>NC_079225.1:5850841-6158341 GCF_029633865.1 Lampris incognitus | reverse complement strand
CTTTGGGGAAGGTGCATTTGCCTCTTCTGAGGAGCCACTCATGATTCCGGCAGACATCCAGCTGTGGAGATAAACCAGCTGTGGAGATAAACCAGGCTGAACTCACCGCGTCAACACACCCTCAGACTACACGCACAGACGTAAAACCGGTAGGCGAGATGGTCTGACTCGAGGTAAGCAGGACATGAAGAAATAAAACCCTGGAAACCAAACTAGTGCCCCTTTTCCACTACATGGTACCGGCCCAATTCGACTCGACTTTTTCATTCTCCATTACTGGAAAGTACCGGCATTTTGGTAACTGTTACCACTTTTCTGGTACCACCTTTGTCGAGCTTCCAAAAACAGCTGGAGCGGGTCCCAAACTCAACGCAGACCAGCTACACTGAGGGGGACTGTTAGGGTGATGGAAACAACACTCTGCCAGTCCAGTCCAGCAGTTGAGCTGGTACCAGGCAGTGGAACCGGGGCATATCTCTTTCACCCTCTGGTCTGAGACACCGCTGGCAGTACGTGAATACTGCACTAGTAGCTGCTGTTGTGTAATCAGCAGTTTATGTGGTCACAAATAAGCTATACATCCAAATGAGAAACAGGCAAGCAAACACTTGGATGATAACGTACCGTGCAGCCTGGTGTCCCGTCTCCGGCGACCCAGCGGGTTGTGGCAGATGCAGGTGTAGTTTTGGAGGAGAGAGCTGCTGATGTTGAACTCTCGAAGAACGAGTTGCGTGGTGTCCACGCTGATCTGGTATCTGGTGCTGTTGTTTAAAGCCTTGCCCCCTCTGAACCACGACACCACGAGCCCGGGTGAAGCCTCGGTCACGCAGCGGATAGCGACCATGATTTTCCCATCCAAGTCAACCGTGGTTGTAAAGCAGAGAGAGGATGTAAATTAGGGAGAGTATGTAAAGCAGGGAGAGGATGTAAACCAGGTTGAGGATGTAAAAGCAGAAAGGGTGTAAAGCAGAGAGAGGATGTAAAGCAGAGAGAGGATGTAAAGCAGGGAGAGCATGTAAAGCAGGGAGAGGATGTAAAGCAGGGAGAGGATGTGAAGCAGGGAGAGGATGTGAAAACTCAGAGAGGATTTAAAAGCAGAGAGATGATGTAAAGCAGGAAGAGGATGTAAAGCAGAGAGATGATGTAAAGCAGGGAGAGTATGTAAAGCAGGGAGAGGATGTAAAAGCAGAAAGGATGTAAAGCAGAGAGAGGATGTAAAGCAGAGAGAGGACGTAAAGCAGAGAGGATGTAAAATCTGAGAGAGGATGTAAAAGCAGAGATGATGTAAAGCAGAGAGAGGATGTAAATCAGAGAGTGGATGTAAAAGCACAGAAAGGATGTAAAAGCAGAGAGGATGTAAAGCAGAGAGAGGATGTAAACCAGAGAGAGGATGTAAACCAGGGAGAGGATGTAAAGCAGAGAGAGGATGTAAAAGCAAAGATGATGTAAAGCAGAGAGAAGATGTAAAGCAGAGAGAGGATGTAAAGCAGGGAGAGGATGTAAAAGCAGAGAGGACGTAAAGCAGAGAGGATGTAAAGCAGAGAGAGAATGTAAACCAGGGAGAGGACGTAAAGCAGAGAGAGGATGTAAAAGCAGAGAGAGGATGTAAAAGCAGAGAGATGATGTAAAGCAGGGAGAGGATGTAAAGCAGACAGATGATGTAAAGAAGGGAGAGGATGTAAAGCAGAGAGAGGATGTAAAGCAGAGATGATGTAAAGCAGAGAGAGGATGTAAAGCAGAGAGTGGATGTAAAAGCAGAGAGGATCTAAAGCAGAGAGAGGATGTAAAAGCAGAGAGGAGATGTAAAAGCACAGAGAGGATGTAATGCAGGGAGAAGATGTAAAAGCACACAGAGGATGTAAAAGAAGAAAGGATGTAAAGCAGAGAGATGATTTAAAGCAGGGAGAGGATGTAAAGCAGAGAGAGGATGTAAAAGCAAAGAGCATGTAAAGCAGAGAGAGGATGTAAAAGCAGAGATAATGTAAAGCAGAGAGAGGATGTATAGCAGAGAGAGGATGTAAACCAGGGTGAGGATTAAAAGCAGAGAGAGGATGTAAAAGCAGAAAGGATGTAAAGCAGAGAGAGGATGTAAAGCAGAGAGAGGACGTAAAGCAGAGATGATGTAAAATCTGAGAGAGGATGTAAAAGCAGAGATGATGTAAAGCAGAGAGGATTTAAATCAGAGAATGGATGTAAAAGCAGAGAGGATGTAAAGCAGGGAGAGGATGTAAAGCAGGGAGAGGATGTAAAAGCACAGAGAGGATGTAAAAACAGAGAGATGATGTAAAGCAGGGAGAGGATGTAAAGCAGAGAGAGGATGTAAATTAGGGAGAGTATGTAAAGCAGGGAGAGGATGTAAACCAGGTTGAGGATGTAAAAGCAGAAAGGGTGTAAAGCAGAGAGAGGATGTAAAGCAGAGAGAGGATGTAAAGCAGGGAGAGCATGTAAAGCAGGGAGAGGATGTAAAGCAGGGAGAGGATTTATCTGAATGACAAGTTTTACACTTTCTATCTAAATGACTATATTAACACTTTCTATCTAAAAGACTAGATTAACACATTCCAACTAAATTATTAGATTATCACTTTCTACCTAAATGACCTAATTAACACTTTCTACCTAAATGACCAGATTAAATCTTGGTATGTAAATGACCTGATTAACATTTCTTTCTAAATGATGAGATTAACATTTTCTATCTAAATGACTATGTTAACACTTTACATGTAAATGACTAGATTAACACTTTCTATCTAAATTATTAGATTAACACTTTCTATGTAAATGACCAGATTATCCATTTCTACCTCAATGACGAGATTATCACTTTCTACCTAAATGATTAGATTGACACTTTATATATAAATGACTAGATTAACACTTTCTATCTGCATGACCAGATTAACACTTTTTGTCTAAATGACTAGATTATCACTTTCCAATGAAATTACTGGATTAACGCTTTCTGCCTAAATGACTAGATTAACACTTTTATCTGAATGACCAGATTAACACTTTCTATCGAAATGACTATATACACACTTTCTATGTAAATGACCATATTATCACTTTCTACCTAAATGACTAGATTATCACTTTCCAACTAAATTACTAGATTATCACTTTCTACCTAAATGACTAGATTATCACTTTCCAACTAAATTACTAGATTAACACTTTCTGTCTAAATGACTAGATTATCACTTTCCAAATAAATTACTAGATTAACACTTTCTGTCTAATTGACTAGATAAACACGTTTTATATAAATTACTAGATTAACATTTTCTGTCTAAATGAACAGAGTAACACTTTCTATCTAAATGACCAGATTAACACTCTATATGGAAATGACCAGATTATCACTTTCTACCTAAATGACCAGATTAACACTTACTATCTAAATGACTAGATTATCGCTTTCTCCCGAAATGACCAGATTAACACTTTCTATGTAAATGACCAGATTATCAATTTCTACCTGAATGATCAGATTATCACTTTCTACCTAAATGACGGATTAAAACTTTCTAGCTAAATGACCAGATTAACACTTTCTATCTAAATGACTAGATTAACACTTTCTACCTAAATGACTAGATTAACATTTCTTTCTAAATGACCAGATCAATGCTTTGTATGTAAATGACCAGATTAACATTTCTTTCTAAATGACGAGATTAACATTTTCTATCTAAATGACCTGATTAACAATTTCTACCTAAAGGACCAGATTAAGACTTTGTATGTAAATGACTAGATCCTCTCCCTGCTTTACATCATCTCTCTGTTTTTACATCCTCTCTGTGCTTTTACATCCTCTCCCTGCTTTACATCCTCTCCCTGCTTTACATCCTCTCTGCTTTTACATCCATTCTCTGATTGACATCCTCTCTGCTTTACATCATCTCTGCTTTTACATCCTCTCTCAGATTTTACATCATCTCTGCTTTACGTCCTCTCTCTGCTTTACATCCTCTCTCTGCTTTACATCCTTTCTGCTTTTACATCCTCTCTCTGCTTTTAATCCTCACCCTGGTTTACATCCTCTCTCTGCTATACATCCTCTCTCTGCTTTACATTATCTCTGCTTTTACATCCTCTCTCTGCTTTACATGCTCTTTGCTTTTACATCCTCTCTCTGCTTTACATCCTCTCCCTGCTTTAAATCATCTCTCTGCTTTACATCCTTTCTTCTTTTACATCCTCTGTGTGCTTTTACATCTTCTCCCTGCATTACATCCTCTCTGTGCTTTTACATCTCCTCTCTGCTTTTACATCCTCTCTCTGCTTTACATCCTCTCTGCTTTTACATCCACTCTCTGCTTTACATCCTCTCTCTGCTTTACATCATCTCTGCTTTACATCCTCTCTCTGCTTTACATCCTCTCCCTTCTTTACATCATCTGTCTGCTTTACATCCTCTCCCTGCTTTACATCATCTCTCTGCTTTTACATCCTCTCTCTGCTTTTACATCCTCTCTCTGCTTTACGTCCTCTCCCTGGTTTACATTCTCTCTCTGCTTTACATCCTCTCTGCTTTACGTCCTCTCTGCTTTTACATCCTCTCCCTGCTTTACATCCTCTCTCTGCTTTACATCTTCTCTCTGCTTTACATCATCTTTGCTTTTACATCCTCTCTCTGCTTTACATCCTCTCCCTGGTTTACATCCTCTCTCTGGTTTACATCCTCTCTCTGCTTTACATCCTCTCTGCTTTTACATCCTTTCTGTGCTTTTACATCCTCTCTCTGCTTTACATGCTCTCTGCTTTTACATCCTCTCTCTGCTTTACATCGTCTCCCTGCTTTACATCATGTCTCTGCTTTATATCCTTTCTGCTTTTACATCCTCTCTGTGCTTTTAAATACTCTCCCTGCTTTACATCCTCTCCCTGCTTTACATCCTCTCCCTGCTTTACATCTTCTCCCTTCTTTACATCCTCTCTGTGCTTTACATCTTCTCTCTGCTTTATTTTAACTCTGCTTTTACATCTTCTCTCTGCTTTTACATCCTCTCTCTGCTTTACGTCCTCTCTGCTTTTACATCCACTCTCTGCTTTACATCCTCTCCCTGCTTTACATCCTCTCTGCTATTACATCCTCTCTGTGCTTTTACATCCTCTTCCTGCATTACATCTTCTCCCTGCTTTACATCTTCTCCCTGCTTTACATCCTCTCTCTGCTTTACATCTTTTCTCTGCTTTACATCCTCTCTCCTTTTACATCTCCTCTCTGCTTTTGCATCCTCTCTCTCTTTACGTCCTCTCCCTGGTTTACATCCTCTCTCTGCTTTACATCCTCTCTGCTTTACGTCCTCTCTGCTTTTACATCCTCTCCCTGCTTTACATCTTCTCTCTGCTTTACATCCTCTCCCTGGTTTACATCCTCTCTCTGCTTTACATCCTCTCCCTGGTTTACATCCTCTCTGTGCTTTTACATCCTCTCTCTGCTTTACATGCTCTCTGCTTTTACATCCTCTCTCTGCTTTACATCGTCTCCCAGCTTTACATAATGTCTCTGCTTTATATCCTTTCTGCTTTTACAGCCTCTCTGTGCTTTTAAATCCTCTCCCTGCTTTACATCCTCTCCCTGCTTTAAATCCTCTCCCTGCTTTACATCTTCTCCCTTCTTTACATCCTCTCTCTGCTTTACATCTTCTCTCTGCTTTATTTCAACTCTGCTTTTACATCTTCTCTCTGCTTTTACATCCTCTCTCTGCTTTACATCCTCTCCCTAGTTTACATCCTCTCTCTGCTATACATCCTCTCTCTGCTTAACATTCTCTCTGCTTTTACATCCTCTCTCTGCTTTTACATCCTCTCTCTGCTATACATCCTCTCCCTGGTTTACATCCTCTATCTGCTTTATATCCTTTCTGCTTTTACATCTTCTCTCTGCTTTTACATCCTCTCTCTGCTTTACATCCCCTCACTGGTTTACATCCTCTCTCTGCTTTACATCCTCTCTGCTTTTACATCCACTCTCTGCTTTACATCCTCTCTCTGCTTTACATCCTCTCTGCTTTTACATCCTCTCTGTGCTCTTACATCCTCTCCCTGCATTACATCTTCTCCCTGCTTTACATCTTCTCCCCGCTTTACATCCTCACTCTGCTTTACATCCTCTCTCTGCTTTACATCCTCTCTCCTTTTACATCTCCTCTCTGCTTTTACATCCTCTCTCTGCTTTACATCCTCTGCCTGGTTTACATCTTCTCCCTGCTTTACATCCTCTCTCTGCTTTACATCGTCTCTCTGCGTTACATCCTCTCTCTGCTTTACATCCTCTCCCTTCTTTACATCATCTGTCTGCTTTACATCCTCCCTGTGCTTTTACATCCTCTCTCTGCTTTTACATCCCTTCTGTGCTTTACATCCCCTCACTGGTTTACATCCTCTCTCTGCTTTACATCCTCGCTGCTTTTACATCCACTCTCTGCTTTACATCCTCTCTCTGCTTTACATCCTCTCTGCTTTTACATCCTCTCTGTGCTTTTACATCCTCTCCCTGCATTACATCTTCTCCCTGCTTTACATCTTCTGCCTGCTTTACATCCTCTCTCTGCTTTACATCTTTTCTCTGCTTTACATCCTCTCTCTGCTTTACATCCTCTCCCTTCTTTACATCATTTGTCTGCTTTATATCCTCCCTGTGCTTTTACATCCTCTCCCTGCTTTACATCCTCTCCCTGCTTTACATCTTCTCTCTGCTTTACATCTTCTCTCTGCTTTACATCATCTCTGATTTTACATCCTCTGTGTGCTTTTACATCCTCTCCCTGCATTACATCTTGTCCCTGCTTTACATCTTCTCCCTGCTACACATCCTCTCTCTGCTTTACATCCTCTCTCTGCTTTACATCCTCTCTGTTTTTACATCCACTCTCTGATTTACATCCTCTCTCTGCTTTACATCATCTCTGCTTTTACATCCTCTCTCAAATTTTACATCCTCTCTGCTTTACGTCCTCTCTCTGCTTTACATCCTCTCTCTGCTTTACATCCTTTCTGCTTTTACATCCTCTCCCTGCTTTACATCCTCTCTCTGCTTTACACCCTTTCTGCTTTTACATCCTCAACCTGGTTTACATCCTCTCCCTGCTTTACATACTCTCCCTAATTTACATCCTCTCTCTGCTTTACATCCTCTCCCTGCTTTACATCATCTCTCTGTTTTTACATCCTCTCTGTGCTTTTACATCCTCTCCCTGCTTTACATCCTCTCCCTGCTTTACATCCTCTCTGCTTTTACATCCATTCTCTGATTTACATCCTCTCTGCTTTACATCATCTCTGCTTTTACATCCTCTCTCAGATTTTACATCCTCTCTGCTTTACGTCCTCTCTCTGCTTTACATCCTCTCTCTGCTTTACATCCTTTCTGCTTTTACATCCTCTCTCTGCTTTTAATCCTCACCCTGGTTTACATCCTCTCTCTGCTATACATCCTCTCTCTGCTTTACATTATCTCTGCTTTTACATCCTCTCTCTGCTTTACATGCTCTTTGCTTTTACATCCTCTCTCTGCTTTACATCCTCTCCCTGCTTTAAATCATCTCTCTGCTTTACATCCTTTCTTCTTTTACATCCTCTGTGTGCTTTTACATCTTCTCCCTGCATTACATCCTCTCTGTGCTTTTACATCTCCTCTCTGCTTTTACATCTTCTCTCTGCTTTACATCCTCTCCCTAGTTTACATCCTCTCTCTGCTTTACATCCTCTCTCTGCTTTACATCATCTCTGCTTTACATCCTCTCTCTGCTTTACATCCTCTCCCTTCTTTACATCATCTGTCTGCTTTACATCCTCTCCCTGCTTTACATCATCTCTCTGCTTTTACATCCTCTCTGTGCTTTTACATCCTCTCCCTGCTTTACATCCTCTCCCTGCTTTACATCTTCTCCCTGCTTTACATCCTCTCTCTTCTTTACATCTTCTCTCTGCTTTACATCCTCTCTGATTTTACATCTTCTCTCTGCTTTTACATCTTCTCTCTGCTTTACATCCTCTCCCTGGTTTACATCCTCTCTCTGCTTTACATCCCCTCCCTGGTTTACATCCTCTCTCTGCTTTGCATCCTCTCTGTTTTTACATCCTCTCTCTACTTTACATCCTCTCCCTGCTTTACATCATCTGTCTGCTTTTATATCGTCTTTCTGCTTTTCCATCTTCTCTGCTTTAACATCCTCTCTCTGCTTTACATCCTCTCTCTGCTGTACATGCTTTGCGTTTTACATCCTCTCTCTGCTTTACATCCTCTCCCTGCTTTACATCATCTCTCTGCTTTACATCCTCTCTACTGTTACATCCTCACTGTGCTTTCACATCCTCTCCCTGCTTTACATCCTCTCCCTGCATTACATCTTCTCTCTGCTTTACATCCTCTCTCTGCTTTACGTCCTATCTCTGCTTGACATCCACTGTGCTTTTACATCTTCTCTCTGCTTTTACATCCTCTCTCTGCTTTACATCCTCTCCCTGGTTTACATCCTCACTCTGCTTTACATCCTCTCTGCTTTTACATCCTCTCTGTGCTTTTACATCCTCTCTCTGCTTTACATGCTCTCTGCTTTTACATCCTCTCTCTGCTTTACATCCTCTCCCTGCTATACATCATGTCTCTGCTTTATATCCTTTCTGCTTTTACATTCTCTCTGTGCTTTTAAATCCTCTCCCTGCTTTACATCCTCTCCCTGCTTTACATCCTCTCCCTGCTTTACATCTTCTCCCTTCTTTACATCCTCTCTCTGCTTTACATCTTCTCTCTGCTTTATTTCCTCTCTGCTTTTACATCTACTCTCTGCTTTTACATCCTCTCTCTGCTTTACATCCTCTCCCTAGTTTACATCCTCTCTCTGCTATACATCCTCTCTCTGCTTTACATTCTCTCTGCTTTTACATCCCCTCTCTGCTTTTACATCCTCTCTCAGATTTTACATCCTCTCTGCTTTACGTCCTCTCTCTGCTTTACATCCTCTCTCTGCTTTACATCCTTTCTGCTTTTACATCATCTCCCTGCTTTACATACTCTCCCTGCTTTACATCATCTCTCTGCTTTACATCCTCTTCCTGCTTTACATCATCTCTCTGCTTTTAAATCCTCTCTGTGTTTTTACATCCTCTCCCTGCTTCACATCCTCTCCCTGCTTTACATCCTCTCCCTGCTTTACATGCTCTCCCTGCTTTACATCCTCTCTCTGCTTTACATCCTCTCTCTGCTTTACACCCTTTCTGCTTTTACATCCTCAACCTGGTTTACATCCTCTCCCTGCTTTACATACTCTCCCTAATTTACATCCTCTATCTGCTTTACATCCTCTCCCTGCTTTACATCATCTCTCTGTTTTTACATCCTCTCTGTGCTTTTACATCCTCTCCCTGCTTTACATCCTCTCCCTGCTTTACGTCCTCTCTGCTTTTACATCCATTCTCTGATTTACATCCTCTCTCTGCTTTACATCATCTCTGCTTTTACAGCCTCTCTGTGCTTTTAAATCCTCTCCCTGCTTTACATCCTCTCCCTGCTTTAAATCCTCTCCCTGCTTTACATCTTCTCCCTTCTTTACATCCTCTCTCTGCTTTACATCTTCTCTCTGCTTTATTTCAACTCTGCTTTTACATCTTCTCTCTGCTTTTACATCCTCTCTCTGCTTTACATCCTCTCCCTAGTTTACATCCTCTCTCTGCTATACATCCTCTCTCTGCTTAACATTCTCTCTGCTTTTACATCCTCTCTCTGCTTTTACATCCTCTCTCTGCTATACATCCTCTCCCTGGTTTACATCCTCTATCTGCTTTATATCCTTTCTGCTTTTACATCTTCTCTCTGCTTTTACATCCTCTCTCTGCTTTACATCCCCTCACTGGTTTACATCCTCTCTCTGCTTTACATCCTCTCTGCTTTTACATCCACTCTCTGCTTTACATCCTCTCTCTGCTTTACATCCTCTCTGCTTTTACATCCTCTCTGTGCTCTTACATCCTCTCCCTGCATTACATCTTCTCCCTGCTTTACATCTTCTCCCCGCTTTACATCCTCTCTCTGCTTTACATCTTTTCTCTGCTTTACATCCTCTCTCCTTTTACATCTCCTCTCTGCTTTTACATCCTCTCTCTGCTTTACATCCTCTGCCTGGTTTACATCTTCTCCCTGCTTTACATCCTCTCTCTGCTTTACATCGTCTCTCTGCTTTACATCCTCTCTCTGCTTTACATCCTCTCCCTTCTTTACATCATCTGTCTGCTTTACATCCTCCCTGTGCTTTTACATCCTCTCTCTGCTTTTACATCCTCTCTCTGCTTTACATCCCCTCACTGGTTTACATCCTCTCTCTGCTTTACATCCTCTCTGCTTTTACATCCACTCTCTGCTTTACATCCTCTCTCTGCTTTACATCCTCTCTGCTTTTACATCCTCTCTGTGCTTTTACATCCTCTCCCTGCATTACATCTTCTCCCTGCTTTACATCTTCTGCCTGCTTTACATCCTCTCTCTGCTTTACATCTTTTCTCTGCTTTACATCCTCTCTCTGCTTTACATCCTCTCCCTTCTTTACATCATTTGTCTGCTTTATATCCTCCCTGTGCTTTTACATCCTCTCCCTGCTTTACATCCTCTCCCTGCTTTACATCTTCTCCCTGCTTTACATCCTCTCTCTTCTTTACATCTTCTCTCTGCTTTACATCCTCTCTGATTTTACATCTTCTCTCTGCTTTTACATCTTCTCTCTGCTTTACATCCTCTCCCTGGTTTACATCCTCTCTCTGCATTACATCCCCTCCCTGGTTTACATCCTCTCTCTGCTTTGCATCCTCTCTGTTTTTACATCCTCTCTCTACTTTACATCCTCTCCCTGCTTTACATCATCTGTCTGCTTTTATATCGTCTTTCTGCTTTTCCATCTTCTCTGCTTTAACATCCTCTCTCTGCTTTACATCCTCTCTCTGCTGTACATGCTTTGCGTTTTACATCCTCTCTCTGCTTTACATCCTCTCCCTGCTTTACATCATCTCTCTGCTTTACATCCTCTCTACTGTTACATCCTCACTGTGCTTTCACATCCTCTCCCTGCTTTACATCCTCTCCCTGCATTACATCTTCTCTCTGCTTTACATCCTCTCTCTGCTTTACGTCCTATCTCTGCTTGACATCCTCTGTGCTTTTACATCTTCTCTCTGCTTTTACATCCTCTCTCTGCTTTACATCCTCTCCCTGGTTTACATCCTCACTCTGCTTTACATCCTCTCTGCTTTTACATCCTTTCTGTGCTTTTACATCCTCTCTCTGCTTTACATGCTCTCTGCTTTTACATCCTCTCTCTGCTTTACATCCTCTCCCTGGTTTACATCCTCACTCTGCTTTACATCCTCTCTGCTTTTACATCCTCTCTGTGCTTTTACATCCTCTCTCTGCTTTACATGCTCTCTGCTTTTAAATCCTCTCCCTGCTTTACATCCTCTCCCTGCTTTACATCCTCTCCCTGCTTTACATCTTCTCCCTTCTTTACATCCTCTCTCTGCTTTACATCTTCTCTCTGCTTTATTTCCTCTCTGCTTTTACATCTACTCTCTGCTTTTACATCCTCTCTCTGCTTTACATCCTCTCCCTAGTTTACATCCTCTCTCTGCTATACATCCTCTCTCTGCTTTACATTCTCTCTGCTTTTACATCCCCTCTCTGCTTTTACATCCTCTCTCAGATTTTACATCCTCTCTGCTTTACGTCCTCTCTCTGCTTTACATCCTCTCTCTGCTTTACATCCTTTCTGCTTTTACATCCTCTCCCTGCTTTACATACTCTCCCTGCTTTACATCATCTCTCTGCATTACATCCTCTTCCTGCTTTACATCATCTCTCTGCTTTTAAATCCTCTCTGTGTTTTTACATCCTCTCCCTGCTTCACATCCTCTCCCTGCTTTACATCCTCTCCCTGCTTTACATGCTCTCCCTGCTTTACATCCTCTCTCTGCTTTACATCCTCTCTCTGCTTTACACCCTTTCTGCTTTTACATCCTCAACCTGGTTTACATCCTCTCCCTGCTTTACATACTCTCCCTAATTTACATCCTCTATCTGCTTTACATCCTCTCCCTGCTTTACATCATCTCTCTGTTTTTACATCCTCTCTGTGCTTTTACATCCTCTCCCTGCTTTACATCCTCTCCCTGCTTTACGTCCTCTCTGCTTTTACATCCATTCTCTGATTTACATCCTCTCTCTGCTTTACATCATCTCTGCTTTTACAGCCTCTCTGTGCTTTTAAATCCTCTCCCTGCTTTACATCCTCTCCCTGCTTTAAATCCTCTCCCTGCTTTACATCTTCTCCCTTCTTTACATCCTCTCTCTGCTTTACATCTTCTCTCTGCTTTATTTCAACTCTGCTTTTACATCTTCTCTCTGCTTTTACATCCTCTCTCTGCTTTACATCCTCTCCCTAGTTTACATCCTCTCTCTGCTATACATCCTCTCTCTGCTTAACATTCTCTCTGCTTTTACATCCTCTCTCTGCTTTTACATCCTCTCTCTGCTATACATCCTCTCCCTGGTTTACATCCTCTATCTGCTTTATATCCTTTCTGCTTTTACATCTTCTCTCTGCTTTTACATCCTCTCTCTGCTTTACATCCCCTCACTGGTTTACATCCTCTCTCTGCTTTACATCCTCTCTGCTTTTACATCCACTCTCTGCTTTACATCCTCTCTCTGCTTTACATCCTCTCTGCTTTTACATCCTCTCTGTGCTCTTACATCCTCTCCCTGCATTACATCTTCTCCCTGCTTTACATCTTCTCCCCGCTTTACATCCTCTCTCTGCTTTACATCTTTTCTCTGCTTTACATCCTCTCTCCTTTTACATCTCCTCTCTGCTTTTACATCCTCTCTCTGCTTTACATCCTCTGCCTGGTTTACATCTTCTCCCTGCTTTACATCCTCTCTCTGCTTTACATCGTCTCTCTGCTTTACATCCTCTCTCTGCTTTACATCCTCTCCCTTCTTTACATCATCTGTCTGCTTTACATCCTCCCTGTGCTTTTACATCCTCTCTCTGCTTTTACATCCTCTCTCTGCTTTACATCCCCTCACTGGTTTACATCCTCTCTCTGCTTTACATCCTCTCTGCTTTTACATCCACTCTCTGCTTTACATCCTCTCTCTGCTTTACATCCTCTCTGCTTTTACATCCTCTCTGTGCTTTTACATCCTCTCCCTGCATTACATCTTCTCCCTGCTTTACATCTTCTGCCTGCTTTACATCCTCTCTCTGCTTTACATCTTTTCTCTGCTTTACATCCTCTCTCTGCTTTACATCCTCTCCCTTCTTTACATCATTTGTCTGCTTTATATCCTCCCTGTGCTTTTACATCCTCTCCCTGCTTTACATCCTCTCCCTGCTTTACATCTTCTCCCTGCTTTACATCCTCTCTCTTCTTTACATCTTCTCTCTGCTTTACATCCTCTCTGATTTTACATCTTCTCTCTGCTTTTACATCTTCTCTCTGCTTTACATCCTCTCCCTGGTTTACATCCTCTCTCTGCTTTACATCCCCTCCCTGGTTTACATCCTCTCTCTGCTTTGCATCCTCTCTGTTTTTACATCCTCTCTCTACTTTACATCCTCTCCCTGCTTTACATCATCTGTCTGCTTTTATATCGTCTTTCTGCTTTTCCATCTTCTCTGCTTTAACATCCTCTCTCTGCTTTACATCCTCTCTCTGCTGTACATGCTTTGCGTTTTACATCCTCTCTCTGCTTTACATCCTCTCCCTGCTTTACATCATCTCTCTGCTTTACATCCTCTCTACTGTTACATCCTCACTGTGCTTTCACATCCTCTCCCTGCTTTACATCCTCTCCCTGCATTACATCTTCTCTCTGCTTTACATCCTCTCTCTGCTTTACGTCCTATCTCTGCTTGACATCCTCTGTGCTTTTACATCTTCTCTCTGCTTTTACATCCTCTCTCTGCTTTACATCCTCTCTGTGCTTTTACATCCTCTCCCTGCATTACATCTTCTCCCTGCTTTACATCTTCTGCCTGCTTTACATCCTCTCTCTGCTTTACATCTTTTCTCTGCTTTACATCCTCTCTCTGCATTACATCCTCTCCCTTCTTTACATCATTTGTCTGCTTTATATCCTCCCTGTGCTTTTACATCCTCTCCCTGCTTTACATCCTCTCCCTGCTTTACATCTTCTCTCTGCTTTACATCTTCTCTCTGCTTTACATCATCTCTGATTTTACATCCTCTGTGTGCTTTTACATCCTCTCCCTGCATTACATCTTGTCCCTGCTTTACATCTTCTCCCTGCTACACATCCTCTCTCTGCTTTACATCCTCTCTCTGCTTTACATCCTCTCTGTTTTTACATCCACTCTCTGATTTACATCCTCTCTCTGCTTTACATCATCTCTGCTTTTACATCCTCTCTCAAATTTTACATCCTCTCTGCTTTACGTCCTCTCTCTGCTTTACATCCTCTCTCTGCTTTACATCCTTTCTGCTTTTACATCCTCTCCCTGCTTTACATACTCTCCCTGCTTTACATCATCTCTCTGCTTTACATCCTCTTCCTGCTTTACATCATCTCTCTGCTTTTAAATCCTCTCTGAGTTTTCACATCCTCTCCCTGCTTCACATCCTCTCCCTGCTTTACATCCTCTCCCTGCTTTACATGCTCTCCCTGCTTTACATCCTCTCTCTGCTTTACATCCTCTCTCTGCTTTACACCCTTTCTGCTTTTACATCCTCAACCTGGTTTACATCCTCTCCCTGCTTTACATACTCTCCCTAATTTACATCCTCTCTCTGCTTTACATCCTCTCCCTGCTTTACATCATCTCTCTGTTTTTACATCCTCTCTGTGCTTTTACATCCTCTCCCTGCTTTACATCCTCTCCCTGCTTTACATCCTCTCTGCTTTTACATCCATTCTCTGATTTACATCCTCTCTGCTTTACATCATCTCTGCTTTTACATCCTCTCTCAGATTTTACATCCTCTCTGCTTTACGTCCTCTCTCTGCTTTACATCCTCTCTCTGCTTTACATCCTTTCTGCTTTTACATCCTCTCTCTGCTTTTAATCCTCACCCTGGTTTACATCCTCTCTCTGCTATACATCCTCTCTCTGCTTTACAATATCTCTGCTTTTACATCCTCTCTCTGCTTTACATGCTCTTTGCTTTTACATCCTCTCTCTGCTTTACATCCTCTCCCTGCTTCAAATCATCTCTCTGCTTTACATCCTTTCTTCTTTTACATCCTCTGTGTGCTTTTACATCTTCTCCCTGCATTACATCCTCTCTGTGCTTTTACATCTCCTCTCTGCTTTTACATCTTCTCTCTGCTTTACATCCTCTCCCTAGTTTACATCCTCTCTCTGCTTTACATCCTCTCTCTGCTTTACATCATCTCTGCTTTACATCCTCTCTCTGCTTTACATCCTCTCCCTTCTTTACATCATCTGTCTGCTTTACATCCTCTCCCTGCTTTACATCATCTCTCTGCTTTTACATCCTCTCTGTGCTTTTACATCCTCTCCCTGCTTTACATCCTCTCCCTGCTTTACATCTTCTCCCTGCTTTACATCCTCTCTCTTCTTTACATCTTCTCTCTGCTTTACATCCTCTCTGATTTTACATCTTCTCTCTGCTTTTACATCTTCTCTCTGCTTTACATCCTCTCCCTGGTTTACATCCTCTCTCTGCTTTACATCCCCTCCCTGGTTTACATCCTCTCTCTGCTTTGCATCCTCTCTGTTTTTACATCCTCTCTTTACTTTACATCCTCTCCCTGCTTTACATCATCTGTCTGCTTTTATATCGTCTTTTTGCTTTTCCATCTTCTCTGCTTTAACATCCTCTCTCTGCTTTACATCCTCTCTCTGCTGTACATGCTTTGCGTTTTACATCCTCTCTCTGCTTTACATCCTCTCCCTGCTTTACATCATCTCTCTGCTTTACATCCTCTCTACTGTTACATCCTCACTGTGCTTTCACATCCTCTCCCTGCTTTACATCCTCTCCCTGCATTACATCTTCTCTCTGCTTTACATCCTCTCTCTGCTTTACGTCCTATCTCTGCTTGACATCCTCTGTGCTTTTACATCTTCTCTCTGCTTTTACATTCTCTCTCTGCTTTACATCCTCTCCCTGGTTTACATCCTCACTCTGCTTTACATCCTCTCTGCTTTTACATCCTCTCTGTGCTTTTACATCCTCTCTCTGCTTTACATGCTCTCTGCTTTTACATCCTCTCTCTGCTTTACATCCTCTCCCTGCTATACATCATGTCTCTGCTTTATATCCTTTCTGCTTTTACATTCTCTCTGTGCTTTTAAATCCTCTCCCTGCTTTACATCCTCTCCCTGCTTTACATCCTCTCCCTGCTTTACATCTTCTCCCTTCTTTACATCCTCTCTCTGCTTTACATCTTCTCTCTGCTTTATTTCCTCTCTGCTTTTACATCTACTCTCTGCTTTTACATCCTCTCTCTGCTTTACATCCTCTCCCTAGTTTACATCCTCTCTCTGCTATACATCCTCTCTCTGCTTTACATTCTCTCTGCTTTTACATCCTCTCTCTGCTTTTACATCCTCTCTCAGATTTTACATCCTCTCTGCTTTACGTCCTCTCTCTGCTTTACATCCTCTCTCTGCTTTACATCCTTTCTGCTTTTACATCCTCTCCCTGCTTTACATACTCTCCCTGCTTTACATCATCTCTCTGCTTTACATCCTCTTCCTGCTTTACATCATCTCTCTGCTTTTAAATCCTCTCTGTGTTTTTACATCCTCTCCCTGCTTCACATCCTCTCTCTGCTTTTACATCCTCTCTCAGATTTTACATCCTCTCTGCTTTACGTCCTCTCTCTGCTTTACATCCTCTCTCTGCTTTACATCCTTTCTGCTTTTACATCCTCTCTCTGCTTTTAATCCTCACCCTGGTTTACATCCTCTCTCTGCTATACATCCTCTCTCTGCTTTACATTATCTCTGCTTTTACATCCTCTCTCTGCTTTACATGCTCTTTGCTTTTACATCCTCTCTCTGCTTTACATCCTCTCCCTGCTTTAAATCATCTCTCTGCTTTACATCCTTTCTTCTTTTACATCCTCTGTGTGCTTTTACATCTTCTCCCTGCATTACATCCTCTCTGTGCTTTTACATCTCCTCTCTGCTTTTACATCTTCTCTCTGCTTTACATCCTCTCCCTAGTTTACATCCTCTCTCTGCTTTACATCCTCTCTCTGCTTTACATCATCTCTGCTTTACATCCTCTCTCTGCTTTACATCCTCTCCCTTCTTTACATCATCTGTCTGCTTTACATCCTCTCCCTGCTTTACATCATCTCTCTGCTTTTACATCCTCTCTGTGCTTTTACATCCTCTCCCTGCTTTACATCCTCTCCCTGCTTTACATCTTCTCCCTGCTTTACATCTTCTCCCCGCTTTACATCCTCTCTCTGCTTTACATCTTTTCTCTGCTTTACATCCTCTCTCCTTTTACATCTCCTCTCTGCTTTTACATCCTCTCTCTGCTTTACATCCTCTGCCTGGTTTACATCTTCTCCCTGCTTTACATCCTCTCTCTGCTTTACATCGTCTCTCTGCTTTACATCCTCTCTCTGCTTTACATCCTCTCCCTTCTTTACATCATCTGTCTGCTTTACATCCTCCCTGTGCTTTTACATCCTCTCTCTGCTTTTACATCCTCTCTCTGCTTTACATCCCCTCACTGGTTTACATCCTCTCTCTGCTTTACATCCTCTCTGCTTTTACATCCACTCTCTGCTTTACATCCTCTCTCTGCTTTACATCCTCTCTGCTTTTACATCCTCTCTGTGCTTTTACATCCTCTCCCTGCATTACATCTTCTCCCTGCTTTACATCTTCTGCCTGCTTTACATCCTCTCTCTGCTTTACATCTTTTCTCTGCTTTACATCCTCTCTCTGCTTTACATCCTCTCCCTTCTTTACATCATTTGTCTGCTTTATATCCTCCCTGTGCTTTTACATCCTCTCCCTGCTTTACATCCTCTCCCTGCTTTACATCTTCTCCCTGCTTTACATCCTCTCTCTTCTTTACATCTTCTCTCTGCTTTACATCCTCTCTGATTTTACATCTTCTCTCTGCTTTTACATCTTCTCTCTGCTTTACATCCTCTCCCTGGTTTACATCCTCTCTCTGCTTTACATCCCCTCCCTGGTTTACATCCTCTCTCTGCTTTGCATCCTCTCTGTTTTTACATCCTCTCTCTACTTTACATCCTCTCCCTGCTTTACATCATCTGTCTGCTTTTATATCGTCTTTCTGCTTTTCCATCTTCTCTGCTTTAACATCCTCTCTCTGCTTTACATCCTCTCTCTGCTGTACATGCTTTGCGTTTTACATCCTCTCTCTGCTTTACATCCTCTCCCTGCTTTACATCATCTCTCTGCTTTACATCCTCTCTACTGTTACATCCTCACTGTGCTTTCACATCCTCTCCCTGCTTTACATCCTCTCCCTGCATTACATCTTCTCTCTGCTTTACATCCTCTCTCTGCTTTACGTCCTATCTCTGCTTGACATCCTCTGTGCTTTTACATCTTCTCTCTGCTTTTACATCCTCTCTCTGCTTTACATCCTCTCTGTGCTTTTACATCCTCTCCCTGCATTACATCTTCTCCCTGCTTTACATCTTCTGCCTGCTTTACATCCTCTCTCTGCTTTACATCTTTTCTCTGCTTTACATCCTCTCTCTGCATTACATCCTCTCCCTTCTTTACATCATTTGTCTGCTTTATATCCTCCCTGTGCTTTTACATCCTCTCCCTGCTTTACATCCTCTCCCTGCTTTACATCTTCTCTCTGCTTTACATCTTCTCTCTGCTTTACATCATCTCTGATTTTACATCCTCTGTGTGCTTTTACATCCTCTCCCTGCATTACATCTTGTCCCTGCTTTACATCTTCTCCCTGCTACACATCCTCTCTCTGCTTTACATCCTCTCTCTGCTTTACATCCTCTCTGTTTTTACATCCACTCTCTGATTTACATCCTCTCTCTGCTTTACATCATCTCTGCTTTTACATCCTCTCTCAAATTTTACATCCTCTCTGCTTTACGTCCTCTCTCTGCTTTACATCCTCTCTCTGCTTTACATCCTTTCTGCTTTTACATCCTCTCCCTGCTTTACATACTCTCCCTGCTTTACATCATCTCTCTGCTTTACATCCTCTTCCTGCTTTACATCATCTCTCTGCTTTTAAATCCTCTCTGAGTTTTCACATCCTCTCCCTGCTTCACATCCTCTCCCTGCTTTACATCCTCTCCCTGCTTTACATGCTCTCCCTGCTTTACATCCTCTCTCTGCTTTACATCCTCTCTCTGCTTTACACCCTTTCTGCTTTTACATCCTCAACCTGGTTTACATCCTCTCCCTGCTTTACATACTCTCCCTAATTTACATCCTCTCTCTGCTTTACATCCTCTCCCTGCTTTACATCATCTCTCTGTTTTTACATCCTCTCTGTGCTTTTACATCCTCTCCCTGCTTTACATCCTCTCCCTGCTTTACATCCTCTCTGCTTTTACATCCATTCTCTGATTTACATCCTCTCTGCTTTACATCATCTCTGCTTTTACATCCTCTCTCAGATTTTACATCCTCTCTGCTTTACGTCCTCTCTCTGCTTTACATCCTCTCTCTGCTTTACATCCTTTCTGCTTTTACATCCTCTCTCTGCTTTTAATCCTCACCCTGGTTTACATCCTCTCTCTGCTATACATCCTCTCTCTGCTTTACAATATCTCTGCTTTTACATCCTCTCTCTGCTTTACATGCTCTTTGCTTTTACATCCTCTCTCTGCTTTACATCCTCTCCCTGCTTCAAATCATCTCTCTGCTTTACATCCTTTCTTCTTTTACATCCTCTGTGTGCTTTTACATCTTCTCCCTGCATTACATCCTCTCTGTGCTTTTACATCTCCTCTCTGCTTTTACATCTTCTCTCTGCTTTACATCCTCTCCCTAGTTTACATCCTCTCTCTGCTTTACATCCTCTCTCTGCTTTACATCATCTCTGCTTTACATCCTCTCTCTGCTTTACATCCTCTCCCTTCTTTACATCATCTGTCTGCTTTACATCCTCTCCCTGCTTTACATCATCTCTCTGCTTTTACATCCTCTCTGTGCTTTTACATCCTCTCCCTGCTTTACATCCTCTCCCTGCTTTACATCTTCTCCCTGCTTTACATCCTCTCTCTTCTTTACATCTTCTCTCTGCTTTACATCCTCTCTGATTTTACATCTTCTCTCTGCTTTTACATCTTCTCTCTGCTTTACATCCTCTCCCTGGTTTACATCCTCTCTCTGCTTTACATCCCCTCCCTGGTTTACATCCTCTCTCTGCTTTGCATCCTCTCTGTTTTTACATCCTCTCTCTACTTTACATCCTCTCCCTGCTTTACATCATCTGTCTGCTTTTATATCGTCTTTTTGCTTTTCCATCTTCTCTGCTTTAACATCCTCTCTCTGCTTTACATCCTCTCTCTGCTGTACATGCTTTGCGTTTTACATCCTCTCTCTGCTTTACATCCTCTCCCTGCTTTACATCATCTCTCTGCTTTACATCCTCTCTACTGTTACATCCTCACTGTGCTTTCACATCCTCTCCCTGCTTTACATCCTCTCCCTGCATTACATCTTCTCTCTGCTTTACATCCTCTCTCTGCTTTACGTCCTATCTCTGCTTGACATCCTCTGTGCTTTTACATCTTCTCTCTGCTTTTACATTCTCTCTCTGCTTTACATCCTCTCCCTGGTTTACATCCTCACTCTGCTTTACATCCTCTCTGCTTTTACATCCTCTCTGTGCTTTTACATCCTCTCTCTGCTTTACATGCTCTCTGCTTTTACATCCTCTCTCTGCTTTACATCCTCTCCCTGCTATACATCATGTCTCTGCTTTATATCCTTTCTGCTTTTACATTCTCTCTGTGCTTTTAAATCCTCTCCCTGCTTTACATCCTCTCCCTGCTTTACATCCTCTCCCTGCTTTACATCTTCTCCCTTCTTTACATCCTCTCTCTGCTTTACATCTTCTCTCTGCTTTATTTCCTCTCTGCTTTTACATCTACTCTCTGCTTTTACATCCTCTCTCTGCTTTACATCCTCTCCCTAGTTTACATCCTCTCTCTGCTATACATCCTCTCTCTGCTTTACATTCTCTCTGCTTTTACATCCTCTCTCTGCTTTTACATCCTCTCTCAGATTTTACATCCTCTCTGCTTTACGTCCTCTCTCTGCTTTACATCCTCTCTCTGCTTTACATCCTTTCTGCTTTTACATCCTCTCCCTGCTTTACATACTCTCCCTGCTTTACATCATCTCTCTGCTTTACATCCTCTTCCTGCTTTACATCATCTCTCTGCTTTTAAATCCTCTCTGTGTTTTTACATCCTCTCCCTGCTTCACATCCTCTCTCTGCTTTTACATCCTCTCTCAGATTTTACATCCTCTCTGCTTTACGTCCTCTCTCTGCTTTACATCCTCTCTCTGCTTTACATCCTTTCTGCTTTTACATCCTCTCTCTGCTTTTAATCCTCACCCTGGTTTACATCCTCTCTCTGCTATACATCCTCTCTCTGCTTTACATTATCTCTGCTTTTACATCCTCTCTCTGCTTTACATGCTCTTTGCTTTTACATCCTCTCTCTGCTTTACATCCTCTCCCTGCTTTAAATCATCTCTCTGCTTTACATCCTTTCTTCTTTTACATCCTCTGTGTGCTTTTACATCTTCTCCCTGCATTACATCCTCTCTGTGCTTTTACATCTCCTCTCTGCTTTTACATCTTCTCTCTGCTTTACATCCTCTCCCTAGTTTACATCCTCTCTCTGCTTTACATCCTCTCTCTGCTTTACATCATCTCTGCTTTACATCCTCTCTCTGCTTTACATCCTCTCCCTTCTTTACATCATCTGTCTGCTTTACATCCTCTCCCTGCTTTACATCATCTCTCTGCTTTTACATCCTCTCTGTGCTTTTACATCCTCTCCCTGCTTTACATCCTCTCCCTGCTTTACATCTTCTCCCTGCTTTACATCCTCTCTCTTCTTTACATCTTCTCTCTGCTTTACATCCTCTCTGATTTTACATCTTCTCTCTGCTTTTACATCTTCTCTCTGCTTTACATCCTCTCCCTGGTTTACATCCTCTCTCTGCTTTACATCCCCTCCCTGGTTTACATCCTCTCTCTGCTTTGCATCCTCTCTGTTTTTACATCTTCTCTCTACTTTACATCCTCTCCCTGCTTTACATCATCTGTCTGCTTTTATATCGTCTTTTTGCTTTTCCATCTTCTCTGCTTTAACATCCTCTCTCTGCTTTACATCCTCTCTCTGCTGTACATGCTTTGCGTTTTACATCCTCTCTCTGCTTTACATCCTCTCCCTGCTTTACATCATCTCTCTGCTTTACATCCTCTCTACTGTTACATCCTCACTGTGCTTTCACATCCTCTCCCTGCTTTACATCCTCTCCCTGCATTACATCTTCTCTCTGCTTTACATCCTCTCTCTGCTTTACGTCCTATCTCTGCTTGACATCCTCTGTGCTTTTACATCTTCTCTCTGCTTTTACATTCTCTCTCTGCTTTACATCCTCTCCCTGGTTTACATCCTCACTCTGCTTTACATCCTCTCTGCTTTTACATCCTCTCTGTGCTTTTACATCCTCTCTCTGCTTTACATGCTCTCTGCTTTTACATCCTCTCTCTGCTTTACATCCTCTCCCTGCTATACATCATGTCTCTGCTTTATATCCTTTCTGCTTTTACATTCTCTCTGTGCTTTTAAATCCTCTCCCTGCTTTACATCCTCTCCCTGCTTTACATCCTCTCCCTGCTTTACATCTTCTCCCTTCTTTACATCCTCTCTCTGCTTTACATCTTCTCTCTGCTTTATTTCCTCTCTGCTTTTACATCTACTCTCTGCTTTTACATCCTCTCTCTGCTTTACATCCTCTCCCTAGTTTACATCCTCTCTCTGCTATACATCCTCTCTCTGCTTTACATTCTCTCTGCTTTTACATCCTCTCTCTGCTTTTACATCCTCTCTCAGATTTTACATCCTCTCTGCTTTACGTCCTCTCTCTGCTTTACATCCTCTCTCTGCTTTACATCCTTTCTGCTTTTACATCCTCTCCCTGCTTTACATACTCTCCCTGCTTTACATCATCTCTCTGCTTTACATCCTCTTCCTGCTTTACATCATCTCTCTGCTTTTAAATCCTCTCTGTGTTTTTACATCCTCTCCCTGCTTCACATCCTCTCCCTGCTTTACATCCTCTCCCTGCTTTACATGCTCTCCCTGCTTTACATCCTCTCTCTGCTTTACATCCTCTCTCTGCTTTACACCCTTTCTGCTTTTACATCCTCAACCTGGTTTACATCCTCTCCCTGCTTTACATACTCTCCCTAATTTACATCCTCTATCTGCTTTACATCCTCTCCCTGCTTTACATCTTCTCTCTGCTTTTACATCTTCTCTCTGCTTTACATCCTCTCCCTGGTTTACATCCTCTCTCTGCTTTACATCCCCTCCCTGGTTTACATCCTCTCTCTGCTTTGCATCCTCTCTGTTTTTACATCCTCTCTCTACTTTACATCCTCTCCCTGCTTTACATCATCTGTCTGCTTTTATATCGTCTTTCTGCTTTTCCATCTTCTCTGCTTTAACATCCTCTCTCTGCTTTACATCCTCTCTCTGCTGTACATGCTTTGCGTTTTACATCCTCTCTCTGCTTTACATCCTCTCCCTGCTTTACATCATCTCTCTGCTTTACATCCTCTCTACTGTTACATCCTCACTGTGCTTTCACATCCTCTCCCTGCTTTACATCCTCTCCCTGCATTACATCTTCTCTCTGCTTTACATCCTCTCTCTGCTTTACGTCCTATCTCTGCTTGACATCCTCTGTGCTTTTACATCTTCTCTCTGCTTTTACATCCTCTCTCTGCTTTACATCCTCTCCCTGGTTTACATCCTCACTCTGCTTTACATCCTCTCTGCTTTTACATCCTCTCTGTGCTTTTACATCCTCTCTCTGCTTTACATGCTCTCTGCTTTTACATCCTCTCTCTGCTTTACATCCTCTCCCTGCTATACATCATGTCTCTGCTTTATATCCTTTCTGCTTTTACATTCTCTCTGTGCTTTTAAATCCTCTCCCTGCTTTACATCCTCTCCCTGCTTTACATCCTCTCCCTGCTTTACATCTTCTCCCTTCTTTACATCCTCTCTCTGCTTTACATCTTCTCTCTGCTTTATTTCCTCTCTGCTTTTACATCTACTCTCTGCTTTTACATCCTCTCTCTGCTTTACATCCTCTCCCTAGTTTACATCCTCTCTCTGCTATACATCCTCTCTCTGCTTTACATTCTCTCTGCTTTTACATCCCCTCTCTGCTTTTACATCCTCTCTCAGATTTTACATCCTCTCTGCTTTACGTCCTCTCTCTGCTTTACATCCTCTCTCTGCTTTACATCCTTTCTGCTTTTACATCCTCTCCCTGCTTTACATACTCTCCCTGCTTTACATTATCTCTCTGCTTTACATCCTCTTCCTGCTTTACATCATCTCTCTGCTTTTAAATCCTCTCTGTGTTTTTACATCCTCTCCCTGCTTCACATCCTCTCCCTGCTTTACATCCTCTCCCTGCTTTACATGCTCTCCCTGCTTTACATCCTCTCTCTGCTTTACATCCTCTCTCTGCTTTACACCCTTTCTGCTTTTACATCCTCAACCTGGTTTACATCCTCTCCCTGCTTTACATACTCTCCCTAATTTACATCCTCTATCTGCTTTACATCCTCTCCCTGCTTTACATCATCTCTCTGTTTTTACATCCTCTCTGTGCTTTTACATCCTCTCCCTGCTTTACATCCTCTCCCTGCTTTACGTCCTCTCTGCTTTTACATCCATTCTCTGATTTACATCCTCTCTCTGCTTTACATCATCTCTGCTTTTACAGCCTCTCTGTGCTTTTAAATCCTCTCCCTGCTTTACATCCTCTCCCTGCTTTAAATCCTCTCCCTGCTTTACATCTTCTCCCTTCTTTACATCCTCTCTCTGCTTTACATCTTCTCTCTGCTTTATTTCAACTCTGCTTTTACATCTTCTCTCTGCTTTTACATCCTCTCTCTGCTTTACATCCTCTCCCTAGTTTACATCCTCTCTCTGATATACATCCTCTCTCTGCTTAACATTCTCTCTGCTTTTACATCCTCTCTCTGCTTTTACATCCTCTCTCTGCTATACATCCTCTCCCTGGTTTACATCCTCTATCTGCTTTATATCCTTTCTGCTTTTACATCTTCTCTCTGCTTTTACATCCTCTCTCTGCTTTACATCCCCTCACTGGTTTACATCCTCTCTCTGCTTTACATCCTCTCTGCTTTTACATCCACTCTCTGCTTTACATCCTCTCTCTGCTTTACATCCTCTCTGCTTTTACATCCTCTCTGTGCTCTTACATCCTCTCCCTGCATTACATCTTCTCCCTGCTTTACATCTTCTCCCCGCTTTACATCCTCTCTCTGCTTTACATCTTTTCTCTGCTTTACATCCTCTCTCCTTTTACATCTAATCTCTGCTTTTACATCCTCTCTCTGCTTTACATCCTCTGCCTGGTTTACATCTTCTCCCTGCTTTACATCCTCTCTCTGCTTTACATCGTCTCTCTGCTTTACATCCTCTCTCTGCTTTACATCCTCTCCCTTCTTTACATCATCTGTCTGCTTTACATCCTCCCTGTGCTTTTACATCCTCTCTCTGCTTTTACATCCTCTCTCTGCTTTACATCCCCTCACTGGTTTACATCCTCTCTCTGCTTTACATCCTCTCTGCTTTTACATCCACTCTCTGCTTTACATCCTCTCTCTGCTTTACATCCTCTCTGCTTTTACATCCTCTCTGTGCTTTTACATCCTCTCCCTGCATTACATCTTCTCCCTGCTTTACATCTTCTGCCTGCTTTACATCCTCTCTCTGCTTTACATCTTTTCTCTGCTTTACATCCTCTCTCTGCTTTACATCCTCTCCCTTCTTTACATCATTTGTCTGCTTTATATCCTCCCTGTGCTTTTACATCCTCTCCCTGCTTTACATCCTCTCCCTGCTTTACATCTTCTCCCTGCTTTACATCCTCTCTCTTCTTTACATCTTCTCTCTGCTTTACATCCTCTCTGATTTTACATCTTCTCTCTGCTTTTACATCTTCTCTCTGCTTTACATCCTCTCCCTGGTTTACATCCTCTCTCTGCTTTACATCCCCTCCCTGGTTTACATCCTCTCTCTGCTTTGCATCCTCTCTGTTTTTACATCCTCTCTCTACTTTACATCCTCTCCCTGCTTTACATCATCTGTCTGCTTTTATATCGTCTTTCTGCTTTTCCATCTTCTCTGCTTTAACATCCTCTCTCTGCTTTACATCCTCTCTCTGCTGTACATGCTTTGCGTTTTACATCCTCTCTCTGCTTTACATCCTCTCCCTGCTTTACATCATCTCTCTGCTTTACATCCTCTCTACTGTTACATCCTCACTGTGCTTTCACATCCTCTCCCTGCTTTACATCCTCTCCCTGCATTACATCTTCTCTCTGCTTTACATCCTCTCTCTGCTTTACGTCCTATCTCTGCTTGACATCCTCTGTGCTTTTACATCTTCTCTCTGCTTTTACATCCTCTCTCTGCTTTACATCCTCTCCCTGGTTTACATCCTCACTCTGCTTTACATCCTCTCCGCTTTTACATCCTCTCTGTGCTTTTACATCCTCTCTCTGCTTTACATGCTCTCTGCTTTTACATCCTCTCTCTGCTTTACATCCTCTCCCTGCTATACATCATGTCTCTGCTTTATATCCTTTCTGCTTTTACATTCTCTCTGTGCTTTTAAATCCTCTCCCTGCTTTACATCCTCTCCCTGCTTTACATCCTCTCCCTGCTTTACATCTTCTCCCTTCTTTACATCCTCTCTCTGCTTTACATCTTCTCTCTGCTTTATTTCCTCTCTGCTTTTACATCTACTCTCTGCTTTTACATCCTCTCTCTGCTTTACATCCTCTCCCTAGTTTACATCCTCTCTCTGCTATACATCCTCTCTCTGCTTTACATTCTCTCTGCTTTTACATCCCCTCTCTGCTTT
Organism: Lampris incognitus; assembly: GCF_029633865.1. Taxonomy (NCBI): domain Eukaryota; kingdom Metazoa; phylum Chordata; class Actinopteri; order Lampriformes; family Lampridae; genus Lampris; species Lampris incognitus. The sequence continues at coordinate 6,131,150 of NC_079225.1, read as the reverse complement.
TACATCCTCTCTCAGATTTTACATCCTCTCTGCTTTACGTCCTCTCTCTGCTTTACATCCTCTCTCTGCTTTACATCCTTTCTGCTTTTACATCCTCTCCCTGCTTTACATACTCTCCCTGCTTTACATCATCTCTCTGCTTTACATCCTCTTCCTGCTTTACATCATCTCTCTGCTTTTAAATCCTCTCTGTGTTTTTACATCCTCTCCCTGCTTCACATCCTCTCCCTGCTTTACATCCTCTCCCTGCTTTACATGCTCTCCCTGCTTTACATCCTCTCTCTGCTTTACATCCTCTCTCTGCTTTACACCCTTTCTGCTTTTACATCCTCAACCTGGTTTACATCCTCTCCCTGCTTTACATACTCTCCCTAATTTACATCCTCTATCTGCTTTACATCCTCTCCCTGCTTTACATCATCTCTCTGTTTTTACATCCTCTCTGTGCTTTTACATCCTCTCCCTGCTTTACATCCTCTCCCTGCTTTACGTCCTCTCTGCTTTTACATCCATTCTCTGATTTACATCCTCTCTCTGCTTTACATCATCTCTGCTTTTACAGCCTCTCTGTGCTTTTAAATCCTCTCCCTGCTTTACATCCTCTCCCTGCTTTAAATCCTCTCCCTGCTTTACATCTTCTCCCTTCTTTACATCCTCTCTCTGCTTTACATCTTCTCTCTGCTTTATTTCAACTCTGCTTTTACATCTTCTCTCTGCTTTTACATCCTCTCTCTGCTTTACATCCTCTCCCTAGTTTACATCCTCTCTCTGCTATACATCCTCTCTCTGCTTAACATTCTCTCTGCTTTTACATCCTCTCTCTGCTTTTACATCCTCTCTCTGCTATACATCCTCTCCCTGGTTTACATCCTCTATCTGCTTTATATCCTTTCTGCTTTTACATCTTCTCTCTGCTTTTACATCCTCTCTCTGCTTTACATCCCCTCACTGGTTTACATCCTCTCTCTGCTTTACATCCTCTCTGCTTTTACATCCACTCTCTGCTTTACATCCTCTCTCTGCTTTACATCCTCTCTGCTTTTACATCCTCTCTGTGCTCTTACATCCTCTCCCTGCATTACATCTTCTCCCTGCTTTACATCTTCTCCCCGCTTTACATCCTCTCTCTGCTTTACATCTTTTCTCTGCTTTACATCCTCTCTCCTTTTACATCTCCTCTCTGCTTTTACATCCTCTCTCTGCTTTACATCCTCTGCCTGGTTTACATATTCTCCCTGCTTTACATCCTCTCTCTGCTTTACATCGTCTCTCTGCTTTACATCCTCTCTCTGCTTTACATCCTCTCCCTTCTTTACATCATCTGTCTGCTTTACATCCTCCCTGTGCTTTTGCATCCTCTCTCTGCTTTTACATCCTCTCTCTGCTTTACATCCCCTCACTGGTTTACATCCTCTCTCTGCTTTACATCCTCTCTGCTTTTACATCCACTCTCTGCTTTACATCCTCTCTCTGCTTTACATCCTCTCTGCTTTTACATCCTCTCTGTGCTTTTACATCCTCTCCCTGCATTACATCTTCTCCCTGCTTTACATCTTCTGCCTGCTTTACATCCTCTCTCTGCTTTACATCTTTTCTCTGCTTTACATCCTCTCTCTGCTTTACATCCTCTCCCTTCTTTACATCATTTGTCTGCTTTATATCCTCCCTGTGCTTTTACATCCTCTCCCTGCTTTACATCCTCTCCCTGCTTTACATCTTCTCTCTGCTTTACATCTTCTCTCTGCTTTACATCATCTCTGATTTTACATCCTCTGTGTGCTTTTACATCCTCTCCCTGCATTACATCTTGTCCCTGCTTTACATCTTCTCCCTGCTACACATCCTCTCTCTGCTTTACATCCTCTCTCTGCTTTACATCCTCTCTGTTTTTACATCCACTCTCTGATTTACATCCTCTCTCTGCTTTACATCATCTCTGCTTTTACATCCTCTCTCAAATTTTACATCCTCTCTGCTTTACGTCCTCTCTCTGCTTTACATCCTCTCTCTGCTTTACATCCTTTCTGCTTTTACATCCTCTCCCTGCTTTACATACTCTCCCTGCTTTACATCATCTCTCTGCTTTACATCCTCTTCCTGCTTTACATCATCTCTCTGCTTTTAAATCCTCTCTGAGTTTTCACATCCTCTCCCTGCTTCACATCCTCTCCCTGCTTTACATCCTCTCCCTGCTTTACATGCTCTCCCTGCTTTACATCCTCTCTCTGCTTTACATCCTCTCTCTGCTTTACACCCTTTCTGCTTTTACATCCTCAACCTGGTTTACATCCTCTCCCTGCTTTACATACTCTCCCTAATTTACATCCTCTCTCTGCTTTACATCCTCTCCCTGCTTTACATCATCTCTCTATTTTTACACCCTCTCTGTGCTTTTACATCCTCTCCCTGCTTTACATCCTCTCCCTGCTTTACATCCTCTCTGCTTTTACATCCATTCTCTGATTTACATCCTCTCTGCTTTACATCATCTCTGCTTTTACATCCTCTCTCAGATTTTACATCCTCTCTGCTTTACGTCCTCTCTCTGCTTTACATCCTCTCTCTGCTTTACATCCTTTCTGCTTTTACATCCTCTCTCTGCTTTTAATCCTCACCCTGGTTTACATCCTCTCTCTGCTATACATCCTCTCTCTGCTTTACATTATCTCTGCTTTTACATCCTCTCTCTGCTTTACATGCTCTTTGCTTTTACATCCTCTCTCTGCTTTACATCCTCTCCCTGCTTTAAATCATCTCTCTGCTTTACATCCTTTCTTCTTTTACATCCTCTGTGTGCTTTTACATCTTCTCCCTGCATTACATCCTCTCTGTGCTTTTACATCTCCTCTCTGCTTTTACATCTTCTCTCTGCTTTACATCCTCTCCCTAGTTTACATCCTCTCTCTGCTTTACATCCTCTCTCTGCTTTACATCATCTCTGCTTTACATCCTCTCTCTGCTTTACATCCTCTCCCTTCTTTACATCATCTGTCTGCTTTACATCCTCTCCCTGCTTTACATCCTCTCTCTGCTTTACATCGTCTCTCTGCTTTACATCCTCTCTCTGCTTTACATCCTCTCCCTTCTTTACATCATCTGTCTGCTTTACATCCTCCCTGTGCTTTTACATCCTCTCTCTGCTTTTACATCCTCTCTCTGCTTTACATCCCCTCACTGGTTTACATCCTCTCTCTGCTTTACATCCTCTCTGCTTTTACATCCACTCTCTGCTTTACATCCTCTCTCTGCTTTACATCCTCTCTGCTTTTACATCCTCTCTGTGCTTTTACATCCTCTCCCTGCATTACATCTTCTCCCTGCTTTACATCTTCTGCCTGCTTTACATCCTCTCTCTGCTTTACATCTTTTCTCTGCTTTACATCCTCTCTCTGCTTTACATCCTCTCCCTTCTTTACATCATTTGTCTGCTTTATATCCTCCCTGTGCTTTTACATCCTCTCCCTGCTTTACATCCTCTCCCTGCTTTACATCTTCTCCCTGCTTTACATCCTCTCTCTTCTTTACATCTTCTCTCTGCTTTACATCCTCTCTGATTTTACATCTTCTCTCTGCTTTTACATCTTCTCTCTGCTTTACATCCTCTCCCTGGTTTACATCCTCTCTCTGCTTTACATCCCCTCCCTGGTTTACATCCTCTCTCTGCTTTGCATCCTCTCTGTTTTTACATCCTCTCTCTACTTTACATCCTCTCCCTGCTTTACATCATCTGTCTGCTTTTATATCGTCTTTCTGCTTTTCCATCTTCTCTGCTTTAACATCCTCTCTCTGCTTTACATCCTCTCTCTGCTGTACATGCTTTGCGTTTTACATCCTCTCTCTGCTTTACATCCTCTCCCTGCTTTACATCATCTCTCTGCTTTACATCCTCTCTACTGTTACATCCTCACTGTGCTTTCACATCCTCTCCCTGCTTTACATCCTCTCCCTGCATTACATCTTCTCTCTGCTTTACATCCTCTCTCTGCTTTACGTCCTATCTCTGCTTGACATCCTCTGTGCTTTTACATCTTCTCTCTGCTTTTACATCCTCTCTCTGCTTTACATCCTCTCCCTGGTTTACATCCTCACTCTGCTTTACATCCTCTCTGCTTTTACATCCTCTCTGTGCTTTTACATCCTCTCTCTGCTTTACATGCTCTCTGCTTTTACATCCTCTCTCTGCTTTACATCCTCTCCCTGCTATACATCATGTCTCTGCTTTATATCCTTTCTGCTTTTACATTCTCTCTGTGCTTTTAAATCCTCTCCCTGCTTTACATCCTCTCCCTGCTTTACATCCTCTCCCTGCTTTACATCTTCTCCCTTCTTTACATCCTCTCTCTGCTTTACATCTTCTCTCTGCTTTATTTCCTCTCTGCTTTTACATCTACTCTCTGCTTTTACATCCTCTCTCTGCTTTACATCCTCTCCCTAGTTTACATCCTCTCTCTGCTATACATCCTCTCTCTGCTTTACATTCTCTCTGCTTTTACATCCCCTCTCTGCTTTTACATCCTCTCTCAGATTTTACATCCTCTCTGCTTTACGTCCTCTCTCTGCTTTACATCCTCTCTCTGCTTTACATCCTTTCTGCTTTTACATCCTCTCCCTGCTTTACATACTCTCCCTGCTTTACATCATCTCTCTGCTTTACATCCTCTTCCTGCTTTACATCATCTCTCTGCTTTTAAATCCTCTCTGTGTTTTTACATCCTCTCCCTGCTTCACATCCTCTCCCTGCTTTACATCCTCTCCCTGCTTTACATGCTCTCCCTGCTTTACATCCTCTCTCTGCTTTACATCCTCTCTCTGCTTTACACCCTTTCTGCTTTTACATCCTCAACCTGGTTTACATCCTCTCCCTGCTTTACATACTCTCCCTAATTTACATCCTCTATCTGCTTTACATCCTCTCCCTGCTTTACATCATCTCTCTGTTTTTACATCCTCTCTGTGCTTTTACATCCTCTCCCTGCTTTACATCCTCTCCCTGCTTTACGTCCTCTCTGCTTTTACATCCATTCTCTGATTTACATCCTCTCTCTGCTTTACATCATCTCTGCTTTTACAGCCTCTCTGTGCTTTTAAATCCTCTCCCTGCTTTACATCCTCTCCCTGCTTTAAATCCTCTCCCTGCTTTACATCTTCTCCCTTCTTTACATCCTCTCTCTGCTTTACATCTTCTCTCTGCTTTATTTCAACTCTGCTTTTACATCTTCTCTCTGCTTTTACATCCTCTCTCTGCTTTACATCCTCTCCCTAGTTTACATCCTCTCTCTGCTATACATCCTCTCTCTGCTTAACATTCTCTCTGCTTTTACATCCTCTCTCTGCTTTTACATCCTCTCTCTGCTATACATCCTCTCCCTGGTTTACATCCTCTATCTGCTTTATATCCTTTCTGCTTTTACATCTTCTCTCTGCTTTTACATCCTCTCTCTGCTTTACATCCCCTCACTGGTTTACATCCTCTCTCTGCTTTACATCCTCTCTGCTTTTACATCCACTCTCTGCTTTACATCCTCTCTCTGCTTTACATCCTCTCTGCTTTTACATCCTCTCTGTGCTCTTACATCCTCTCCCTGCATTACATCTTCTCCCTGCTTTACATCTTCTCCCCGCTTTACATCCTCTCTCTGCTTTACATCTTTTCTCTGCTTTACATCCTCTCTCCTTTTACATCTCCTCTCTGCTTTTACATCCTCTCTCTGCTTTACATCCTCTGCCTGGTTTACATCTTCTCCCTGCTTTACATCCTCTCTCTGCTTTACATCGTCTCTCTGCTTTACATCCTCTCTCTGCTTTACATCCTCTCCCTTCTTTACATCATCTGTCTGCTTTACATCCTCCCTGTGCTTTTGCATCCTCTCTCTGCTTTTACATCCTCTCTCTGCTTTACATCCCCTCACTGGTTTACATCCTCTCTCTGCTTTACATCCTCTCTGCTTTTACATCCACTCTCTGCTTTACATCCTCTCTCTGCTTTACATCCTCTCTGCTTTTACATCCTCTCTGTGCTTTTACATCCTCTCCCTGCATTACATCTTCTCCCTGCTTTACATCTTCTGCCTGCTTTACATCCTCTCTCTGCTTTACATCTTTTCTCTGCTTTACATCCTCTCTCTGCTTTACATCCTCTCCCTTCTTTACATCATTTGTCTGCTTTATATCCTCCCTGTGCTTTTACATCCTCTCCCTGCTTTACATCCTCTCCCTGCTTTACATCTTCTCTCTGCTTTACATCTTCTCTCTGCTTTACATCATCTCTGATTTTACATCCTCTGTGTGCTTTTACATCCTCTCCCTGCATTACATCTTGTCCCTGCTTTACATCTTCTCCCTGCTACACATCCTCTCTCTGCTTTACATCCTCTCTCTGCTTTACATCCTCTCTGTTTTTACATCCACTCTCTGATTTACATCCTCTCTCTGCTTTACATCATCTCTGCTTTTACATCCTCTCTCAAATTTTACATCCTCTCTGCTTTACGTCCTCTCTCTGCTTTACATCCTCTCTCTGCTTTACATCCTTTCTGCTTTTACATCCTCTCCCTGCTTTACATACTCTCCCTGCTTTACATCATCTCTCTGCTTTACATCCTCTTCCTGCTTTACATCATCTCTCTGCTTTTAAATCCTCTCTGAGTTTTCACATCCTCTCCCTGCTTCACATCCTCTCCCTGCTTTACATCCTCTCCCTGCTTTACATGCTCTCCCTGCTTTACATCCTCTCTCTGCTTTACATCCTCTCTCTGCTTTACACCCTTTCTGCTTTTACATCCTCAACCTGGTTTACATCCTCTCCCTGCTTTACATACTCTCCCTAATTTACATCCTCTCTCTGCTTTACATCCTCTCCCTGCTTTACATCATCTCTCTATTTTTACACCCTCTCTGTGCTTTTACATCCTCTCCCTGCTTTACATCCTCTCCCTGCTTTACATCCTCTCTGCTTTTACATCCATTCTCTGATTTACATCCTCTCTGCTTTACATCATCTCTGCTTTTACATCCTCTCTCAGATTTTACATCCTCTCTGCTTTACGTCCTCTCTCTGCTTTACATCCTCTCTCTGCTTTACATCCTTTCTGCTTTTACATCCTCTCTCTGCTTTTAATCCTCACCCTGGTTTACATCCTCTCTCTGCTATACATCCTCTCTCTGCTTTACATTATCTCTGCTTTTACATCCTCTCTCTGCTTTACATGCTCTTTGCTTTTACATCCTCTCTCTGCTTTACATCCTCTCCCTGCTTTAAATCATCTCTCTGCTTTACATCCTTTCTTCTTTTACATCCTCTGTGTGCTTTTACATCTTCTCCCTGCATTACATCCTCTCTGTGCTTTTACATCTCCTCTCTGCTTTTACATCTTCTCTCTGCTTTACATCCTCTCCCTAGTTTACATCCTCTCTCTGCTTTACATCCTCTCTCTGCTTTACATCATCTCTGCTTTACATCCTCTCTCTGCTTTACATCCTCTCCCTTCTTTACATCAACTGTCTGCTTTACATCCTCTCCCTGCTTTACATCATCTCTCTGCTTTTACATCCTCTCTGTGCTTTTACATCCTCTCCCTGCTTTACATCCTCTCCCTGCTTTACATCTTCTCCCTGCTTTACATCCTCTCTCTTCTTTACATCTTCTCTCTGCTTTACATCCTCTCTGATTTTACATCTTCTCTCTGCTTTTACATCTTCTCTCTGCTTTACATCCTCTCCCTGGTTTACATCCTCTCTCTGCTTTACATCCCCTCCCTGGTTTACATCCTCTCTCTGCTTTGCATCCTCTCTGTTTTTACATCCTCTCTCTACTTTACATCCTCTCCCTGCTTTACATCATCTGTCTGCTTTTATATCGTCTTTTTGCTTTTCCATCTTCTCTGCTTTAACATCCTCTCTCTGCTTTACATCCTCTCTCTGCTGTACATGCTTTGCGTTTTACATCCTCTCTCTGCTTTACATCCTCTCCCTGCTTTACATCATCTCTCTGCTTTACATCCTCTCTACTGTTACATCCTCACTGTGCTTTCACATCCTCTCCCTGCTTTACATCCTCTCCCTGCATTACATCTTCTCTCTGCTTTACATCCTCTCTCTGCTTTACGTCCTATCTCTGCTTGACATCCTCTGTGCTTTTACATCTTCTCTCTGCTTTTACATCCTCTCTCTGCTTTACATCCTCTCCCTGGTTTACATCCTCACTCTGCTTTACATCCTCTCTGCTTTTACATCCTCTCGGTGCTTTTACATCCTCTCTCTGCTTTACATGCTCTCTGCTTTTACATCCTCTCTCTGCTTTACATCCTCTCCCTGCTATACATCATGTCTCTGCTTTATATCCTTTCTGCTTTTACATTCTCTCTGTGCTTTTAAATCCTCTCCCTGCTTTACATCCTCTCCCTGCTTTACATCCTCTCCCTGCTTTACATCTTCTCCCTTCTTTACATCCTCTCTCTGCTTTACATCTTCTCTCTGCTTTATTTCCTCTCTGCTTTTACATCTACTCTCTGCTTTTACATCCTCTCTCTGCTTTACATCCTCTCCCTAGTTTACATCCTCTCTCTGCTATACATCCTCTCTCTGCTTTACATTCTCTCTGCTTTTACATCCTCTCTCTGCTTTTACATCCTCTCTCAGATTTTACATCCTCTCTGCTTTACGTCCTCTCTCTGCTTTACATCCTCTCTCTGCTTTACATCCTTTCTGCTTTTACATCCTCTCCCTGCTTTACATACTCTCCCTGCTTTACATCATCTCTCTGCTTTACATCCTCTTCCTGCTTTACATCATCTCTCTGCTTTTAAATCCTCTCTGTGTTTTTACATCCTCTCCCTGCTTCACATCCTCTCCCTGCTTTACATCCTCTCCCTGCTTTACATGCTCTCCCTGCTTTACATCCTCTCTCTGCTTTACATCCTCTCTCTGCTTTACACCCTTTCTGCTTTTACATCCTCAACCTGGTTTACATCCTCTCCCTGCTTTACATACTCTCCCTAATTTACATCCTCTATCTGCTTTACATCCTCTCCCTGCTTTACATCTTCTCTCTGCTTTTACATCTTCTCTCTGCTTTACATCCTCTCCCTGGTTTACATCCTCTCTCTGCTTTACATCCCCTCCCTGGTTTACATCCTCTCTCTGCTTTGCATCCTCTCTATTTTTACATCCTCTCTCTACTTTACATCCTCTCCCTGCTTTACATCATCTGTCTGCTTTTATATCGTCTTTCTGCTTTTCCATCTTCTCTGTTTTAACATCCTCTCTCTGCTTTACATCGTCTCTCAGCTGTACATGCTTTGCGTTTTACATCCTCTCTCTGCTTTACATCCTCTCCCTGCTTTACATCATCTCTCTGCTTTACATCCTCTCTACTGTGACATCCTCACTGTGCTTTCACATCCTCTCCCTGCTTTACATCCTCTCCCTGCATTACATCTTCTCTCTGCTTTACATCCTCTCTCTGCTTTACGTCCTATCTCTGCTTGACATCCTCTGCGCTTTTACATCTTCTCTCTGCTTTTACATCCTCTCTCTGCTTTACATCCTCTCCCTGGTTTACATCCTCACTCTTCTTTACATCCTCTCTGCTTTTACATCCTCTCTGTGCTTTTACATCCTCTCTCTGCTTTACATGCTCTCTGCTTTTACATCCTCTCTCTGCTTTACATCCTCTCCCTGCTATACATCATGTCTCTGCTTTATATCCTTTCTGCTTTTACATTCTCTCTGTGCTTTTAAATCCTCTCCCTGCTTTACATCCTCTCCCTGCTTTACATCCTCTCCCTGCTTTACATCTTCTCCCTTCTTTACATCCTCTCTCTGCTTTACATCTTCTCTCTGCTTTATTTCCTCTCTGCTTTTACATCTACTCTCTGCTTTTACATCCTCTCTCTGCTTTACATCCTCTCCCTAGTTTACATCCTCTCTCTGCTATACATCCTCTCTCTGCTTTACATTCTCTCTGCTTTTACATCCTCTCTCTGCTTTTACATCCTCTCTCAGATTTTACATCCTCTCTGCTTTACGTCCTCTCTCTGCTTTACATCCTCTCTCTACTTTACATCCTTTCTGCTTTTACATCCTCTCCCTGCTTTACATACTCTCCCTGCTTTACATCATCTCTCTGCTTTACATCCTCTTCCTGCTTTACATCATCTCTCTGCTTTTAAATCCTCTCTGTGTTTTTACATCCTCTCCCTGCTTCACATCCTCTCCCTGCTTTACATCCTCTCCCTGCTTTACATGCTCTCCCTGCTTTACATCCTCTCTCTGCTTTACATCCTCTCTCTGATTTACACCCTTTCTGCTTTTACATCCTCAACCTGGTTTACATCCTCTCCCTGCTTTACATACTCTCCCTAATTTACATCCTCTATCTGCTTTACATCCTCTCCCTGCTTTACATCATATCTCTGTTTTTACATCCTCTCTGTGCTTTTACATCCTCTCCCTGCATTACATCTTCTCCCTGCTTTACATCTTCTCCCTGCTTTACATCCTCTCTCTGCTTTACATCTTTTCTCTGCTTTACATCCTCTCTCCTTTTACATCTCCTCTCTGCTTTTACAACCTCTCTCTGCTTTACATCCTCTGCCTGGTTTACATCTTCTCCCTGCTTTACATCCTCTCTCTGCTTTACATCGTCTCTCTGCTTTACATCCTCTCTCTGCTTTACATCCTCTCCCTTCTTTACATCATCTGTCTGCTTTACATCCTATCTGTGCTTTTACATCCTCTCTCTGCATTTACATCCTCTCTCTGCTTTACATCCCCTCACTGGTTTACATCCTCTCTCTGCTTTACATCCTCTCTGCTTTTACATCCACTCTCTGCTTTACATCCTCTCTCTGCTTTACATCCTCTCTGCTTTTACATCCTCTCTGTGCTTTTACATCCTCTCCCTGCATTACATCTTCTCCCTGCTTTACATCTTCTGCCTGCTTTACATCCTCTCTCTGCTTTACATCTTTTCTCTGCTTTACATCCTCTCTCTGCTTTACATCCTCTCCCTTCTTTACATCATTTGTCTGCTTTATATCCTCCCTGTGCTTTTACATTCTCTCCCTGCTTTACATCCTCTCCCTGCTTTACATCTTCTCTCTGCTTTACATCTTCTCTCTGCTTTACATCATCTCTGATTTTACATCCTCTGTGTGCTTTTACATCCTCTCCCTGCATTACATCTTGTCCCTGCTTTACATCTTCTCCCTGCTACACATCCTCTCTCTGCTTTACATCCTCTCTCTGCTTTACATCCTCTCTGTTTTTACATCCACTCTCTGATTTACATCCTCTCTCTGCTTTACATCATCTCTGCTTTTACATCCTCTCTCAGATTTTACATCCTCTCTGCTTTACGTCCTCTCTCTGCTTTACATCCTCTCTCTGCTTTACATCCTTTCTGCTTTTACATCCTCTCCCTGCTTTACATACTCTCCCTGCTTTACATCATCTCTCTGCTTTACATCCTCTTCCTGCTTTATATCATCTCTCTGCTTTTAAATCCTCTCTGAGTTTTCACATCCTCTCCCTGCTTCACATCCTCTCCCTGCTTTACATCCTCTCCCTGCTTTACATGCTCTCCCTGCTTTACATCCTCTCTCTGCTTTACATCCTCTCTCCGCTTTACACCCTTTCTGCTTTTACATCCTCAACCTGGTTTACATCCTCTCCCTGCTTTACATACTCTCCCTAATTTACATCCTCTCTCTGCTTTACATCCTCTCCCTGCTTTACATCATCTCTCTGTTTTTACATCCTCTCTGCTTTTACATCCATTCTCTGATTTACATCCTCTCTGCTTTACATCATCTCTGCTTTTACATCCTCTCTCAGATTTTACATCCTCTCTGCTTTACGTCCTCTCTCTGCTTTACATCCTCTCTCTGCTTTACATCCTTTCTGCTTTTACATCCTCTCTCTGCTTTTAATCCTCACCCTGGTTTACATCCTCTCTCTGCTATACATCCTCTCTCTGCTTTACATTATCTCTGCTTTTACATCCTCTCTCTGCTTTACATGCTCTTTGCTTTTACATCCTCTCTCTGCTTTACATCCTCTCCCTGCTTTAAATCATCTCTCTGCTTTACATCCTTTCTTCTTTTACATCCTCTGTGTGCTTTTACATCTTCTCCCTGCATTACATCCTCTCTGTGCTTTTACATCTCCTCTCTGCTTTTACATCCTCTCTCTGCTTTACATCCTCTCTGCTTTTACATCCACTCTCTGCTTTACATCCTCTCTCTGCTTTACATCATCTCTGCTTTACATCCTCTCTCTGCTTTACATCCTCTCCCTTCTTTACATCATCTGTCTGCTTTACATCCTCTCCCTGCTTTACATCATCTCTCTGCTTTTACATCCTCTCTGTGCTTTTACATCCTCTCCCTGCTTTACATCCTCTCCCTGCTTTACATCTTCTCCCTGCTTTACATCCTCTCTCTTCTTTACATCTTCTCTCTGCTTTACATCCTCTCTGATTTTACATCTTCTCTCTGCTTTTACATCTTCTCTCTGCTTTACATCCTCTCCCTGGTTTACATCCTCTCTCTACTTTACATCCCCTCCCTGGTTTACATCCTCTCTCTGCTTTGCATCTTCTCTGTTTTTACATCCTCTCTCTACTTTACATCCTCTCCCTGCTTTACATCATCTGTCTGCTTTTATATCGTCTTTCTGCTTTTCCATCTTCTCTGCTTTAACATCCTCTCTCTGCTTTACATCCTCTCTCTGCTGTACATGCTTTGCGTTTTACATCCTCTCTCTGCTTTACATCCTCTCCCTGCTTTACATCATCTCTCTGCTTTACATCCTCTCTACTGTTACATCCTCACTGTGCTTTCACATCCTCTCCCTGCTTTACATCCTCTCCCTGCATTACATCTTCTCTCTGCTTTACATCCTCTCTCTGCTTTACGTCCTATCTCTGCTTGACATCCTCTGTGCTTTTACATCTTCTCTCTGCTTTTACATCCTCTCTCTGCTTTACATCCTCTCCCTGGTTTACATCCTCACTCTGCTTTACATCCTCTCTGCTTTTACATCCTCTCTGTGCTTTTACATCCTCTCTCTGCTTTACATGCTCTCTGCTTTTACATCCTCTCTCTGCTTTACATCCTCTCCCTGCTTTACATCCTCTCCCTGCTTTACATCTTCTCCCTTCTTTACATCCTCTCTCTGCTTTACATCTTCTCTCTGCTTTATTTCCTCTCTGCTTTTACATCTACTCTCTGCTTTTACATCCTCTCTCTGCTTTACATCCTCTCCCTAGTTTACATCCTCTCTCTGCTATACATCCTCTCTCTGCTTTACATTCTCTCTGCTTTTACATCCTCTCTCTGCTTTTACATCCTCTCTCAGATTTTACATCCTCTCTGCTTTACGTCCTCTCTCTGCTTTACATCCTCTCTCTGCTTTACATCCTTTCTGCTTTTACATCCTCTCCCTGCTTTACATACTCTCCCTGCTTTACATCATCTCTCTGCTTTACATCCTCTTCCTGCTTTACATCATCTCTCTGCTTTTAAATCCTCTCTGTGTTTTTACATCCTCTCCCTGCTTCACATCCTCTCCCTGCTTTACATCCTCTCCCTGCTTTACATGCTCTCCCTGCTTTATATCCTCTCTCTGCTTTACATCCTCTCTCTGCTTTACACCCTTTCTGCTTTTACATCCTCAACCTGGTTTACATCCTCTCCCTGCTTTACATACTCTCCCTAATTTACATCCTCTCTGTGCTTTACATCCTCTCCCTGCTTTACATCATCTCTCTGTTTTTACATCCTCTCTGCTTTACGTCCTCTCTCTGCTTTACATCCTCTCTCTGCTTTACATCCTTTCTGCTTTTACATCCTCTCTCTGCTTTTAATCCTCACCCTGGTTTACATCCTCTCTCTGCTATACATCCGCTCTCTGCTTTACATTATCTCTGCTTTTAAATCCTCTCTCTGCTTTACATGCTCTTTGCTTTTACATCCTCTCTCTGCTTTACATCCTCTCCCTGCTTTAAATCATCTCTCTGCTTTACATCCTTTCTGCTTTTACATCCTCTGTGTGCTTTTACATCCTCTCCCTGCATTACATCCTCTCTGTGCTTTTACATCTCCTCTCTGCTTTTACATCCTCTCTCTGCTTTACATCCTCTCTGCTTTTACATCCACTCTCTGCTTTACATCCTCTCTCTGCTTTACATCATCTCTGCTTTACATCCTCTCTCTGCTTTACATCCTCTCCCTTCTTTACATCATCTGTCTGCTTTACATCCTCTCCCTGCTTTACATCATCTCTCTGCTTTTACATCCTCCTTGTGCTTTTACATCCTCTCCCTGCTTTACATCCTTTCTGCTTTTACATCCTCTCCCTGCTTTACATACTCTCCCTGCTTTACATCATCTCTCTGCTTTACATCCTCTTCCTGCTTTACATCATCTCTCTGCTTTTAAATCCTCTCTGTGTTTTTACATCCTCTCCCTGCTTCACATCCTCTCCCTGCTTTACATCCTCTCCCTGCTTTACATGCTCTCCCTGCTTTACATCCTCTCTCTGCTTTACATCCTCTCTCTGCTTTACACCCTTTCTGCTTTTACATCCTCAACCTGGTTTACATCCTCTCCCTGCTTTACATACTCTCCCTAATTTACATCCTCTATCTGCTTTACATCCTCTCCCTGCTTTACATCATATCTCTGTTTTTACATCCTCTCTGTGCTTTTACATCCTCTCCCTGCTTTACATCCTCTCCCTGCTTTACGTCCTCTCTGCTTTTACATCCATTCTCTGATTTACATCCTCTCTCTGCTTTACATCATCTCTGCTTTTACATCCTCTCTGTGCTCTTACATCCTCTCCCTGCATTACATCTTCTCCCTGCTTTACATCTTCTCCCTGCTTTACATCCTCTCTCTGCTTTACATCTTTTCTCTGCTTTACATCCTCTCTCCTTTTACATCTCCTCTCTGCTTTTACAACCTCTCTCTGCTTTACATCCTCTGCCTGGTTTACATCTTCTCCCTGCTTTACATCCTCTCTCTGCTTTACATCGTCTCTCTGCTTTACATCCTCTCTCTGCTTTACATCCTCTCCCTTCTTTACATCATCTGTCTGCTTTACATCCTCCCTGTGCTTTTACATCCTCTCTCTGCTTTTACATCCTCTCTCTGCTTTACATCCCCTCACTGGTTTACATCCTCTCTCTGCTTTACATCCTCTCTGCTTTTACATCCACTCTCTGCTTTACATCCTCTCTCTGCTTTACATCCTCTCTGCTTTTACATCCTCTCTGTGCTTTTACATCCTCTCCCTGCATTACATCTTCTCCCTGCTTTACATCTTCTGCCTGCTTTACATCCTCTCTCTGCTTTACATCTTTTCTCTGCTTTACATCCTCTCTCTGCTTTACATCCTCTCCCTTCTTTACATCATTTGTCTGCTTTATATCCTCCCTGTGCTTTTACATTCTCTCCCTGCTTTACATCCTCTCCCTGCTTTACATCTTCTCTCTGCTTTACATCTTCTCTCTGCTTTACATCATCTCTGATTTTACCTCCTCTGTGTGCTTTTACATCCTCTCCCTGCATTACATCTTGTCCCTGCTTTACATCTTCTCCCTGCTACACATCCTCTCTCTGCTTTACATCCTCTCTCTGCTTTACATCCTCTCTGTTTTTACATCCACTCTCTGATTTACATCCTCTCTCTGCTTTACATCATCTCTGCTTTTACATCCTCTCTCAGATTTTACATCCTCTCTGCTTTACGTCCTCTCTCTGCTTTACATCCTCTCTCTGCTTTACATCCTTTCTGCTTTTACATCCTCTCCCTGCTTTACATACTCTCCCTGCTTTACATCATCTCTCTGCTTTACATCCTCTTCCTGCTTTACATCATCTCTCTGCTTTTAAATCCTCTCTGAGTTTTCACATCCTCTCCCTGCTTCACATCCTCTCCCTGCTTTACATCCTCTCCCTGCTTTACATGCTCTCCCTGCTTTACATCCTCTCTCTGCTTTACATCCTCTCTCTGCTTTACACCCTTTCTGCTTTTACATCCTCAACCTGGTTTACATCCTCTCCCTGCTTTACATACTCTCCCTAATTTACATCCTCTCTCTGCTTTACATCCTCTCCCTGCTTTACATCATCTCTCTGTTTTTACATCCTCTCTGCTTTTACATCCATTCTCTGATTTACATCCTCTCTGCTTTACATCATCTCTGCTTTTACATCCTCTCTCAGATTTTACATCCTCTCTGCTTTACGTCCTCTCTCTGCTTTACATCCTCTCTCTGCTTTACATCCTTTCTGCTTTTACATCCTCTCTCTGCTTTTAATCCTCACCCTGGTTTACATCCTCTCTCTGCTATACATCCTCTCTCTGCTTTACATTATCTCTGCTTTTACATCCTCTCTCTGCTTTACATGCTCTTTGCTTTTACATCCTCTCTCTGCTTTACATCCTCTCCCTGCTTTAAATCATCTCTCTGCTTTACATCCTTTCTTCTTTTACATCCTCTGTGTGCTTTTACATCTTCTCCCTGCATTACATCCTCTCTGTGCTTTTACATCTCCTCTCTGCTTTTACATCCTCTCTCTGCTTTACATCCTCTCTGCTTTTACATCCACTCTCTGCTTTACATCCTCTCTCTGCTTTACATCATCTCTGCTTTACATCCTCTCTCTGCTTTACATCCTCTCCCTTCTTTACATCATCTGTCTGCTTTACATCCTCTCCCTGCTTTACATCATCTCTCTGCTTTTACATCCTCTCTGTGCTTTTACATCCTCTCCCTGCTTTACATCCTCTCCCTGCTTTACATCTTCTTCCTGCTTTACATCCTCTCTCTTCTTTACATCTTCTCTCTGCTTTACATCCTCTCTGATTTTACATCTTCTCTCTGCTTTTACATCTTCTCTCTGCTTTACATCCTCTCCCTGGTTAACATCCTCTCTCTGCTTTACATCCCCTCCCTGGTTTACATCCTCTCTCTGCTTTGCATCCTCTCTGTTTTTACATCCTCTCTCTACTTTACATCCTCTCCCTGCTTTACATCATCTGTCTGCTTTTATATCGTCTTTCTGCTTTTCCATCTTCTCTGCTTTAACATCCCCTCTCTGCTTTACATCCTCTCTCTGCTGTACATGCTTTGCGTTTTACATCCTCTCTCTGCTTTACATCCTCTCCCTGCTTTACATCATCTCTCTGCTTTACATCGTCTCTACTGTTACATCCTCACTGTGCTTTCACATCCTCTCCCTGCTTTACATCCTCTCCCTGCATTACATCTTCTCTCTGCTTTACATCCTCTCTCTGCTTTACGTCCTATCTCTGCTTGACATCCTCTGTGCTTTTACATCTTCTCTCTGCTTTTACATCCTCTCTCTGCTTTACATCCTCTCCCTGGTTTACATCCTCACTCTGCTTTACATCCTCTCTGCTTTTACATCCTCTCTGTGCTTTTACATCCTCTCTCTGCTTTACATGCTCTCTGCTTTTACATCCTCTCTCTGCTTTACATCCTCTCCCTGCTTTACATCATGTCTCTGCTTTATATCCTTTCTGCTTTTACATTCTCTCTGTGCTTTTAAATCCTCTCCCTGCTTTACATCCTCTCCCTGCTTTACATCCTCTCCCTGCTTTACATCTTCTCCCTTCTTTACATCCTCTCTCTGCTTTACATCTTCTCTCTGCTTTATTTCCTCTCTGCTTTTACATCTACTCTCTGATTTTACATCCTCTCTCTGCTTTACATCCTCTCCCTAGTTTACATCCTCTCTCTGCTATACATCCTCTCTCTGCTTTACATTCTCTCTGCTTTTACATCCTCTCTCTGCTTTTACATCCTCTCTCAGATTTTACATCCTCTCTGCTTTACGTCCTCTCTCTGCTTTACATCCTCTCTCTGCTTTACATCCTTTCTGCTTTTACATCCTCTCCCTGCTTTACATACTCTCCCTGCTTTACATCATCTCTCTGCTTTACATCCTCTTCCTGCTTTACATCATCTCTCTGCTTTTAAATCCTCTCTGTGTTTTTACATCCTCTCCCTGCTTCACATCCTCTCCCTGCTTTACATCCTCTCCCTGCTTTACATGCTCTCCCTGCTTTACATCCTCTCTCAGCTTTACATCCTCTCTCTGCTTTACACCCTTTCTGCTTTTACATCCTCAACCTGGTTTACATCCTCTCCCTGCTTTACATACTCTCCCTAATTTACATCCTCTCTCTGCTTTACATCCTCTCCCTGCTTTACATCATCTCTCTGTTTTTACATCCTCTCTGCTTTACGTCCTCTCTCTGCTTTACATCCTCTCTCTGCTTTACATCCTTTCTGCTTTTACATCCTCTCTCTGCTTTTAATCCTCACCCTGGTTTACATCCTCTCTCTGCTATACATCCTCTCTCTGCTTTACATTATCTCTGCTTTTAAATCCTCTCTCTGCTTTACATGCTCTTTGCTTTTACATCCTCTCTCTGCTTTACATCCTCTCCCTGCTTTAAATCATCTCTCTGCTTTACATCCTTTCTGCTTTTACATCCTCTGTGTGCTTTTACATCCTCTCCCTGCATTACATCCTCTCTGTGCTTTTACATCTCCTCTCTGCTTTTACATCCTCTCTCTGCTTTACATCCTCTCTGCTTTTACATCCACTCTCTGCTTTACATCCTCTCTCTGCTTTACATCATCTCTGCTTTACATCCTCTCTCTGCTTTACATCCTCTCCCTTCTTTACATCATCTGTCTGCTTTACATCCTCTCCCTGCTTTACATCATCTCTCTGCTTTTACATCCTCTTTGTGCTTTTACATCCTCTCCCTGCTTTACATCCTCTCCCTGCTTTACATCTTCTCCCTGCTTTACATCCTCTCTCTTCTTTACATCTTCTCTCTGCTTTACATCCTCTATGATTTTACATCTTCTCTCTGCTTTTACATCTTCTCTCTGCTTTACATCCTCTCCCTGGTTTACATCCTCTCTCTGCTTTACATCCCCTCCCTGGTTTACATCCTCTCTCTGCTTTGCATCCTCTCTGTTTTTACATCCTCTCTCTACTTTACATCCTCTCCCTGCTTTACATCATCTGTGTGCTTTTATATCGTCTTTCTACTTTTCCATCTTCTCTGCTTTAACATCCTCTCTCTGCTTTACATCCTCTCTCTGCTGTACATCCTTTGCGTTTTACATCCTCTCTCTGCTTTACATCCTCTCCCTGCTTTACATCATCTCTCTGCTTTACATCCTCTCTACTGTTACATCCTCACTGTGCTTTCACATCCTCTCCCTGCTTTACATCCTCTCCCTGCATTACATCTTCTCTCTGCTTTACATCCTCTCTCTGCTTTACGTCCTATCTCTGCTTGACATCCTCTGTGCTTTTACATCTTCTCTCTGCTTTTACATCCTCTCTCTGCTTTACATCCTCTCCCTGGTTTACATCCTCACTCTGCTTTACATGCTCTCTGCTTTTACATCCTCTCTCTGCTTTACATCCTCTCCCTGCTTTACATCATGTCTCTGCTTTATATCCGATCTGCTTTTACATTCTCTCTGTGCTTTTAAATCCTCTCCCTGCTTTACATCCTCTCCCTGCTTTACATCCTCTCCCTGCTTTACATCTTCTCCCTTCTTTACATCCTCTCTCTGCTTTACATCTTCTCTCTGCTTTATTTCCTCTCTGCTTTTACATCTACTCTCTGCTTTTACATCCTCTCTCTGCTTTACATCCTCTCCCTAGTTTACATCCTCTCTCTGCTATACATCCTCTCTCTGCTTTACATTCTCTCTGCTTTTACATCCTCTCTCTGCTTTTACATCCTCTCTCTGCTATACATCCTCTCCCTGGTTTACATCCTCTCTCTGCTTTACATCCTCTCTGCTTTTACATCCACTCTCTGCTTTACATCCTCTCTCTGCTTTACATCCTCTCTGCTTTTACATCCTCTCTGTGCTTTTACATCATCTTCCTGCATTACATCTTCTCCCTGCTTTACATCTTCTCCCTGCTTTACATCCTCTCTCTGCTTTACATCTTTTCTCTGCTTTACATCCTCTCTCCTTTTACTTCTCCTCTCTGCTTTTACATCCTCTCTCTGCTTTACGTCCTCTCCCTGGTTTACATTCTCTCTCTGCTTTACATCCTCTCTGCTTTACGTCCTCTCTGCTTTTACATCCTCTCCCTGCTTTACATCCTCTCTCTGCTTTACATCTTCTCTCTGCTTTACATCATCTTTGCTTTTACATCCTCTCTGCTTTACATCCTCTCCCTGGTTTACATCCTCTCTCTGCTTTTACATCCTCTCTCTGCTTTACATCCTCTCCCTGGTTTACATCCTCTCTGTGATTTTACATCCTCTCCCTGCATTACATCTTCTCCCTGCTTTACATCTTCTCCCTGCTTTACATCCTCTCTCTGCTTTACATCTTTTCTCTGCTTTACATCCTCTCTCCTTTTACATCTCCTCTCTGCTTTTACATCCTCTCTCTGCTTTACGTCCTCTCCCTGGTTTACATCCTCTCTCTGCTTTACATCCTCTCTGCTTTACGTCCTCTCTGCTTTTACATCCTCTCCCTGCTTTACATCTTCTCTCTGCTTTACATCCTCTCCCTGGTTTACATCCTCTCTCTGCTTTACATCCTCTCCCTGGTTTACATCCTCTCTCTGGTTTACATCCTCTCTCTGCTTTACATCCTCTCTGCTTTTACATCCTCTCTGTGCTTTTACATCCTCTCTCTGCTTTACATGCTCTCTGCTTTTACATCCTCTCTGTGCTTTTAAATCCTCTCCCTGCTTTACATCCTCTCCCTGCTTTAAATCCTCTCCCTGCTTTACATCTTCTCCCTTCTTTACATCCTCTCTCTGCTTGACATCTTCTCTCTGCTTTATTTCAACTCTGCTTTTACATCTTCTCTCTGCTTTTACATCCTCTCTCTGCTTTACATCCTCTCCCTAGTTTACATCCTCTCTCTGCTATACATCCTCTCTCTGCTTAACATTCTCTCTGCTTTTACATCCTCTCTCTGCTTTTACATCCTCTCTCTGCTATACATCCTCTCCCTGGTTTACATCCTCTATCTGCTTTATATCCTTTCTGCTTTTACATCCTCTCTCTGCTTTTACATCCTCTCTCTGCTTTACATCCCCTCACTGGTTTACATCCTCTCTCTGCTTTACATCCTCTCTGCTTTTACATCCACTCTCTGCTTTACATACTCTCTCTGCTTTACATCCTCTCTGCTTTTACATCCTCTCTGTGCTTTTACATCCTCTCCCTGCATTACATCTTCTCCCTGCTTTACATCTTCTCCCTGCTTTACATCCTCTCTCTGCTTTACATCTTTTCTCTGCTTTACATCCTCTCTCCTTTTACATCTCCTCACTGCTTTTACATCCTCTCTCTGCTTTACATCCTCTGCCTGGTTTACATCTTCTCCCTGCTTTGCATCCTCTCTCTGCTTTACATCTTCTCTCTGCTTTACATCCTCTCTCTGCTTTACATCCTCTCCCTTCTTTACATCATCTGTCTGCTTTACATCCTCCCTGTGCTTTTACATCCTCTCCCTGCTTTACATCCTCTCTCTGCTTTTACATCCTCTCTCTGCTTTACATCCCCTCACTGGTTTACATCCTCTCTCTGCTTTACATCCTCTCTGCTTTTACATCCACTCTCTGCTTTACATACTCTCTCTGCTTTACATCCTCTCTGCTTTTACATCCTCTCTGTGCTTTTACATCCTCTCCCTGCATTACATCTTCTCCCTGCTTTACATCTTCTCCCTGCTTTACATCCTCTCTCTGCTTTACATCTTTTCTCTGCTTTACATCCTCTCTCCTTTTACATCTCCTCACTGCTTTTACATCCTCTCTCTGCTTTACATCCTCTGCCTGGTTTACATCTTCTCCCTGCTTTGCATCCTCTCTCTGCTTTACATCTTCTCTCTGCTTTACATCCTCTCTCTGCTTTACATCCTCTCCCTTCTTTACATCATCTGTCTGCTTTACATCCTCCCTGTGCTTTTACATCCTCTCCCTGCTTTACATCCTCTCCCTGCTTTACATCTTCTCCCTGCTTTACATCTTCTCTCTGCTTTACATCCTCTCTGATTTTACATCCTCTGTATGCTTTTACATCCTCTCCCTGCATCACATCTTCTCCCTGCTTTACATCTTCTCCCTGCTACACATCCTCTCTCTGCTTTACATCCTCTCTCTGCTTTACATCCTCTCTTTGCTTTACATCATCTCTGCTTTACATCCTCTCTCTGCTTTACATCCTCTCTCTGCTTTTACATCCTCTCTGTGCTTTTACATCTCCTCTCTGCTTTTACATCCTCTCTCTGCTTTACATCCTCTCCCTAGTTTACATGCTCTCTCTGCTTTTACATCCTCTCTCTGCTTTATATCCTCTCCCTAGTTTACATCTCCTCTCTGCTTTTACATCCTCTCTCTGCTTTACATCCTCTCTCTGCTTTACATCATCTGTCTGCTTTACA
This sequence comes from Lampris incognitus, assembly GCF_029633865.1. Lineage (NCBI taxonomy): Eukaryota > Metazoa > Chordata > Actinopteri > Lampriformes > Lampridae > Lampris > Lampris incognitus. The sequence continues at coordinate 6,108,664 of NC_079225.1, read as the reverse complement.
TCCTCTCTCTGCTTGACATCCTCTCTGCTTTTACATCTTCTCTCTGCTTTTACATCCTCTCTCTGCTTTACATCCTCTCCTTGGTTTACATCCTCACTCTGCTTTACATCCTCTCTGCTTTTACACCCTCTCTGTGCTTTTACATCCTCTCTCTGCTTTACATTCTCTTTGCTTTTACATCCTCTCTCTGCTTTACATCCTCTCCCTGCTTTACATCATATCTTTGCTTTATATCCTTTCTGCTTTTACATCATCTCTGTGCTTTTAAATCCTCTCCCTGCTTTACATCCTCTCTCTGCTATACATCCTCTCTCTGCTTTACATTCTCTCTGCTTTTACATCCTCTCTCTGCTTTTACATCCTCTCTCAGATTTTACATCCTCTCTGCTTTACGTCCTCTCTCTGCTTTACATCCTCTCTCTGCTTTACATCCTTTCTGCTTTTACATCCTCTCCCTGCTTTACATACTCTCCCTGCTTTACATCATCTCTCTGCTTTACATCCTCTTCCTGCTTTACATCATCTCTCTGCTTTTAAATCCTCTCTGTGTTTTTACATCCTCTCCCTGCTTCACATCCTCTCCCTGCTTTACATCCTCTCCCTGCTTTACATGCTCTCCCTGCTTTACATCCTCTCTCAGCTTTACATCCTCTCTCTGCTTTACACCCTTTCTGCTTTTACATCCTCAACCTGGTTTACATCCTCTCCCTGCTTTACATACTCTCCCTAATTTACATCCTCTCTCTGCTTTACATCCTCTCCCTGCTTTACATCATCTCTCTGTTTTTACATCCTCTCTGCTTTACGTCCTCTCTCTGCTTTACATCCTCTCTCTGCTTTACATCCTTTCTGCTTTTACATCCTCTCTCTGCTTTTAATCCTCACCCTGGTTTACATCCTCTCTCTGCTATACATCCTCTCTCTGCTTTACATTATCTCTGCTTTTAAATCCTCTCTCTGCTTTACATGCTCTTTGCTTTTACATCCTCTCTCTGCTTTACATCCTCTCCCTGCTTTAAATCATCTCTCTGCTTTACATCCTTTCTGCTTTTACATCCTCTGTGTGCTTTTACATCCTCTCCCTGCATTACATCCTCTCTGTGCTTTTACATCTCCTCTCTGCTTTTACATCCTCTCTCTGCTTTACATCCTCTCTGCTTTTACATCCACTCTCTGCTTTACATCCTCTCTCTGCTTTACATCATCTCTGCTTTACATCCTCTCTCTGCTTTACATCCTCTCCCTTCTTTACATCATCTGTCTGCTTTACATCCTCTCCCTGCTTTACATCATCTCTCTGCTTTTACATCCTCTTTGTGCTTTTACATCCTCTCCCTGCTTTACATCCTCTCCCTGCTTTACATCTTCTCCCTGCTTTACATCCTCTCTCTTCTTTACATCTTCTCTCTGCTTTACATCCTCTATGATTTTACATCTTCTCTCTGCTTTTACATCTTCTCTCTGCTTTACATCCTCTCCCTGGTTTACATCCTCTCTCTGCTTTACATCCCCTCCCTGGTTTACATCCTCTCTCTGCTTTGCATCCTCTCTGTTTTTACATCCTCTCTCTACTTTACATCCTCTCCCTGCTTTACATCATCTGTGTGCTTTTATATCGTCTTTCTACTTTTCCATCTTCTCTGCTTTAACATCCTCTCTCTGCTTTACATCCTCTCTCTGCTGTACATCCTTTGCGTTTTACATCCTCTCTCTGCTTTACATCCTCTCCCTGCTTTACATCATCTCTCTGCTTTACATCCTCTCTACTGTTACATCCTCACTGTGCTTTCACATCCTCTCCCTGCTTTACATCCTCTCCCTGCATTACATCTTCTCTCTGCTTTACATCCTCTCTCTGCTTTACGTCCTATCTCTGCTTGACATCCTCTGTGCTTTTACATCTTCTCTCTGCTTTTACATCCTCTCTCTGCTTTACATCCTCTCCCTGGTTTACATCCTCACTCTGCTTTACATGCTCTCTGCTTTTACATCCTCTCTCTGCTTTACATCCTCTCCCTGCTTTACATCATGTCTCTGCTTTATATCCGATCTGCTTTTACATTCTCTCTGTGCTTTTAAATCCTCTCCCTGCTTTACATCCTCTCCCTGCTTTACATCCTCTCCCTGCTTTACATCTTCTCCCTTCTTTACATCCTCTCTCTGCTTTACATCTTCTCTCTGCTTTATTTCCTCTCTGCTTTTACATCTACTCTCTGCTTTTACATCCTCTCTCTGCTTTACATCCTCTCCCTAGTTTACATCCTCTCTCTGCTATACATCCTCTCTCTGCTTTACATTCTCTCTGCTTTTACATCCTCTCTCTGCTTTTACATCCTCTCTCTGCTATACATCCTCTCCCTGGTTTACATCCTCTCTCTGCTTTACATCCTCTCTGCTTTTACATCCACTCTCTGCTTTACATCCTCTCTCTGCTTTACATCCTCTCTGCTTTTACATCCTCTCTGTGCTTTTACATCATCTTCCTGCATTACATCTTCTCCCTGCTTTACATCTTCTCCCTGCTTTACATCCTCTCTCTGCTTTACATCTTTTCTCTGCTTTACATCCTCTCTCCTTTTACTTCTCCTCTCTGCTTTTACATCCTCTCTCTGCTTTACGTCCTCTCCCTGGTTTACATTCTCTCTCTGCTTTACATCCTCTCTGCTTTACGTCCTCTCTGCTTTTACATCCTCTCCCTGCTTTACATCCTCTCTCTGCTTTACATCTTCTCTCTGCTTTACATCATCTTTGCTTTTACATCCTCTCTGCTTTACATCCTCTCCCTGGTTTACATCCTCTCTCTGCTTTTACATCCTCTCTCTGCTTTACATCCTCTCCCTGGTTTACATCCTCTCTGTGATTTTACATCCTCTCCCTGCATTACATCTTCTCCCTGCTTTACATCTTCTCCCTGCTTTACATCCTCTCTCTGCTTTACATCTTTTCTCTGCTTTACATCCTCTCTCCTTTTACATCTCCTCTCTGCTTTTACATCCTCTCTCTGCTTTACGTCCTCTCCCTGGTTTACATCCTCTCTCTGCTTTACATCCTCTCTGCTTTACGTCCTCTCTGCTTTTACATCCTCTCCCTGCTTTACATCTTCTCTCTGCTTTACATCCTCTCCCTGGTTTACATCCTCTCTCTGCTTTACATCCTCTCCCTGGTTTACATCCTCTCTCTGGTTTACATCCTCTCTCTGCTTTACATCCTCTCTGCTTTTACATCCTCTCTGTGCTTTTACATCCTCTCTCTGCTTTACATGCTCTCTGCTTTTACATCCTCTCTGTGCTTTTAAATCCTCTCCCTGCTTTACATCCTCTCCCTGCTTTAAATCCTCTCCCTGCTTTACATCTTCTCCCTTCTTTACATCCTCTCTCTGCTTGACATCTTCTCTCTGCTTTATTTCAACTCTGCTTTTACATCCTCTCCCTGCTTTACATCCTCTCTCTGCTTTACATCTTCTCTCTGCTTTAAATCCTCTCCCTGCTTTACATCTTCTCCCTTCTTTACATCCTCTCCCTGGTTTACATCCTCTCTCTGCTTTTACATCCTCTCTCTGCTTTACATCCTCTCCCTGGTTTACATCCTCTCTGTGATTTTACATCCTCTCCCTGCATTACATCTTCTCCCTGCTTTACATCTTCTCCCTGCTTTACATCCTCTCTCTGCTTTACATCTTTTCTCTGCTTTACATCCTCTCTCCTTTTACATCTCCTCTCTGCTTTTACATCCTCTCTCTGCTTTACGTCCTCTCCCTGGTTTACATCCTCTCTCTGCTTTACATCCTCTCTGCTTTACGTCCTCTCTGCTTTTACATCCTCTCCCTGCTTTACATCTTCTCTCTGCTTTACATCCTCTCCCTGGTTTACATCCTCTCTCTGCTTTACATCCTCTCCCTGGTTTACATCCTCTCTCTGGTTTACATCCTCTCTCTGCTTTACATCCTCTCTGCTTTTACATCCTCTCTGTGCTTTTACATCCTCTCTCTGCTTTACATGCTCTCTGCTTTTACATCCTCTCTGTGCTTTTAAATCCTCTCCCTGCTTTACATCCTCTCCCTGCTTTAAATCCTCTCCCTGCTTTACATCTTCTCCCTTCTTTACATCCTCTCTCTGCTTGACATCTTCTCTCTGCTTTATTTCAACTCTGCTTTTACATCTTCTCTCTGCTTTTACATCCTCTCTCTGCTTTACATCCTCTCCCTAGTTTACATCCTCTCTCTGCTATACATCCTCTCTCTGCTTAACATTCTCTCTGCTTTTACATCCTCTCTCTGCTTTTACATCCTCTCTCTGCTATACATCCTCTCCCTGGTTTACATCCTCTATCTGCTTTATATCCTTTCTGCTTTTACATCCTCTCTCTGCTTTTACATCCTCTCTCTGCTTTACATCCCCTCACTGGTTTACATCCTCTCTCTGCTTTACATCCTCTCTGCTTTTACATCCACTCTCTGCTTTACATACTCTCTCTGCTTTACATCCTCTCTGCTTTTACATCCTCTCTGTGCTTTTACATCCTCTCCCTGCATTACATCTTCTCCCTGCTTTACATCTTCTCCCTGCTTTACATCCTCTCTCTGCTTTACATCTTTTCTCTGCTTTACATCCTCTCTCCTTTTACATCTCCTCACTGCTTTTACATCCTCTCTCTGCTTTACATCCTCTGCCTGGTTTACATCTTCTCCCTGCTTTGCATCCTCTCTCTGCTTTACATCTTCTCTCTGCTTTACATCCTCTCTCTGCTTTACATCCTCTCCCTTCTTTACATCATCTGTCTGCTTTACATCCTCCCTGTGCTTTTACATCCTCTCCCTGCTTTACATCCTCTCCCTGCTTTACATCTTCTCCCTGCTTTACATCTTCTCTCTGCTTTACATCCTCTCTGATTTTACATCCTCTGTATGCTTTTACATCCTCTCCCTGCATCACATCTTCTCCCTGCTTTACATCTTCTCCCTGCTACACATCCTCTCTCTGCTTTACATCCTCTCTCTGCTTTACATCCTCTCTTTGCTTTACATCATCTCTGCTTTACATCCTCTCTCTGCTTTACATCCTCTCTCTGCTTTTACATCCTCTCTGTGCTTTTACATCTCCTCTCTGCTTTTACATCCTCTCTCTGCTTTACATCCTCTCCCTAGTTTACATGCTCTCTCTGCTTTTACATCCTCTCTCTGCTTTATATCCTCTCCCTAGTTTACATCTCCTCTCTGCTTTTACATCCTCTCTCTGCTTTACATCCTCTCTCTGCTTTACATCATCTGTCTGCTTTACATCCTCTCTCTGCTTGACATCCTCTCTGCTTTTACATCTTCTCTCTGCTTTTACATCCTCTCTCTGCTTTACATCCTCTCCTTGGTTTACATCCTCACTCTGCTTTACATCCTCTCTGCTTTTACACCCTCTCTGTGCTTTTACATCCTCTCTCTGCTTTACATTCTCTTTGCTTTTACATCCTCTCTCTGCTTTACATCCTCTCCCTGCTTTACATCATATCTTTGCTTTATATCCTTTCTGCTTTTACATCATCTCTGTGCTTTTAAATCCTCTCCCTGCTTTACATCCTCTCTCTGCTATACATCCTCTCTCTGCTTTACATTCTCTCTGCTTTTACATCCTCTCTCTGCTTTTACATCCTCTCTCAGATTTTACATCCTCTCTGCTTTACGTCCTCTCTCTGCTTTACATCCTCTCTCTGCTTTACATCCTTTCTGCTTTTACATCCTCTCCCTGCTTTACATACTCTCCCTGCTTTACATCATCTCTCTGCTTTACATCCTCTTCCTGCTTTACATCATCTCTCTGCTTTTAAATCCTCTCTGTGTTTTTACATCCTCTCCCTGCTTCACATCCTCTCCCTGCTTTACATCCTCTCCCTGCTTTACATGCTCTCCCTGCTTTACATCCTCTCTCAGCTTTACATCCTCTCTCTGCTTTACACCCTTTCTGCTTTTACATCCTCAACCTGGTTTACATCCTCTCCCTGCTTTACATACTCTCCCTAATTTACATCCTCTCTCTGCTTTACATCCTCTCCCTGCTTTACATCATCTCTCTGTTTTTACATCCTCTCTGCTTTACGTCCTCTCTCTGCTTTACATCCTCTCTCTGCTTTACATCCTTTCTGCTTTTACATCCTCTCTCTGCTTTTAATCCTCACCCTGGTTTACATCCTCTCTCTGCTATACATCCTCTCTCTGCTTTACATTATCTCTGCTTTTAAATCCTCTCTCTGCTTTACATGCTCTTTGCTTTTACATCCTCTCTCTGCTTTACATCCTCTCCCTGCTTTAAATCATCTCTCTGCTTTACATCCTTTCTGCTTTTACATCCTCTGTGTGCTTTTACATCCTCTCCCTGCATTACATCCTCTCTGTGCTTTTACATCTCCTCTCTGCTTTTACATCCTCTCTCTGCTTTACATCCTCTCTGCTTTTACATCCACTCTCTGCTTTACATCCTCTCTCTGCTTTACATCATCTCTGCTTTACATCCTCTCTCTGCTTTACATCCTCTCCCTTCTTTACATCATCTGTCTGCTTTACATCCTCTCCCTGCTTTACATCATCTCTCTGCTTTTACATCCTCTTTGTGCTTTTACATCCTCTCCCTGCTTTACATCCTCTCCCTGCTTTACATCTTCTCCCTGCTTTACATCCTCTCTCTTCTTTACATCTTCTCTCTGCTTTACATCCTCTATGATTTTACATCTTCTCTCTGCTTTTACATCTTCTCTCTGCTTTACATCCTCTCCCTGGTTTACATCCTCTCTCTGCTTTACATCCCCTCCCTGGTTTACATCCTCTCTCTGCTTTGCATCCTCTCTGTTTTTACATCCTCTCTCTACTTTACATCCTCTCCCTGCTTTACATCATCTGTGTGCTTTTATATCGTCTTTCTACTTTTCCATCTTCTCTGCTTTAACATCCTCTCTCTGCTTTACATCCTCTCTCTGCTGTACATCCTTTGCGTTTTACATCCTCTCTCTGCTTTACATCCTCTCCCTGCTTTACATCATCTCTCTGCTTTACATCCTCTCTACTGTTACATCCTCACTGTGCTTTCACATCCTCTCCCTGCTTTACATCCTCTCCCTGCATTACATCTTCTCTCTGCTTTACATCCTCTCTCTGCTTTACGTCCTATCTCTGCTTGACATCCTCTGTGCTTTTACATCTTCTCTCTGCTTTTACATCCTCTCTCTGCTTTACATCCTCTCCCTGGTTTACATCCTCACTCTGCTTTACATGCTCTCTGCTTTTACATCCTCTCTCTGCTTTACATCCTCTCCCTGCTTTACATCATGTCTCTGCTTTATATCCGATCTGCTTTTACATTCTCTCTGTGCTTTTAAATCCTCTCCCTGCTTTACATCCTCTCCCTGCTTTACATCCTCTCCCTGCTTTACATCTTCTCCCTTCTTTACATCCTCTCTCTGCTTTACATCTTCTCTCTGCTTTATTTCCTCTCTGCTTTTACATCTACTCTCTGCTTTTACATCCTCTCTCTGCTTTACATCCTCTCCCTAGTTTACATCCTCTCTCTGCTATACATCCTCTCTCTGCTTTACATTCTCTCTGCTTTTACATCCTCTCTCTGCTTTTACATCCTCTCTCTGCTATACATCCTCTCCCTGGTTTACATCCTCTCTCTGCTTTACATCCTCTCTGCTTTTACATCCACTCTCTGCTTTACATCCTCTCTCTGCTTTACATCCTCTCTGCTTTTACATCCTCTCTGTGCTTTTACATCATCTTCCTGCATTACATCTTCTCCCTGCTTTACATCTTCTCCCTGCTTTACATCCTCTCTCTGCTTTACATCTTTTCTCTGCTTTACATCCTCTCTCCTTTTACTTCTCCTCTCTGCTTTTACATCCTCTCTCTGCTTTACGTCCTCTCCCTGGTTTACATTCTCTCTCTGCTTTACATCCTCTCTGCTTTACGTCCTCTCTGCTTTTACATCCTCTCCCTGCTTTACATCCTCTCTCTGCTTTACATCTTCTCTCTGCTTTACATCATCTTTGCTTTTACATCCTCTCTGCTTTACATCCTCTCCCTGGTTTACATCCTCTCTCTGCTTTTACATCCTCTCTCTGCTTTACATCCTCTCCCTGGTTTACATCCTCTCTGTGATTTTACATCCTCTCCCTGCATTACATCTTCTCCCTGCTTTACATCTTCTCCCTGCTTTACATCCTCTCTCTGCTTTACATCTTTTCTCTGCTTTACATCCTCTCTCCTTTTACATCTCCTCTCTGCTTTTACATCCTCTCTCTGCTTTACGTCCTCTCCCTGGTTTACATCCTCTCTCTGCTTTACATCCTCTCTGCTTTACGTCCTCTCTGCTTTTACATCCTCTCCCTGCTTTACATCTTCTCTCTGCTTTACATCCTCTCCCTGGTTTACATCCTCTCTCTGCTTTACATCCTCTCCCTGGTTTACATCCTCTCTCTGGTTTACATCCTCTCTCTGCTTTACATCCTCTCTGCTTTTACATCCTCTCTGTGCTTTTACATCCTCTCTCTGCTTTACATGCTCTCTGCTTTTACATCCTCTCTGTGCTTTTAAATCCTCTCCCTGCTTTACATCCTCTCCCTGCTTTAAATCCTCTCCCTGCTTTACATCTTCTCCCTTCTTTACATCCTCTCTCTGCTTGACATCTTCTCTCTGCTTTATTTCAACTCTGCTTTTACATCTTCTCTCTGCTTTTACATCCTCTCCCTGCTTTACATCCTCTCTCTGCTTTACATCTTCTCTCTGCTTTAAATCCTCTCCCTGCTTTACATCTTCTCCCTTCTTTACATCCTCTCCCTGGTTTACATCCTCTCTCTGCTATACATCCTCTCCCTGGTTTACATCCTCTATCTGCTTTATATCCTTTCTGCTTTTACATCCTCTCTCTGCTTTTACATCCTCTCTCTGCTTTACATCCCCTCACTGGTTTACATCCTCTCTCTGCTTTACATCCTCTCTGCTTTTACATCCACTCTCTGCTTTACATACTCTCTCTGCTTTACATCCTCTCTGCTTTTACATCCTCTCTGTGCTTTTACATCCTCTCCCTGCATTACATCTTCTCCCTGCTTTACATCTTCTCCCTGCTTTACATCCTCTCTCTGCTTTACATCTTTTCTCTGCTTTACATCCTCTCTCCTTTTACATCTCCTCACTGCTTTTACATCCTCTCTCTGCTTTACATCCTCTGCCTGGTTTACATCTTCTCCCTGCTTTGCATCCTCTCTCTGCTTTACATCTTCTCTCTGCTTTACATCCTCTCTCTGCTTTACATCCTCTCCCTTCTTTACATCATCTGTCTGCTTTACATCCTCCCTGTGCTTTTACATCCTCTCCCTGCTTTACATCCTCTCCCTGCTTTACATCTTCTCCCTGCTTTACATCTTCTCTCTGCTTTACATCCTCTCTGATTTTACATCCTCTGTATGCTTTTACATCCTCTCCCTGCATCACATCTTCTCCCTGCTTTACATCTTCTCCCTGCTACACATCCTCTCTCTGCTTTACATCCTCTCTCTGCTTTACATCCTCTCTTTGCTTTACATCATCTCTGCTTTACATCCTCTCTCTGCTTTACATCCTCTCTCTGCTTTTACATCCTCTCTGTGCTTTTACATCTCCTCTCTGCTTTTACATCCTCTCTCTGCTTTACATCCTCTCCCTAGTTTACATGCTCTCTCTGCTTTTACATCCTCTCTCTGCTTTATATCCTCTCCCTAGTTTACATCTCCTCTCTGCTTTTACATCCTCTCTCTGCTTTACATCCTCTCTCTGCTTTACATCATCTGTCTGCTTTACATCCTCTCTCTGCTTGACATCCTCTCTGCTTTTACATCTTCTCTCTGCTTTTACATCCTCTCTCTGCTTTACATCCTCTCCTTGGTTTACATCCTCACTCTGCTTTACATCCTCTCTGCTTTTACACCCTCTCTGTGCTTTTACATCCTCTCTCTGCTTTACATTCTCTTTGCTTTTACATCCTCTCTCTGCTTTACATCCTCTCCCTGCTTTACATCATATCTTTGCTTTATATCCTTTCTGCTTTTACATCATCTCTGTGCTTTTAAATCCTCTCCCTGCTTTACATCCTCTCCCTGCTTTACATCCTCTCCCTGCTTTACATCTTCTCCCTTCTTTACATCCTCGCTCTGCTTTACATCTTCTCTCTGCTTTATTTCCTCTGCTTTTACATCTTCTCTCTGCTTTTACATCCTCTCTCTGCTTTACATCCTCTCCCTAGTTTACATCATCTCTCTGCTATATATCCTCTCTCTGCTTTACATTGTCTCTGCTTTTACGTCCTCTCTCTGCTTTTACATCCTCTCTCTGCTATACATCCTCTCCCTGGTTTACATCCTCTATCTGCTTTATATCCTTTCTGCTTTTACATCCTCTCTCTGCTTTTACATCCTCTCTCTGCTTTACATCCCCTCACTGGTTTACATTCTCTCTCTGCTTTACATCCTCTCTGCTTTTACATCCACTCTCTGCTTTACATCCTCTCTCTGCTTTACATCCTCTCTGCTTTTACATCCTCTCTGTGCTTTTACATCCTCTCCCTGCATTACATCTTCTCCCTGCTTTACATCTTCTCCCTGCTTTACATCCTCTCTCTGCTTTACATCCTCTCTCTGCTTTACATCCTCTCTGCTTTTACATCCTCTCTGTGCTTTTACATCCTCTCCCTGCATTACATCTTCTCCCTGCTTTAAATCTTCTCCCTGCTTTACATCCTCTCTCTGCTTTACATCTTTTTCTGCTTTACATCCTCTCTCCTTTTACATCTCCTCTCTGCTTTTACATCCTCTCTCTGCTTTACATCCTCTCTGCTTTACGTCCTCTCTGCTTTTACATCCTCTCTCTGCTTTTACATCCTCTCTCTGCTATACATCCTCTCCCTGGTTTACATCCTCTCTGCTTTTACATCCTCTCCCTGCTTTACATCCTCTCTCTGCTTTACATCTTCTCTCTGCTTTACATCATCTTTGCTTTTACATCCTCTCTCTGCTTTACATCCTCTCCATGGTTTACATCCTCTCTCTGCTTTACATCCTCTCTGCTTTTACCTCCTCTCTGTGCTTTTACTTCCTCTCTCTGCTTTACATGCTCTCTGCTTTTACATCCTCTCTCTGCTTTACATCCTCTCCCTGCTTTACATCATGTCTGTGCTTTATATCCTTTCTGCTTTTACATCCTCTCCCTGCTTTACATCCTCTCCCTGCTTTACATCTTCTCCCTTCTTTACATCCTCTCTCTGCTTTACATCTTCTCTCTGCTTTATTTCAACTCTGCTTTTACATCTCTCTGCTTTTACATCCTCTCTCTGCTTTACATCCTCTCCCTAGTTTACATCCTCTCTCTGCTATACATCCTCTCTCTGCTTTACATTCTCTCTGCTTTTACATCCTCTCTCTGCTTTTACATCCTCTCTCTGCTTTACATCCCCTCACTGGTTTACATCCTCTCTCTGCTTTACATCCTCTCTGCTTTTACATCCACTCTCTGCTTTACATCCCCTCTCAGCTTTACATCCTCTCTGCTTTTACATCCTCTCTGTGCTTTTACATCCTCTCCCTGCATTACATCTTCTCCCTGCTTTACATCTTCTCCCTGCTTTACATCCTCTCTCTGCTTTACATCTTTTCTCTGCTTTACATCCTCTCTCTGCTTTACATCCTCTCCCTTCTTTACATCATTTGTCTGCTTTACATCCTCCCTGTGCTTTTACATCCTCTCCCTGCTTTACATCCTCTCCCTGCTTTACATCTTCTCTCTGCTTTATATCTTCTCTCTGCTTTACATCATCTCTGATTTTACATCTTCTGTGTGCTTTTACATCCTCTCCCTGAATTACATCTTCTCCCTGCTTTACATCTTCTCCCTGCTACACATCCTCTCTCTGCTTTACATCCTCTCTCTGCTTTACATCCTCTCCCTGCTTTACATCTTCTCCCTTCTTTACGTCCTATCTCTGCTTTACATCCTCTCTCTGCTTTTACATCCTCTCTGTGCTTTTACATCTCCTCTCTGCTTTTACATCCTCTCTCTGCTTTACATCCTCTCCCTAGTTTACATCCTCTCTCTGCTTTTCATCCTCTCTCTGCTTTACATCCTTTCCATGGTTTACATCCTCTCCCTGCTTTACATCCTCTCTGCTTTTACACCCTCTCTCTGCTTATACATCCTCTCTCTGCTTACATCCTTTCCCTGGTTTACATCCTCTCTCTGCTTTTCATCCTCTCTGCTTTTACATCCACTCTCTGCTTTACATCCTCTCTCTGCTTTACATCATCCCTGCTTTACATCCTCTCTCTACTTTACATCCTCTCCCTTCTTTACATCATCTGTCTGCTTTACATCCTCTCCCTGCTTTACATCATCTCTCTGCTTTTACATCCTCTCTGTGCTTTTACATCCTCTCCCTGCTTTACATCCTCTCCCTGCTTTACATCTTCTCTCTGCTTTACATCCTCTCTGATTTTACATCTTCTCTCTGCTTTTACATCTTCTCTCTGCTTTACATCCTCTCCCTGGTTTACATCCTCTCTCTGCTTTACATCCCCTCCCTGGTTTACATCTTCTCTCTGCTTTGCATCCTCTCTGTTTTTACATCCACTCTCTGCTTTACATCCTCTCTCTGCTTTACATAATCTCTGCTTTTAAATCCTCTCTGTGCTTTTACATCCTCTCCCCGCTTCACATCCTCTCCCTGCTTTACATCCTCTCCCTACTTTACAGCCTCTCCCTGCTTTACATCCTCTCTCTGCTTTACATCCTCTCTGCTTTTACATCCTCAACCTGGTTTACATCCTCTCCCTGCTTTACATACTCTCCCTAATTTACATCCTCTCTCTGCTTTACATCCTCTCCCTGCTTTACATCATCTCTCTGTTTTTACATCCTCTCTGTGCTTTTACATCGTCTCCCTGCTTTACATCCTCTCCCTGCTTTACATCCTCTCTGCTTTTACATCCATTCTCTGATTTACATCCTCTCTCTGCTTTACATCACCTCTGCTTTTACATCCTCTCTCAGATTTTACATCCTCTCTGCTTTACGTCCTCTCTCTGCTTTACATCCTCTCTCTGCTTTACATCCTTTCTGCTTTTACATCCTCTCTCTGCTTTTAATCCTCACCCTGGTTTACATCCTCTCTCTGCTTTACATGATCTCTGCTTTTACATCCTCTCTCTGCTTTACATGCTCTTTGCTTTTACATCCTCTCTCTGATTTACATCCTCTCCCTGCTTTAAATCATCTCTCTGCTTTACATCCTTTCTGCTTTTACATCCTCTCCCTGCTTTACCCCATCTCTCATTTTTTACATCCTCTCTGTGCTTTTACATCCTCTCCCTGCTTTACATCCTCTCCCTGCTTTACATCCTCTCTGCTTTTACATCCATTCTCTGATTTACATCCTCTCTCTGCTTTTAATCCTCACCCTGGTTTACATCCTCTCTCTGCTATACATCCTCTCTCTGCTTTACATCTCTGCTTTTACATCCTCTCTCTGCTTTACATGCTCTTTGCTTTTACATCCTCTCTCTGCTTTACATCCTCTCCCTGCTTTAAATCATCTCTCTGCTTTACATCCTTTCTGCTTTTACATCCTCTGTGTGGTTTTACATCCTCTCCCTGCATTACATCCTCTCTGTGCTTTTACATCCTCTATCTGCTTTACATCCTCTCCCTGCTTTACATCTTATCCCTGCTTTACATCCTCTCTCTTCTTTACATCATCTCCCTGCTTTACATCATCTCTCTGCTTTTACATCCTCTCTGTGCTTTTACATCCTCTCCCTGCTTTACATCCTCTCCCTGCTTTACATCTTCTCCCTGCTTTACATCCTCTCTCTTCTTTACATCTTCTCTCTGCTTTACATCCTCTCTGATTTTACATCTGCTCTCTGCTTTTACATCTTCTCTCTGCTTTACATCCTGTCCCTGGTTTACATCCTCTCTCTGCTTTACATCCCCTCCCTGGTTTACATCCTCTCTCTGCTTTGCATCCTCTCTGTTTTTACATCCTCTCTCTACTTTACATCCTCTCCCTGCTTTACATCATCTGTCTGCTTTTATATCGTCTTTCTGCTTTTCCATCTTCTCTGCTTTAACATCCTCTCTCTGCTTTACATCCTCTCTCTGCTGTACATCCTTTGCGTTTTACATCCTCTCTCTGCTTTACATCCTCTCCCTGCTTTACATCATCTCTCTGCTTTACATCCTCTCTACTGTTACATCCTCACTGTGCTTTCACATCCTCTCCCTGCTTTACATCCTCTCCCTGCATTACATCTTCTCTCTGCTTTACATCCTCTCTCTGCTTGACATCCTCTGTGCTTTTACATCTTCTCTCTGCTTTTACATCCTCTCTCTGCTTTACATCCTCTCCCTGGTTTACATCCTCACTCTGCTTTACATCCTCTCTCTGCTTTTACATCCTCTCTGTGCTTTTACATCCTCTCTCTGCTTTACATGCTCTCTTCTTTTACATCCTCTCTCTGCTTTACATCCTCTCCCTGCTTTACATCATGTCTCTGCTTTATATCCTTTCTGCTTTTACATTCTCTCTGTGCTTTTAAATCCTCTCCCTGCTTTACATCCTCTCCCTGCTTTACATCTTCTCCCTTCTTTACATCCTCTCTCTGCTTTACATCTTCTCTCTGCTTTATTTCCTCTCTGCTTTTACATCTACTCTCTGCTTTTACATCCTCTCTCTGCTTTACATCCTATCTCTGCTTGACATCCTCTGTGCTTTTACATCTTCTCTCTGCTTTTACATCCTCTCTCTGCTTTACATCCTCTCCCTGGTTTACATCCTCACTCTGCTTTACATCCTCTCTCTGCTTTTACATCCTCTCTGTGCTTTTACATCCTCTCTCTGCTTTACATGCTCTCTTCTTTTACATCCTCTCTCTGCTTTACATCGTCTCCCTGCTTTACATCATGTCTCTGCTTTACATCCTTTCTGCTTTACATCCTCTCCCTGCTTTACATCTTCTCCCTTCTTTACATCCTCTCTCTGCTTTACATCTTCTCTCTGCTTTATTTCCTCTCTGCTTTTACATCTACTCTCTGCTTTTACATCCTCTCTCTGCTTTACATCCTCTCCCTAGTTTACATCCTCTCCCTGCTTTACATCTTCTCCCTGCTTTACATCCTCTCTCTTCTTTACATCTTCTCTCTGCTTTACATCCTCTCTGATTTTACATCTTCTCTCTGCTTTTACATCTTCTCTCTGCTTTACATCCTCTCCCTGGTTTACATCCTCTCTCTGCTTTACATCCCCTCCCTGGTTTACATCCTCTCTCTGCTTTGCATCCTCTCTGTTTTTACATCCTCTCTCTACTTTACATCCTCTCCCTGCTTTACATCATCTGTCTGCCTTTATATCGTCTTTCTGCTTTTCCATCTTCTCTGCTTTAACATCCTCTCTCTACTTTACATCCTCTCTCTGCTGTACATGCTTTGCGTTTTACATCCTCTCTCTGCTTTACATCCTCTCCCTGCTTTATATCATCTCTCTGCTTTACATCCTCTCTACTGTTACATCCTCACTGTGCTTTCACATCCTCTCCCTGCTTTACATCCTCTCCCTGCATTACATCTTCTCTCTGCTTTACATCCTCTCTCTGCTTTACGTCCTATCTCTGCTTGACATCCTCTGTGCTTTTACATCTTCTCTCTGCTTTTACATCCTCTCTCTGCTTTACATCCTCTCCCTGGTTTACATCCTCACTCTGCTTTACATCCTCTCTGCTTTTACATCCTCTCTGTGCTTTTACATCCTCTCTCTGCTTTACATGCTCTCTGCTTTTACATCCTCTCTCTGCTTTACATCCTCTCCCTGCTATACATCATGTCTCTGCTTTATATCCTTTCTGCTTTTACATTCTCTCTGTGCTTTTAAATCCTCTCCCTGCTTTACATCCTCTCCCTGCTTTACATCCTCTCCCTGCTTTACATCTTCTCCCTTCTTTACATCCTCTCTCTGCTTTACATCTTCTCTCTGCTTTATTTCCTCTCTGCTTTTACATCTACTCTCTGCTTTTACATCCTCTCTCTGCTTTACATCCTCTCCCTAGTTTACATCCTCTCTCTGCTATACATCCTCTCTCTGCTTTACATTCTCTCTGCTTTTACATCCTCTCTCTGCTTTTACATCCTCTCTCAGATTTAAACATCCTCTCTGCTTTACGTCCTCTCTCTGCTTTACATCCTCTCTCTGCTTTACATCCTTTCTGCTTTTACATCCTCTCCCTGCTTTACATACTCTCCCTGCTTTACATCATCTCTCCGCTTTACATCCTCTTCCTGCTTTACATCATCTCTCTGCTTTTAAATCCTCTCTGTGTTTTTACATCCTCTCCCTGCTTCACATCCTCTCCCTGCTTTACATCCTCTCCCTGCTTTACATGCTCTCCCTGCTTTACATCCTCTCTCTGCTTTACATCCTCTCTCTGCTTTACACCCTTTCTGCTTTTACATCCTCAACCTGGTTTACATCCTCTCCCTGCTTTACATACTCTCCCTAATTTACATCCTCTATCTGCTTTACATCCTCTCCCTGCTTTACATCATCTCTCTGTTTTTACATCCTCTCTGTGCTTTTACATCCTCTCCCTGCTTTACATCCTCTCCCTGCTTTACGTCCTCTCTGCTTTTACATCCATTCTCTGATTTACATCCTCTCTCTGCTTTACATCATCTCTGCTTTTACATCCTCTCTGTGCTCTTACATCCTCTCCCTGCATTACATCTTCTCCCTGCTTTACATCTTCTCCCTGCTTTACATCCTCTCTCTGCTTTACATCTTTTCTCTGCTTTACATCCTCTCTCCTTTTACATCTCCTCTCTGCTTTTACATCCTCTCTCTGCTTTACATCCTCTGCCTGGTTTACATCTTCTCCCTGCTTTACATCCTCTCTCTGCTTTACATCGTCTCTCTACTTTACATCCTCTCTCTGCTTTACATCCTCTCCCTTCTTTACATCATCTGTCTGCTTTACATCCTCCCTGTGCTTTTACATCCTCTCTGCTTTTACATCCACTCTCTGCTTTACATCCTCTCTCTGCTTTACATCCTCTCTGCTTTTACATCCTCTCTGTGCTTTTACATCCTCTCCCTGCATTACATCTTCTCCCTGCTTTACATCTTCTGCCTGCTTTACATCCTCTCTCTGCTTTACATCTTTTCTCTGCTTTACATCCTCTCTCTGCTTTACATCCTCTCCCTTCTTTACATCATTTGTCTGCTTTATATCCTCCCTGTGCTTTTACATCCTCTCCCTGCTTTACATCCTCTCCCTGCTTTACATCTTCTCTCTGCTTTACATCTTCTCTCTGCTTTACATCATCTCTGATTTTACATCCTCTGTGTGCTTTTACATCCTCTCCCTGCATTACATCTTGTCCCTGCTTTACATCTTCTCCCTGCTACACATCCTCTCTCTGCTTTACATCCTCTCTCTGCTTTACATCCTCTCTGTTTTTACATCCACTCTCTGATTTACATCCTCTCTCTGCTTTACATCATCTCTGCTTTTACATCCTCTCTCAGATTTTACATCCTCTCTGCTTTACGTCCTCTCTCTGCTTTACATCCTCTCTCTGCTTTACATCCTTTCTGCTTTTACATCCTCTCCCTGCTTTACATACTCTCCCTGCTTTACATCATCTCTCTGCTTTACATCCTCTTCCTGCTTTACATCATCTCTCTGCTTTTAAATCCTCTCTGAGTTTTCACATCCTCTCCCTGCTTCACATCCTCTCCCTGCTTTACATCCTCTCCCTGCTTTACATGCTCTCCCTGCTTTACATCCTCTCTCTGCTTTACATCCTCTCTCTGCTTTACACCCTTTCTGCTTTTACATCCTCAACCTGGTTTACATCCTCTCCCTGCTTTACATACTCTCCCTAATTTACATCCTCTCTCTGCTTTACATCCTCTCCCTGCTTTACATCATCTCTCTGTTTTTACATCCTCTCTGCTTATACATCCATTCTCTGATTTACATCCTCTCTGCTTTACATCATCTCTGCTTTTACATCCTCTCTCAGATTTTACATCCTCTCTGCTTTACGTCCTCTCTCTGCTTTACATCCTCTCTCTGCTTTACATCCTTTCTGCTTTTACATCCTCTCTCTGCTTTTAATCCTCACCCTGGTTTACATCCTCTCTCTGCTATACATCCTCTCTCTGCTTTACATTATCTCTGCTTTTACATCCTCTCTCTGCTTTACATGCTCTCTGCTTTTACATCCTCTCTCTGCTTTACATCCTCTCCCTGCTTTAAATCATCTCTCTGCTTTACATCCTTTCTTCTTTTACATCCTCTGTGTGCTTTTACATCTTCTCCCTGCATTACATCCTCTCTGTGCTTTTACATCTCCTCTCTGCTTTTACATCCTCTCTCTGCTTTACATCCTCTCTGCTTTTACATCCACTCTCTGCTTTACATCCTCTCTCTGCTTTACATCATCTCTGCTTTACATCCTCTCTCTACTTTACATCCTCTCCCTTCTTTACATCATCTGTCTGCTTTACATCCTCTCCCTGCTTTACATCATCTCTCTGCTTTTACATCCTCTCTGTGCTTTTACATCCTCTCCCTGCTTTACATCCTCTCCCTGCTTTACATCTTCTCCCTGCTTTACATCCTCTCTCTTCTTTACATCTTCTCTCTGCTTTACATCCTCTCTGATTTTACATCTTCTCTCTGCTTTTACATCTTCTCTCTGCTTTACATCCTCTCCCTGGTTTACATCCTCTCTCTGCTTTACATCCCCTCCCTGGTTTACATCCTCTCTCTGCTTTGCATCCTCTCTGTTTTTACATCCTCTCTCTACTTTACATCCTCTCCCTGCTTTACATCATCTGTCTGCTTTTATATCGTCTTTCTGCTTTTCCATCTTCTCTGCTTTAACATCCTCTCTCTGCTTTACATCCTCTCTCTGCTCTACATGCTTTGCGTTTTACATCCTCTCTCTGCTTTACATCCTCTCCCTGCTTTACATCATCTCTCTGCTTTACATCCTCTCTACTGTTACATCCTCACTGTGCTTTCACATCCTCTCCCTGCTTTACATCCTCTCCCTGCATTACATCTTCTCTCTGCTTTACATCCTCTCTCTGCTTTACGTCCTATCTCTGCTTGACATCCTCTGTGCTTTTACATCTTCTCTCTGCTTTTACATCCTCTCTCTGCTTTACATCCTCTCCCTGGTTTACATCCTCACTCTGCTTTACATGCTCTCTGCTTTTACATCCTCTCTCTGCTTTACATCCTCTCCCTGCTTTACATCATGTCTCTGCTTTATATCCTTTCTGCTTTTACATTCTCTCTGTGCTTTTAAATCCTCTCCCTGCTTTACATCCTCTCCCTGCTTTACATCCTCTCCCTGCTTTACATCTTCTCCCTTCTTTACATCCTCTCTCTGCTTTACATCTTCTCTCTGCTTTATTTCCTCTCTGCTTTTACATCTACTCTCTGCTTTTACATCCTCTCTCTGCTTTACATCCTCTCCCTAGTTTACATCCTCTCTCTGCTATACATCCTCTCTCTGCTTTACATTCTCTCTGCTTTTACATCCTCTCTCTGCTTTTACATCCTCTCTCTGCTATACATCCTCTCCCTGGTTTACATCCTCTCTCTGCTTTACATCCTCTCTGCTTTTACATCCACTCTCTGCTTTACATCCTCTCTCTGCTTTACATCCTCTCTGCTTTTACATCCTCTCTGTGCTTTTACATCATCTTCCTGCATTACATCTTCTCCCTGCTTTACATCTTCTCCCTGCTTTACATCCTCTCTCTGCTTTACATCTTTTCTCTGCTTTACATCCTCTCTCCTTTTACATCTCCTCTCTGCTTTTACATCCTCTCTCTGCTTTACGTCCTCTCCCTGGTTTACATTCTCTCTCTGATTTACATCCTCTCTGCTTTACGTCCTCTCTGCTTTTACATCCTCTCCCTGCTTTACATCCTCTCTCTGCTTTACATCTTCTCTCTGCTTTACATCATCTTTGCTTTTACATCCTCTCTCTGCTTTACATCCTCTCCCTGGTTTACATCCTCTCTCTGCTTTTACATCCTCTCTCTGCTTTACATCCTCTCCCTGGTTTACATCCTCTCTGTGATTTTACATCCTCTTCCTGCATTACATCTTCTCCCTGCTTTACATCTTCTCCCTGCTTTACATCCTCTCTCTGCTTTACATCTTTTCTCTGCTTTACATCCTCTCTCCTTTTACATCTCCTCTCTGCTTTTACATCCTCTCTCTGCTTTACGTCCTCTCCCTGGTTTACATCCTCTCTCTGCTTTACATCCTCTCTGCTTTACGTCCTCTCTGCTTTTACATCCTCTCCCTGCTTTACATCTTCTCTCTGCTTTACATCCTCTCCCTGGTTTACATCCTCTCTCTGCTTTACATCCTCTCCCTGGTTTACATCCTCTCTCTGGTTTACATCCTCTCTCTGCTTTACATCCTCTCTGCTTTTACATCCTCTCTGTGCTTTTACATCCTCTCTCTGCTTTACATGCTCTCTGCTTTTACATCCTCTCTGTGCTTTTAAATCCTCTCCCTGCTTTACATCCTCTCCCTGCTTTAAATCATCTCCCTGCTTTACATCTTCTCCCTTCTTTACATCCTCTCTCTGCTTGACATCTTCTCTCTGCTTTATTTCAACTCTGCTTTTACATCTTCTCTCTGCTTTTACATCCTCTCTCTGCTTTACATCCTCTCCCTAGTTTACATCCTCTCTCTGCTATACATCCTCTCTCTGCTTAACATTCTCTCTGCTTTTACATCCTCTCTCTGCTTTTACATCCTCTCTCTGCTATACATCCTCTCCCTGGTTTACATCCTCTATCTGCTTTATATCCTTTCTGCTTTTACATCCTCTCTCTGCTTTTACATCCTCTCTCTGCTTTACATCCCCTCACTGGTTTACATCCTCTCTCTGCTTTACATCCTCTCTGCTTTTACATCCACTCTCTGCTTTACATACTCTCTCTGCTTTACATCCTGTCTGCTTTTACATCCTCTCTGTGCTTTTACATCCTCTCCCTGCATTACATCTTCTCCCTGCTTTACATCTTCTCCCTGCTTTACATCCTCTCTCTGCTTTACATCTTTTCTCTGCTTTACATCCTCTCTCCTTTTACATCTCCTCACTGCTTTTACATCCTCTCTCTGCTTTACATCCTCTGCCTGGTTTACATCTTCTCCCTGCTTTACATCCTCTCTCTGCTTTACATCTTCTCTCTGCTTTACATCCTCTCTCTGCTTTACATCCTCTCCCTTCTTTACATCATCTGTCTGCTTTACATCCTCCCTGTGCTTTTACATCCTCTCCCTGCTTTACATCCTCTCCCTGCTTTACATCTTCTCCCTGCTTTACATCTTCTCTCTGCTTTACATCCTCTCTGATTTTACATCCTCTGTGTGCTTTTACATCCTCTCCCTGCATCACATCTTCTCCCTGCTTTACATCTTCTCCCTGCTACACATCCTCTCTCTGCTTTACATCCTCTCTCTGCTTTACATCCTCTCTGCTTTTACACCCTCTCTCTGCTTTTACATCCTCTCTCTGCTTACATCTTTTCCCTGGTTTACATCCTCTCTCTGCTGTACATCCTCTCTGCTTTTACATCCACTCTCTGCTTTACATCCTCTCTCTGCTTTACATCATCTGTCTGCTTTACATCCTCTCTCTGCTTGACATCCTCTCTGCTTTTACACCCTCTCTGTGCTTTTACATCCTCTCTCTGCTTTACATTCTCTCTGCTTTTACATCCTCTCTCTGCTTTACATCCTCTCCCTGCTTTACATCATATCTTTGCTTTATATCCTTTCTGCTTTTACATCCTCTCTGTGCTTTTAAATCCTCTCCCTGCTTTACATCCTCTCCCTGCTTTACATCCTCTCCCTGCTTTACATCTTCTCCCTTCTTTACATCCTCGCTCTGCTTTACATCTTCTCTCTGCTTTATTTCCTCTCTGCTTTTACATCTTCTCTCTGCTTTTACATCCTCTCTCTGCTTTACATCCTCTCCCTAGTTTACATCATCTCTCTGCTATACATCCTCTCTCTGCTTTACATTGTCTCTGCTTTTACGTCCTCTCTCTGCTTTTACATCCTCTCTCTGCTATACATCCTCTCCCTGGTTTACATCCTCTATCTGCTTTATATCCTTTCTGCTTTTACATCCTCTCTCTGCTTTTACATCCTCTCTCTGCTTTACATCCCCTCACTGGTTTACATCCTCTCTCTGCTTTACATCCTCTCTGCTTTTACATCCACTCTCTGCTTTACATCCTCTCTCTGCTTTACATCCTCTCTGCTTTTACATCCTCTCTGTGCTTTTACATCCTCTCCCTGCATTACATCTTCTCCCTGCTTTACATCTTCTCCCTGCTTTACATCCTCTCTCTGCTTTACATCCTCTCTGCTTTTACATCCTCTCTGTGCTTTTACATCCTCTCCCTGCATTACATCTTCTCCCTGCTTTACATCTTCTCCCTGCTTTACATCCTCTCTCTGCTTTACATCTTTTTCTGCTTTACATCCTCTCTCCTTTTACATCTCCTCTCTGCTTTTACATCCTCTCTCTGCTTTACATCCTCTCTGCTTTACGTCCTCTCTGCTTTTACATCCTCTCTCTGCTTTTACATCCTCTCTCTGCTATACATCCTCTCCCTGGTTTACATCCTCTCTGCTTTTACATCCTCTCCCTGCTTTACATCCTCTCCATGGTTTACATCCTCTCTCTGCTTTACATCCTCTCTGCTTTTACCTCCTCTCTGTGCTTTTACTTCCTCTCTCTGCTTTACATGCTCTCTGCTTTTACATCCTCTCTCTGCTTTACATCCTCTCCCTGCTTTACATCATGTCTGTGCTTTATATCCTTTCTGCTTTTACATCCTCTCTGTGCTTTTAAATCCTCTCCCTGCTTTACATCCTCTCCCTGCTTTACATCCTCTCCCTGCTTTACATCTTCTCCCTTCTTTACATCCTCTCTCTGCTTTACATCTTCTCTCTGCTTTATTTCAACTCTGCTTTTACATCTTCTCTCTGCTTTTACATCCTCTCTCTGCTTTACATCCTCTCCCTAGTTTACATCCTCTCTCTGCTATACATCCTCTCTCTGCTTTACATTCTCTCTGCTTTTACATCCTCTCTCTGCTTTTACATCCTCTCTCTGCTTTACATCCCCTCACTGGTTTACATCCTCTCTCTGCTTTACATCCTCTCTGCTTTTACATCCACTCTCTGCTTTACATCCCCTCTCTGCTTTACATCCTCTCTGCTTTTACATCCTCTCTGTGCTTTTACATCCTCTCCCTGCATTACATCTTCTCCCTGCTTTACATCTTCTCCCTGCTTTACATCCTCTCTCTGCTTTACATCTTTTCTCTGCTTTACATCCTCTCTCTGCTTTACATCCTCTCCCTTCTTTACATCATTTGTCTGCTTTACATCCTCCCTGTGCTTTTACATCCTCTCCCTGCTTTACATCCTCTCCCTGCTTTACATCTTCTCTCTGCTTTATATCTTCTCTCTGCTTTACATCATCTCTGATTTTACATCTTCTGTGTGCTTTTACATCCTCTCCCTGAATTACATCTTCTCCCTGCTTTACATCTTCTCCCTGCTACACATCCTCTCTCTGCTTTACATCCTCTCTCTGCTTTACATCCTCTCCCTGCTTTACATCTTCTCCCTTCTTTACGTCCTATCTCTGCTTTACATCCTCTCTCTGCTTTTACATCCTCTCTGTGCTTTTACATCTCCTCTCTGCTTTTACATCCTCTCTCTGCTTTACATCCTCTCCCTAGTTTACATCCTCTCTCTGCTTTTCATCCTCTCTCTGCTTTACATCCTTTCCATGGTTTACATCCTCTCCCTGCTTTACATCCTCTCTGCTTTTACACCCTCTCTCTGCTTATACATCCTCTCTCTGCTTACATCCTTTCCCTGGTTTACATCCTCTCTCTGCTTTTCATCATCTCTGCTTTTACATCCACTCTCTGCTTTACATCCTCTCTCTGCTTTACATCATCCCTGCTTTACATCCTCTCTCTGCTTTACATCCTCTCCCTTCTTTACATCATCTGTCTGCTTTACATCCTCTCCCTGCTTTACATCATCTCTCTGCTTTTACATCCTCTCTGTGCTTTTACATCCTCTCCCTGCTTTACATCCTCTCCCTGCTTTACATCTTCTCTCTGCTTTACATCCTCTCTGATTTTACATCTTCTCTCTGCTTTTACATCTTCTCTCTGCTTTACATCCTCTCCCTGGTTTACATCCTCTCTCTGCTTTACATCCCCTCCCTGGTTTACATCCTCTCTCTGCTTTGCATCCTCTCTGTTTTTACATCCACTCTCTGCTTTACATCCTCTCTCTGCTTTACATAATCTCTGCTTTTAAATCCTCTCTGTGCTTTTACATCCTCTCCCCGCTTCACATCCTCTCCCTGCTTTACATCCTCTCCCTACTTTACAGCCTCTCCCTGCTTTACATCCTCTCTCTGCTTTACATCCTCTCTGCTTTTACATCCTCAACCTGGTTTACATCCTCTCCCTGCTTTACATACTCTCCCTAATTTACATCCTCTCTCTGCTTTACATCCTCTCCCTGCTTTACATCATCTCTCTGTTTTTACATCCTCTCTGTGCTTTTACATCCTCTCCCTGCTTTACATCCTCTCCCTGCTTTACATCCTCTCTGCTTTTACATCCATTCTCTGATTTACATCCTCTCTCTGCTTTACATCACCTCTGCTTTTACATCCTCTCTCAGATTTTACATCCTCTGTGCTTTACGTCCTCTCTCTGCTTTACATCCTCTCTCTGCTTTACATCCTTTCTGCTTTTACATCCTCTCTCTGCTTTTAATCCTCACCCTGGTTTACATCCTCTCTCTGCTTTACATGATCTCTGCTTTTACATCCTCTCTCTGCTTTACATGCTCTTTGCTTTTACATCCTCTCTCTGCTTTACATCCTCTCCCTGCTTTAAATCATCTCTCTGCTTTACATCCTTTCTGCTTTTACATCCTCTCCCTGCTTTACATCATCTCTCTGTTTTTACATCCTCTCTGTGCTTTTACATCCTCTCCCTGCTTTACATCCTCTCCCTGCTTTACATCCTCTCTGCTTTTACATCCTTTCTCTGATTTACATCCTCTCTCTGCTTTTAATCCTCACCCTGGTTTACATCCTCTCTCTGCTATACATCCTCTCTCTGCTTTACATTATCTCTGCTTTTACATCCTCTCTCTGCTTTACATGCTCTTTGCTTTTACATCCTCTCTCTGCTTTACATCCTCTCCCTGCTTTAAATCATCTCTCTGCTTTACATCCTTTCTGCTTTTACATCCTCTGTGTGGTTTTACATCCTCTCCCTGCATTACATCCTCTCTGTGCTTTTACATCCTCTCCCTGCTTTACATCCTCTCCCTGCTTTACATCTTATCCCTGCTTTACATCCTCTCTCTTCTTTACATCATCTCCCTGCTTTACATCATCTCTCTGCTTTTACATCCTCTCTGTGCTTTTACATCCTCTCCCTGCTTTACATCCTCTCCCTGCTTTACATCTTCTCCCTGCTTTACATCCTCTCTCTTCTTTACATCTTCTCTCTGCTTTACATCCTCTCTGATTTTACATCTTCTCTCTGCTTTTACATCTTCTCTCTGCTTTACATCCTGTCCCTGGTTTACATCCTCTCTCTGCTTTACATCCCCTCCCTGGTTTACATCCTCTCTCTGCTTTGCATCCTCTCTGTTTTTACATCCTCTCTCTACTTTACATCCTCTCCCTGCTTTACATCATCTGTCTGCTTTTATATCGTCTTTCTGCTTTTCCATCTTCTCTGCTTTAACATCCTCTCTCTGCTCTACATCCTCTCTCTGCTGTACATCCTTTGCGTTTTACATCCTCTCTCTGCTTTACATCCTCTCCCTGCTTTACATCATCTCTCTGCTTTACATCCTCTCTACTGTTACATCCTCACTGTGCTTTCACATCCTCTCCCTGCTTTACATCCTCTCCCTGCATTACATCTTCTCTCTGCTTTACATCCTCTCTCTGCTTGACATCCTGTGTGCTTTTACATCTTCTCTCTGCTTTTACATCCTCTCTCTGCTTTACATCCTCTCCCTGGTTTACATCCTCATTCTGCTTTACATCCTCTCTCTGCTTTTACATCCTCTCTGTGCTTTTACATCCTCTCTCTGCTTTACATGCTCTCTTCTTTTACATCCTCTCTCTGCTTTACATCCTCTCCCTGCTTTACATCATGTCTCTGCTTTATATCCTTTCTGCTTTTACATTCTCTCTGTGCTTTTAAATCCTCTCCCTGCTTTACATCCTCTCCCTGCTTTACATCTTCTCCCTTCTTTACATCCTCTCTCTGCTTTACATCCTCTCTCTGCTTTACATCTTCTCTCTGCTTTATTTCAACTCTGCTTTTACATCTTCTCTCTACTTTTACATCCTCTCTCTGCTTTACATCCTCTCTCTGCTATACAACCTCTCTCTGCTTTACATTCTCTCTGCTTTTACATCCTCTCTCTGCTTTTACATCCTCTCTCTGCTTTATATCCCCTCACTGGTTTACATCCTCTCTCTGCTTTACATCCTCTCTGCTTTTACATCCACTCTCTAATTTACATCCCCTCTCTGCTTTACATCCTCTCTGCTTTTACATCCTCTCTGTGCTTTTACATCCTCTCCCTGCATTACATCTTCTCCCTGCTTTACATCTTCTCCCTGCTTTACATCCTCTCTCTGCTTTACATCTTTTCTTTGCTTTACATCCTCTCTCTGCTTTACATCCTCTCCCTTCTTTACATCATTTGTCTGCTTTACATCCTCCCTGTGCTTTTACATCCTCTCCCTGCTTTACATCCTCTCCCTGCTTTACATCTTCTCTCTGCTTTATATCTTCTCTCTGCTTTACATCATCTCTGATTTTACATCTTCTGTGTGCTTTTACATCCTCTCCCTGCATTACATCTTCTCCCTGCTTTACATCTTCTCCCTGCTACACATCCTCTCTCTGCTTTACATCCTCTCTCTGCTTTACATCATCTCTCTCCTTTACATCATCTCTGCTTTACATCCTCTCTCTGCTTTACATCCTCTCTCTGCTTTTACATCCTCTCTCTGCTTTTACATCTCCTCTCTGCTTTTACATCCTCTCTCTGCTTTACATCCTCTCCCTAGTTTACATCCTCTCTCTGCTTTTCATCCTCTCTCTGCTTTACATCCTTTCCATGGTTTACATCCTCTCCCTGCTTTACATCCTCTCTGCTTTTACACCCTCTCTCTGCTTTTACATCCTCTCTCTGCTTACATCCTTTCCCTGGTTTACATCCTCTCTCTGCTTTACATTCTCTCTGCTTTTACATCCACTCTCTGCTTTACATCCTCTCTCTGCTTTACATCATCTCTGCTTTACATCCTCTCTCTGCTTTACATCCTCTCCCTTCTTTACATCATCTGTCTGCTTTACATCCTCTCCCTGCTTTACATCTTCTCTCTGCTTTTACATCCTCTCTGTGCTTTTACATCCTCTCCCTGCTTTACATCCTCTCCCTGCTTTACATCTTCTCCCTGCTTTACATCCTCTCTCTGCTTTACATCTTCTCTCTGCTTTACATCCTCTCTGATTTTACATCTTCTCTCTGCTTTTACATCTTCTTTCTGCTTTACATCCTCTCCCTGGTTTACATCCTCTCTCTGCTTTACATCCTCTCTGCTTTTACATCCACTCTCTGCTTTACATCCTCTCTCTGCTTTACATCCTCTCTGCTTTTACATCCTCTCTGTGCTTTTACATCCTCTCCCTGCATTACATCTTCTCCCTGCTTTACATCTTCTCCCTGCTTTACATCCTCTCTCTGCTTTACATCTTTTCTCTGCTTTACATCCTCTCTCCTTTTACATCTCCTCTCTGCTTTTACATTCTCTCTCTGCTTTACATCCTCTGCCTGGTTTACATCTTCTCCCTGCTTTACATCCTCTCTCTGCTTTACATCTTCTCTCTGCTTTACATCCTCTCTCTGCTTTACATCCTCTCCCTTCTTTACATCATCTGTCTGCTTTACATCCTTCCTGTGCTTTTACATCCTCTCCCTGCTTTACATCCTCTCCCTGCTTTACATCTTCTCCCTGCTTTACATCTTCTCTCTGCTTTACATCCTCTCTGATTTTACATCCTCTGTGTGCTTTTACATCCTCTCCCTGTATCACATCTTCTCCCTGCTTTACATGTTCTCCCTGCTACACATCCTCTCTCTGCTTTACATCCTCTCTCTGCTTTACATCCTCTCTCTGCTTTTACATCCTCTCTGTGCTTTTACATCTCCTCTCTGCTTTTAAATCCTCTCTCTGCTTTACATCCTCTCCCTAGTTTACATGCTCTCTCTGCTTTACATCCTCTCTCTGCTCTACATACTCTCCATGGTTTACATCCTCTCCCTGCTTTACATCCTCTCTGCTTTTACACCCTCTCTCTGCTTTTACATCCTCTCTCTGCTTACATCCTTTCCCTGGTTTACATCCTCTCTCTGCTTTACATCCTCTCTGTTTTTACATCCACTCTCTGCTTTACATCCTCTCTCTGCTTTACATCATCTGTCTGCTTTACATCCTCTCTCTGATTGACATCCTCTCTGCTTTTACATCTTCTCTCTGCTTTTACATCCTCTCTCTGCTTTACATCCTCTCCCTGGTTTACATCCTCACTCTGCTTTACATCCTCTCTGCTTTTACACCCTCTCTGTGCTTTTACATCCTCTCTCTGCTTTACATTCTCTCTGCTTTTACATCCTCTCTCTGCTTTACATCCTCTCCCTGCTTTACCTTATATCTCTGCTTTATATCTTTTCTGCTTTTACATCCTCTCTGTGCTTTTAAATCCTCCCCCTGCTTTACATCCTCTCCCTGCTTTACATCCTCTCCCTGCTTTACATTTTCTCCCTTCTTTACATCCTCGCTCTGCTTTACATCTTCTCTCTGCTTTATTTCCTCTCTGCTTTTACATCTTCTCTCTGCTTTTACATCCTCTCTCTGCTTTTACATCCTCTCTCTGCTATACATTCTCTCCCTGGTTTACATCCTCTATCTGCTTTATATCCTTTCTGCTTTTACATCCTCTCTCTGCTTTTACATCCTCTCTCTGCTTTACATCCCCTCACTGGTTTACATCCTCTCTCTGCTTTACATCCTCTCTGCTTTTACATCCACTCTCTGTTTACATCCTCTCTCTGCTTTACATCCTCTCTGCTTTTACATCCTCTCTGTGCTTTTACATCCTCTCCCTGCATTACATCTTCTCCCTGCTTTACATCTTCTCCCTGCTTTACATCCTCTCTCTGCTTTACATCCTCTCTCTGCTTTGCATCCTCTCTGCTTTTACATCCTCTCTGTGCTTTAATATCCTCTCCCTGCATTACATCTTCTCCCTGCTTTACATCTTCTCCCTGCTTTACATCCTCTCTCTGCTTTACATCTTTTTCTGCTTTACATCCTCTCTCCTTTTACATCTCCTCTCTGCTTTTACATCCTCTCTCTGCTTTACGTCCTCTCCCTGGTTTACATCCTCTCTCTGCTTTACATCCTCTCTGCTTTACGTCCTCTCTGCTTTTACATCCTCTCTCTGCTTTTACATCCTCTCTCTGCTATACATCCTCTCCCTGGTTTACATCCTCTCTGCTTTTACATCCTCTCCCTGCTTTACATCCTCTCTCTGCTTTACATCTTCTCTCTGCTTTACATCATCTTTGCTTTTACATCCTCTCTCTGCTTTACATCCTCTCCCTGGTTTACATCCTCTCTCTGCTTTACATCCTCTCTGCTTTTACATCCTCTCTGTGCTTTTACATCCTCTCTCTGCTTTACATGCTCTCTGCTTTTACATCCTCTCTCTGCTTTACATCCTCTCCCTGCTTTACATCATGTCTGTGCTTTATATCCTTTCTGCTTTTACATCCTCTCTGTGCTTTTAAATCCTCTCCCTGCTTTACATCCTCTCCCTGCTTTACATCCTCTCCCTGCTTTACATCTTCTCCCTACTTTACATCCTCTCTCTGCTTTACATCTTCTCTCTGCTTTATTTCAACTCTGCTTTTACATCTTCTCTCTGCTTTTACATCCTCTCTCTGCTTTACATCCTCTCCCTAGTTTACATCCTCTCTCTGCTATACAACCTCTCTCTGCTTTACATTCTCTCTGCTTTTACATCCTCTCTCTGCTTTTACATCCTCTCTCTGCTTTATATCCCCTCACTGGTTTACATCCTCTCTCTGCTTTACATCCTCTCTGCTTTTACATCCACTCTCTGCTTTACATCCCCTCTCTGCTTTACATCCTCTCTGCTTTTACATCCTCTCTGTGCTTTTACATCCTCTCCCTGCATTACATCTTCTCCCTGCTTTACATCTTCTCCCTGCTTTACATCCTCTCTCTGCTTTACATCTTTTCTTTGCTTTACATCCTCTCTCTGCTTTACATCCTCTCCCTTCTTTACATCATTTGTCTGCTTTACATCCTCCCTGTGCTTTTACATCCTCTCCCTGCTTTACATCCTCTCCCTGCTTTACATCTTCTCTCTGCTTTATATCTTCTCTCTGCTTTACATCATCTCTGATTTTACATCTTCTGTGTGCTTTTACATCCTCTCCCTGCATTACATCTTCTCCCTGCTTTACATCTTCTCCCTGCTACACATCCTCTCTCTGCTTTACATCCTCTCTCTGCTTTACATCTTCTCTCTGCTTTACATCATCTTTGCTTTTACATCCTCTCTCTGCTTTACATCCTCTCCCTGGTTTACATCCTCTCTCTGCTTTACATCCTCTCTGCTTTTACATCCTCTCTGTGCTTTTACATCCTCTCTCTGCTTTACATGCTCTCTGCTTTTACATCCTCTCTCTGCTTTACATCCTCTCCCTGCTTTACATCATGTCTGTGCTTTATATCCTTTCTGCTTTTACATCCTCTCTGTGCTTTTAAATCCTCTCCCTGCTTTACATCCTCTCCCTGCTTTACATCCTCTCCCTGCTTTACATCTTCTCCCTACTTTACATCCTCTCTCTGCTTTACATCTTCTCTCTGCTTTATTTCAACTCTGCTTTTACATCTTCTCTCTGCTTTTACATCCTCTCTCTGCTTTACATCCTCTCCCTAGTTTACATCCTCTCTCTGCTATACAACCTCTCTCTGCTTTACATTCTCTCTGCTTTTACATCCTCTCTCTGCTTTTACATCCTCTCTCTGCTTTATATCCCCTCACTGGTTTACATCCTCTCTCTGCTTTACATCCTCTCTGCTTTTACATCCACTCTCTGCTTTACATCCCCTCTCTGCTTTACATCCTCTCTGCTTTTACATCCTCTCTGTGCTTTTACATCCTCTCCCTGCATTACATCTTCTCCCTGCTTTACATCTTCTCCCTGCTTTACATCCTCTCTCTGCTTTACATCTTTTCTTTGCTTTACATCCTCTCTCTGCTTTACATCCTCTCCCTTCTTTACATCATTTGTCTGCTTTACATCCTCCCTGTGCTTTTACATCCTCTCCCTGCTTTACATCCTCTCCCTGCTTTACATCTTCTCTCTGCTTTATATCTTCTCTCTGCTTTACATCATCTCTGATTTTACATCTTCTGTGTGCTTTTACATCCTCTCCCTGCATTACATCTTCTCCCTGCTTTACATCTTCTCCCTGCTACACATCCTCTCTCTGCTTTACATCCTCTCTCTGCTTTACATCATCTCTCTCCTTTACATCATCTCTGCTTTACATCCTCTCTCTGCTTTACATCCTCTCTCTGCTTTTACATCCTCTCTCTGCTTTTACATCTCCTCTCTGCTTTTACATCCTCTCTCTGCTTTACATCCTCTCCCTAGTTTACATCCTCTCTCTGCTTTTCATCCTCTCTCTGCTTTACATCCTTTCCATGGTTTACATCCTCTCCCTGCTTTACATCCTCTCTGCTTTTACACCCTCTCTCTGCTTTTACATCCTCTCTCTGCTTACATCCTTTCCCTGGTTTACATCCTCTCTCTGCTTTACATCCTCTCTGCTTTTACATCCACTCTCTGCTTTACATCCTCTCTCTGCTTTACATCATCTCTGCTTTACATCCTCTCTCTGCTTTACATCCTCTCCCTTCTTTACATCATCTGTCTGCTTTACATCCTCTCCCTGCTTTACATCATCTCTCTGCTTTTACATCCTCTCTGTGCTTTTACATCCTCTCCCTGCTTTACATCCTCTCCCTGCTTTACATCTTCTCCCTGCTTTACATCATCTCTCTGCTTTACATCTTCTCTCTGCTTTACATCCTCTCTGATTTTACATCTTCTCTCTGCTTTTACATCTTCTTTCTGCTTTACATCCTCTCCCTGGTTTACATCCTCTCTCTGCTTTACATCCCCTCCCTGGTTTATATCCTCTCTCTGCTTTGCATCCTCTCTGTTTTTACATCCACTCTCTGCTTTACATCCTCTCTCTGCTTTACATAATCTCTGCTTTTAAATCCTCTCTTTGCTTTTACATCCTCTCCCCGCTTCACATCCTCTCCCAGCTTTACATCTTCTCCCTGCTTTACATGCTCTCCCTGCTTTACATCCTCTATCTGCTTTACATCCTCTCTCTGCTTTACGTCCTCTCTGCTTTTACATCCTCAACCTGGTTTACATCCTCCCCCTGCTTTACATACTCTCCCTAATTTACATCCTCTCTCTGCTTTACATCCTCTCCCTGCTTTACATCATCTCTCTGTTTTTACATCCTCTCTGTGCTTTTACATCCTCTCCCTGCTTTACATCCTCTCCCTGCTTTACATCCTCTCTGCTTTTACATCCATTCTCTGATTTACATCCTCTCTCTGCTTTACATCATCTCTGCTTTTACATCCTCTCTCAGATTTTACATCCTCTCTGCTTTACGTCCTCTCTCTGCTTTACATCCTCTCTCTGCTTTACATCCTTTCTGCTTTTAAATCCTCTCTCTGCTTTTAATCCTCACCCTGGTTTACATCCTCTCTCTGCTTTACATTATCTCTGCTTTTACATCCTCTCTCTGCTTTACATGCTCTTTGCTTTTACATCCTCTCTCTGCTTTACATCCTCTCCCTGCTTTAAATCATCTCTCTGCTTTACATCCTTTCTGCTTTTACATCCTCTCCCTGCTTTACATCATCTCTCTGTTTTTACATCCTCTCTGTGCTTTTACATCCTCTCCCTGCTTTACATCCTCTCCCTGCTTTACATCCTCTCTGCTTTTACATTCATTCTCTGATTTACATCCTCTCTCTGCTTTACATCATCTCTGCTTTTACATCCTCTCTCAGATTTTACATCCTCTCTGCTTTACGTCCTCTCTCTGCTTTACATCCTCTCTCTGCTTTACATCCTTTCTGCTTTTACATCCTCTCTCTGCTTTTAATTCTCACCCTGGTTTAGATCCTCTCTCTGCTTTACATTATCTCTGCTTTTACATCCTCTCTCTGCTTTACATGCTCTTTGCTTTTACATCATCTCTCTGCTTTACATCCTTTCTGCTTTTACATCCTCTGTGTGCTTTTACATCCTCTCCCTGCATTACATCCTCTCTGTGCTTTTACATCTCCTCTCTGCTTTTACATCCTCTCTCTGCTTTACATCCTCTCTGCTTTATTTCCTCTCTGCTTTTACATCTACTCTCTGCTTTTACATCCTCTCTGTGCTTTTAAATCCTCTCCCTGCTTTACATCCTCTCCCTGCTTTACATCCTCTCCCTGCTTTACATCTTCTCCCTTCTTTACATCCTCTCTCTGCTTTACATCTTCTCTCTGCTTTATTTCCTCTCTGCTTTTACATCTACTCTCTGCTTTTACATCCTCTCTCTGCTTTACATCCTCTCCCTAGTTTACATCCTCTCTCTGCTTTACATTCTCTCTGCTTTTACATCCTCTCTCTGCTTTAATATCCTCTCCCTGCATTACATCTTCTCCCTGCTTTACATCTTCTCCCTGCTTTACATCCTCTCTCTGCTTTACATCTTTTTCTGCTTTACATCCTCTCTACTTTTACATCTCCTCTCTGCTTTTACATCCTCTCTCTGCTTTACGTCCTCTCCCTGGTTTACATCCTCTCTCTGCTTTACATCCTCTCTGCTTTACGTCCTCTCTGCTTTTACATCCTCTCTCTGCTTTTACATCCTCTCTCTGCTATACATCCTCTCCCTGGTTTACATCCTCTCTGCTTTTACATTCTCTCCCTGCTTTACAACCTCTCTCTGCTTTACATCTTCTCTCTGCTTTACATCATCTTTGCTTTTACATCCTCTCTCTGCTTTACATCCTCTCCCTGGTTTACATCCTCTCCTCTCTCTGCTTTACATCCTCTCTGCTTTTACATCCTCTCTGTGCTTTTACATCCTCTCTCTGCTTTACATGCTCTCTGCTTTTACATCCTCTCTGTGCTTTTAAATCCTCTCCCTGCTTTACATCCTCTCCCTGCTTTACATCCTCTCCCTGCTTTACATCTTCTCCCTACTTTACATCCTCTCTCTGCTTTACATCTTCTCTCTGCTTTATTTCAACTCTGCTTTTACATCCACTCTCTGCTTTACATCCCCTCTCTGCTTTACATCCTCTCTGCTTTTACATCCTCTCTGTGCTTTTACATCTTCTCCCTGCTTTACATCCTCTCTCTGCTTTACATTATCTCTGCTTTTACATCCTCTCTCTGCTTTACATGCTCTTTGCTTTTACATCCACTCTCTGCTTTACATCCTCTCCCTGCTTTACATCATCTCTCTGCTTTACATCCTTTCTGCTTTTACATCCTCTCCCTGCTTTACATCATCTCTCTCTTTTTACATCCTCTCTGTGCTTTTACATCCTCTCCCTGCTTTACATCCTCTCCCTGCTTTACATCCTCTCTGCTTTTACATCCATTCTCTGATTTACATCCTCTCTCTGCTTTACATCATCTCTGCTTTTACATCCTCTCTCAGATTTTACATCCTCTCTGCTTTACGTCCTCTCTCTCCTTTACATCCTCTCTCTGCTTTACATCCTTTCTGCTTTTACATCCTCTCTCTGCTTTTAATCCTCGCCCTGGTTTACATCCTCTCTCTGCTTTACATTATCTCTGCTTTTACATCCTCTCTCTGCTTTACATGCTCTTTGCTTTTACATCATCTCTCTGCTTTATATCCTCTCCCTGCTTTAAATCATCTCTCTGCTTTACATCCTTTCTGCTTTTACATCCTCTGTGTGCCTTTACATCCTCTCCCTGCATTACATCCTCTCTCTGCTTTTACATCTCCTCTCTGCTTTTACATCCTCTCTCTGCTTTACATCCTCTCTGCTTTTACATCCACTCTCTGCTTTACATCCTCTCTCTGCTTTACATCATCTCTGCTTTACATCCTCTCTCTGCTGTACATGCTTTGCGTTTTACATCCTCTCTCTGCTTTACATCCTCTCCCTGCATTACATCTTCTCTCTGCTTTACATCCTCTTTCTGCTTTACATCCTATCTCTGCTTGACATCCTCTGTGCTTTTACATCTTCTCTCTGCTTTTACATCCTCTCTCTGCTTTACATCCTCTCCCTGGTTTACATCCTCACTCTGCTTTACATCCTCTCTGCTTTTACATCCTCTCTGTGCTTTTACATCCTCTCTCTGCTTTACATTCTCTCCCTGCTTTACATCATGTCTCTGCTTTATATCCTTTCTGCTTTTACATCCTCTCAGTGCTTTTAAATCCTCTCCCTGCTTTACATCCTCTCCCTGCTTTACATCCTCTCCCTGCTTTACATCTTCTCCCTTCTTTACATCCTCTCTCTGCTTTACATCTTCTCTCTGCTTTATTTCCTCTCTGCTTTTACATCTACTCTCTGCTTTTACATCCTCTCTCTGCTTTTACATCCTCTCTCTGCTTTAATATCCTCTCCCTGCATTACATCTTCTCCCTGCTTTACATCTTCTCCCTGCTTTACATCCTCTCTCTGCTTTACATCTTTTTCTGCTTTACATCCTCTCTCCTTTTACATCTCCTCTCTGCTTTTACATCCTCTCTCTGCTTTACGTCCTCTCCCTGGTTTACATCCTCTCTCTGCTTTACATCCTCTCTGCTTTACGTCCTCTCTGCTTTTACATCCTCTCTCTGCTTTTACATCCTCTCTCTGCTATACATCCTCTCCCTGGTTTACATCCTCTCTGCTTTTACATCCTCTCCCTGCTTTACATCCTCTCTCTGCTTTACATCTTCTCTCAGCTTTACATCATCTTTGCTTTTACATCCTCTCTCTGCTTTACATCCTCTCCCTGGTTTACATCCTCTCTCTGCTTTACATCCTCTCTGCTTTTACATCCTCTCTGTGCTTTTACATCCTCTCTCTGCTTTACATGCTCTCTGCTTTTACATCCTCTCTCTGCTTTACATCCTCTCCCTGCTTTACATCATGTCTGTGCTTTATATCCTTTCTGCTTTTACATCCTCTCTGTGCTTTTAAATCCTCTCCCTGCTTTACATCCTCTCCCTGCTTTACATCCTCTCCCTGCTTTACATCTTCTTCCTACTTTACATCCTCTCTCTGCTTTACATCCCCTCCCTGGTTTACATCCTCTCTCTGCTTTGCATCCTCTCTGTTTTTACATCCTCTCTCTACTTTACATCCTCTCCCTGCTTTACATAATCTGTCTGCTTTTATATCGTATTTCTGCTTTTCCATCTTCTCTGCTTTAACATCCTCTCTCTGCTTTAGATCCTCTCTCTGCTGTACATCCTTTGCGTTTTACATCCTCTCTCTGCTTTACATCCTCTCCCTGCTTTACATCATCTCTCTGCTTTACATCCTCTCCCTGCATTACATCTTCTCTCTGCTTTACATCCTCTTTCTGCTTTACATCCTATCTCTGCTTGACATCCTCTGTGCTTTTACATCTTCTCTCTGCTTTTACATCCTCTCTCTGCTTTACATCCTCTCCCTGGTTTACATCCTCACTCTGCTTTACATCCTCTCTGCTTTTACATCCTCTCTGTGCTTTTACATCCTCTCTCTGCTTTACATCCTCTCCCTGCTTTACATCATGTCTCTGCTTTATATCCTTTCTACTTTTACATCCTCTCTGTGCTTTTAAATCCTCTCCCTGCTTTACATCCTCTCCCTGCTTTACATCCTCTCCCTGCTTTACATCTTCTCCCTTCTTTACATCCTCTCTCTGCTTTACATCTTCTCTCTGCTTTATTTCCTCTCTGCTTTTACATCTACTCTCTGCTTTTACATCCTCTCTCTGCTTTACATCCTCTCCCTAGTTTACATCCTCTCTCTGCTTTACATCCCCTCCCTGGTTTACATCCTCTCTCTGCTTTACATCCTCTCTGCTTTTACATCCACTCTCTGCTTTACATCCTCTCTCTGCTTTACATCATCTCTGCTTTACATCCTCTCTCTGCTTTACATCCTCTCCCTTCTTTACATCATCTGTCTGCTTTACATCCTCTCCCTGCTTTACATCATCTCTCTGCTTTTACATCCTCTCTGTGCTTTTACATCCTCTCCCTGCTTTACATCCTCTCCCTGCTTTACATCTTCTCCCTGCTTTACATCCTCTCTCTTCTTTACATCTTCTCTCTGCTTTACATCCTCTCTGATTTTACATCTTCTCTCTGCTTTTACATCTTCTCTCTGCTTTACATCCTCTCCCTGGTTTACTTCCTCTCTCTGCTTTACATCCCCTCCCTGGTTTACATCCTCTCTCTGCTTTGCATCCTCTCTGTTTTTACATCCTCTCTCTACTTTACATCCTCTCCCTTCTTTACATCATCTGTCTGCTTTTATATCGTCTTTCTGCTTTTCCATCTTCTCTGCTTTAACATCCCCTCTCTGCTTTACATCCTCTCTCTGCTGTACATGCTTTGCGTTTTACATCCTCTCTCTGCTTTACATCCTCTCCCTGCATTACATCTTCTCTCTGCTTTACATCCTCTTTCTGCTTTACATCCTATCTCTGCTTGACATCCTCTGTGCTTTTACATCTTCTCTCTGCTTTTACATCCTCTCTCTGCTTTACATCCTCTCCCTGGTTTACATCCTCACTCTGCTTTACATCCTCTCTGCTTTTACATCCTCTCTGTGCTTTTACATCCTCTCTCTGCTTTACATTCTCTCCCTGCTTTACATCATGTCTCTGCTTTATATCCTTTCTGCTTTTACATCCTCTCAGTGCTTTTAAATCCTCTCCCTGCTTTACATCCTCTCCCTGCTTTACATCCTCTCCCTGCTTTACATCTTCTCCCTTCTTTACATCCTCTCTCTGCTTTACATCTTCTCTCTGCTTTATTTCCTCTCTGCTTTTACATCTACTCTCTGCTTTTACATCCTCTCTCTGCTTTTACATCCTCTCTCTGCTTTAATATCCTCTCCCTGCATTACATCTTCTCCCTGCTTTACATCTTCTCCCTGCTTTACATCCTCTCTCTGCTTTACATCTTTTTCTGCTTTACATCCTCTCTCCTTTTACATCTCCTCTCTGCTTTTACATCCTCTCTCTGCTTTACGTCCTCTCCCTGGTTTACATCCTCTCTCTGCTTTACATCCTCTCTGCTTTACGTCCTCTCTGCTTTTACATCCTCTCTCTGCTTTTACATCCTCTCTCTGCTATACATCCTCTCCCTGGTTTACATCCTCTCTGCTTTTACATCCTCTCCCTGCTTTACATCCTCTCTCTGCTTTACATCTTCTCTCAGCTTTACATCATCTTTGCTTTTACATCCTCTCTCTGCTTTACATCCTCTCCCTGGTTTACATCCTCTCTCTGCTTTACATCCTCTCTGCTTTTACATCCTCTCTGTGCTTTTACATCCTCTCTCTGCTTTACATGCTCTCTGCTTTTACATCCTCTCTCTGCTTTACATCCTCTCCCTGCTTTACATCATGTCTGTGCTTTATATCCTT
Organism: Lampris incognitus; assembly: GCF_029633865.1. Taxonomy (NCBI): domain Eukaryota; kingdom Metazoa; phylum Chordata; class Actinopteri; order Lampriformes; family Lampridae; genus Lampris; species Lampris incognitus. The sequence goes on along the minus strand of NC_079225.1, from coordinate 6,069,674 downwards.
TCTGCTTTTACATCCTCTCTGTGCTTTTAAATCCTCTCCCTGCTTTACATCCTCTCCCTGCTTTACATCCTCTCCCTGCTTTACATCTTCTTCCTACTTTACATCCTCTCTCTGCTTTACATCCCCTCCCTGGTTTACATCCTCTCTCTGCTTTGCATCCTCTCTGTTTTTACATCCTCTCTCTACTTTACATCCTCTCCCTGCTTTACATAATCTGTCTGCTTTTATATCGTATTTCTGCTTTTCCATCTTCTCTGCTTTAACATCCTCTCTCTGCTTTAGATCCTCTCTATGCTGTACATCCTTTGCGTTTTACATCCTCTCTCTGCTTTACATCCTCTCCCTGCTTTACATCATCTCTCTGCTTTACATCCTCTCCCTGCATTACATCTTCTCTCTGCTTTACATCCTCTTTCTGCTTTACATCCTATCTCTGCTTGACATCCTCTGTGCTTTTACATCTTCTCTCTGCTTTTACATCCTCTCTCTGCTTTACATCCTCTCCCTGGTTTACATCCTCACTCTGCTTTACATCCTCTCTGCTTTTACATCCTCTCTGTGCTTTTACATCCTCTCTCTGCTTTACATCCTCTCCCTGCTTTACATCATGTCTCTGCTTTATATCCTTTCTACTTTTACATCCTCTCTGTGCTTTTAAATCCTCTCCCTGCTTTACATCCTCTCCCTGCTTTACATCCTCTCCCTGCTTTACATCTTCTCCCTTCTTTACATCCTCTCTCTGCTTTACATCTTCTCTCTGCTTTATTTCCTCTCTGCTTTTACATCTACTCTCTGCTTTTACATCCTCTCTCTGCTTTACATCCTCTCCCTAGTTTACATCCTCTCTCTGCTTTACATTCTCTCTGCTTTTACATCCTCTCTCTGCTTTAATATCCTCTCCCTGCATTACATCTTCTCCCTGCTTTACATCTTCTCCCTGCTTTACATCCTCTCTCTGCTTTACATCTTTTTCTGCTTTACATCCTCTCTCCTTTTACATCTCCTCTCTGCTTTTACATCCTCTCTCTGCTTTACGTCCTCTCCCTGGTTTACATCCTCTCTCTGCTTTACATCCTCTCTGCTTTACGTCCTCTCTGCTTTTACATCCTCTCTCTGCTTTTACATCCTCTCTCTGCTATACATCCTCTCCCTGGTTTACATCCTCTCTGCTTTTACATCCTCTCCCTGCTTTACATCCTCTCTCTGCTTTACATCTTCTCTCTGCTTTACATCATCTTTGCTTTTACATCCTCTCTCTGCTTTACATCCTCTCCCTGGTTTACATCCTCTCTCTGCTTTACATCCTCTCTGCTTTTACATCCTCTCTGTGCTTTTACATCCTCTCTCTGCTTTACATGATCTCTGCTTTTACATCCTCTCTCTGCTTTACACCCTCTCCCTCCTTTACATCATGTCTGTGCTTTATATCCTTTCTGCTTTTACATCCTCTCCGTGCTTTTAAATCCTCTCCCTGCTTTACATCCTCTCCCTGCTTTACATCCTCTCCCTGCTTTACATCTTCTCTCTGCTTTATTTCAACTCTGCTTTTACATCTTCTCTCTGCTTTTACATCCTCTCTCTGCTTTACATCCTCTCCCTAGTTTACATCCTCTCTCTGCTATACATCCTCTCTCTGCTTTACATTCTCTCTGCTTTTACATCCTCTCTCTGCTTTTACATCCTCTCTCTGCTTTACATCCCCTCACTGGTTTACATCCTCTCTCTGCTTTACATCCTCTCTGCTTTTACATCCACTCTCTGCTTTACATCCCCTCTCTGCTTTTACATCCTCTCTGTGCTTTTACATCCTCTCCCTGCATTACATCTTCTCCCTGCTTTACATCTTCTCCCTGCTTTACATCCTCTCTCTGCTTTACATCTTTTCTTTGCTTTACATCCTCTCTCTGCTTTACATCCTCTCCCTTCTTTACATCATTTGTCTGCTTTACATCTTCTCTCTGCTTTATATCTTCTCTCTGCTTTACATCATCTCTGATTTTACATCTTCTGTGTGCTTTTACATCCTCTCCCTGCATTACATCTTCTCCCTGCTTTACATCTTCTCCCTGCTACACATCCTCTCTCTGCTTTACATCCTCTCTCTGCTTTACATCATCTCTCTCCTTTACATCATCTCTGCTTTACATCCTCTCTCTGCTTTACATCCTCTCTCTGCTTTTACATCCTCTCTCTGCTTTTACATCTCCTCTCTGCTTTTACATCCTCTCTCTGCTTTACATCCTCTCCCTAGTTTACATCCTCTCTTTGCTTTTCATCCTCTCTCTGCTATACATCCTTTCCATGGTTTACATCCTCTCCCTGCTTTACATCCTCTCTGCTTTTACACCCTCTCTCTGCTTTTACATCCTCTCTCTGCTTACATCCTTTCCCTGGTTTACATCCTCTCTCTGCTTTACATCCTCTCTGCTTTTACATCCACTCTCTGCTTTACATCCTCTCTCTGCTTTACATCATCTCTGCTTTACATCCTCTCTCTGCTTTACATCCTCTCCCTTCTTTACATCATCTGTCTGCTTTACATCCTCTCCCTGCTTTACATCATCTCTCTGCTTTTACATCCTCTCTGTGCTTTTACATCCTCTCCCTGCTTTACATCCTCTCCCTGCTTTACATCTTCTCCCTGCTTTACATCCTCTCTCTGCTTTACATCGCCTCTCTGCTTTACATCCTCTCTGATTTTACATCTTCTCTCTGCTTTTACATCTTCTCTCTGCTTTACATCCTCTCCCTGGTTTACATCCTCTCTCTGCTTTACATCCCCTCCCTGGTTTACATCCTCTCTCTGCTTTGCATCCTCTCTGCTTTTACATCCTCTCTCTGCTTTACATCCTCTCCCTAGTTTACATCCTCTCTCTGCTATACATCCTCTCTCTGCTTTACATTCTCTCTGCTTTTACATCCTCTCTCTGCTTTTACATCCTCTCTCTGCTTTACATCCCCTCACTGGTTTACATCCTCTCTCTGCTTTACATCCTCTCTGCTTTTACATCCACTCTCTGCTTTACATCCCCTCTCTGCTTTTACATCCTCTCTGTGCTTTTACATCCTCTCCCTGCATTACATCTTCTCCCTGCTTTACATCTTCTCCCTGCTTTACATCCTCTCTCTGCTTTACATCTTTTCTTTGCTTTACATCCACTCTCTGCTTTACATCCTCTCTCTGCTTTACATAATCTCTGCTTTTAAATCCTCTCTTTGCTTTTACATCCTCTCCCCGCTTCACATCCTCTCCCTGCTTTACATCCTCTCCCTGCTTTACATCCTCTCTGCTTTTACATCCTCAACCTGGTTTACATCCTCTCCCTGCTTTACATACTCTCACTAATTTACATCCTCTCTCTGCTTTACATCCTCTCCCTGCTTTACATCATCTTTCTGTTTTTACATCCTCTCTGTGCTTTTACATCCTCTCCCTGCTTTACATCCTCTCCCTGCTTTACATCCTCTCTGCTTTTACATCCATTCTCTGATTTACATCCTCTCTCTGCTTTACATCATCTCTGCTTTTACATCCTCTCTCAGATTTTACATCCTCTCTGCTTTACGTCCTCTCTCTGCTTTACATCCTCTCTCTGCTTTACATCCTTTCTGCTTTTACATCCTCTCTCTGCTTTTACATCCTCTCTCTGCTTTAATATCCTCTCCCTGCATTACATCTTCTCCCTGCTTTACATCTTCTCCCTGCTTTACATCCTCTCTCTGCTTTACATCTTTTTCTGCTTTACATCCTCTCTCCTTTTACATCTCCTCTCTGCTTTTACATCCTCTCTCTGCTTTACGTCCTCTCCCTGGTTTACATCCTCTCTCTGCTTTACATCCTCTCTGCTTTACGTCCTCTCTGCTTTTACATCCTCTCTCTGCTTTTACATCCTCTCTCTGCTATACATCCTCTCCCTGGTTTACATCCTCTCTGCTTTTACATCCTCTCCCTGCTTTACATCCTCTCTCTGCTTTACATCTTCTCTCAGCTTTACATCATCTTTGCTTTTACATCCTCTCTCTGCTTTACATCCTCTCCCTGGTTTACATCCTCTCTCTGCTTTACATCCTCTCTGCTTTTACATCCTCTCTGTGCTTTTACATCCTCTCTCTGCTTTACATGCTCTCTGCTTTTACATCCTCTCTCTGCTTTACATCCTCTCCCTGCTTTACATCATGTCTGTGCTTTATATCCTTTCTGCTTTTACATCCTCTCTGTGCTTTTAAATCCTCTCCCTGCTTTACATCCTCTCCCTGCTTTACATCCTCTCCCTGCTTTACATCTTCTCCCTACTTTACATCCTCTCTCTGCTTTACATCCCCTCCCTGGTTTACATCCTCTCTCTGCTTTGCATCCTCTCTGTTTTTACATCCTCTCTCTACTTTACATCCTCTCCCTGCTTTACATAATCTGTCTGCTTTTATATCGTATTTCTGCTTTTCCATCTTCTCTGCTTTAACATCCTCTCTCTGCTTTACATCCTCTCTCTGCTGTACATCCTTTGCGTTTTACATCCTCTCTCTGCTTTACATCCTCTCCCTGCTTTACATCATCTCTCTGCTTTACATCCTCTCCCTGCATTACATCTTCTCTCTGCTTTACATCCTCTTTCTGCTTTACATCCTATCTCTGCTTGACATCCTCTGTGCTTTTACATCTTCTCTCTGCTTTTACATCCTCTCTCTGCTTTACATCCTCTCCCTGGTTTACATCCTCACTCTGCTTTACATCCTCTCTGCTTTTACATCCTCTCTGTGCTTTTACATCCTCTCTCTGCTTTACATCCTCTCCCTGCTTTACATCATGTCTCTGCTTTATATCCTTTCTACTTTTACATCCTCTCTGTGCTTTTAAATCCTCTCCCTGCTTTACATCCTCTCCCTGCTTTACATCCTCTCCCTGCTTTACATCTTCTCCCTTCTTTACATCCTCTCTCTGCTTTACATCTTCTCTCTGCTTTATTTCCTCTCTGCTTTTACATCTACTCTCTGCTTTTACATCCTCTCTCTGCTTTACATCCTCTCCCTAGTTTACATCCTCTCTCTGCTTTACATTCTCTCTGCTTTTACATCCTCTCTCTGCTTTAATATCCTCTCCCTGCATTACATCTTCTCCCTGCTTTACATCTTCTCCCTGCTTTACATCCTCTCTCTGCTTTACATCTTTTTCTGCTTTACATCCTCTCTCCTTTTACATCTCCTCTCTGCTTTTACATCCTCTCTCTGCTTTACGTCCTCTCCCTGGTTTACATCCTCTCTCTGCTTTACATCCTCTCTGCTTTACGTCCTCTCTGCTTTTACATCCTCTCTCTGCTTTTACATCCTCTCTCTGCTATACATCCTCTCCCTGGTTTACATCCTCTCTTCTTTTACATCCTCTCTCTGCTTTACATCCTCTCTCTGCTTTACATCTTCTCTCTGCTTTACATCATCTTTGCTTTTACATCCTCTCTCTGCTTTACATCCTCTCCCTGGTTTACATCCTCTCTCTGCTTTACATCCTCTCTGCTTTTACATCCTCTCTGTGCTTTTACATCCTCTCTCTGCTTTACATGCTCTCTGCTTTTACATCCTCTCTCTGCTTTACACCCTCTCCCTGCTTTACATCATGTCTGTGCTTTATATCCTTTCTGCTTTTACATCCTCTCCGTGCTTTTAAATCCTCTCCCTGCTTTACATCCTCTCCCTGCTTTACATCCTCTCCCTGCTTTACATCTTCTCTCTGCTTTATTTCAACTCTGCTTTTACATCTTCTCTCTGCTTTTACATCCTCTCTCTGCTTTACATCCTCTCCCTAGTTTACATCCTCTCTCTGCTATACATCCTCTCTCTGCTTTACATTCTCTCTGCTTTTACATCCTCTCTCTGCTTTTACATCCTCTCTCTGCTTTACATCCCCTCACTGGTTTACATCCTCTCTCTGCTTTACATCCTCTCTGCTTTTACATCCACTCTCTGCTTTACATCCCCTCTCTGCTTTTACATCCTCTCTGTGCTTTTACATCCTCTCCCTGCATTACATCTTCTCCCTGCTTTACATCTTCTCCCTGCTTTACATCCTCTCTCTGCTTTACATCTTTTCTTTTCTTTATATCCTCTCTCTGCTTTACATCCTCTCCCTTCTTTACATCATTTGTCTGCTTTACATCTTCTCTCTGCTTTATATCTTCTCTCTGCTTTACATCATCTCTGATTTTACATCTTCTGTGTGCTTTTACATCCTCTCCCTGCATTACATCTTCTCCCTGCTTTACATCTTCTCCCTGCTACACATCCTCTCTCTGCTTTACATCCTCTCTCTGCTTTACATCATCTCTCTCCTTTACATCATCTCTGCTTTACATCCTCTCTCTGCTTTACATCCTCTCTCTGCTTTTACATCCTCTCTCTGCTTTTACATCTCCTCTCTGCTTTTACATCCTCTCTCTGCTTTACATCCTCTCCCTAGTTTACATCCTCTCTTTGCTTTTCATCCTCTCTCTGCTTTACATCCTTTCCATGGTTTACATCCTCTCCCTGCTTTACATCCTCTCTGCTTTTACACCCTCTCTCTGCTTTTACATCCTCTCTCTGCTTACATCCTTTCCCTGGTTTACATCCTCTCTCTGCTTTACATCCTCTCTGCTTTTACATCCACTCTCTGCTTTACATCCTCTCTCTGCTTTACATCATCTCTGCTTTACATCCTCTCTCTGCTTTACATCCTCTCCCTTCTTTACATCATCTGTCTGCTTTACATCCTCTCCCTGCTTTACATCATCTCTCTGCTTTTACATCCTCTCTGTGCTTTTACATCCTCTCCCTGCTTTACATCCTCTCCCTGCTTTACATCTTCTCCCTGCTTTACATCCTCTCTCTGCTTTACATCGCCTCTCTGCTTTACATCCTCTCTGATTTTACATCTTCTCTCTGCTTTTACATCTACTCTCTGCTTTTACATCCTCTCTCTGCTTTACATCCTCTCCCTAGTTTACATCCTCTCTCTGCTTTACATTCTCTCTGCTTTTACATCCTCTCTCTGCTTTAATATCCTCTCCCTGCATTACATCTTCTCCCTGCTTTACATCTTCTCCCTGCTTTACATCCTCTCTCTGCTTTACATCTTTTTCTGCTTTACATCCTCTCTCCTTTTACATCTCCTCTCTGCTTTTACATCCTCTCTCTGCTTTACGTCCTCTCCCTGGTTTACATCCTCTCTCTGCTTTACATCCTCTCTGCTTTACGTCCTCTCTGCTTTTACATCCTCTCTCTGCTTTTACATCCTCTCTCTGCTATACATCCTCTCCCTGGTTTACATCCTCTCTGCTTTTACATCCTCTCCCTGCTTTACATCCTCTCTCTGCTTTACATCTTCTCTCTGCTTTACATCATCTTTGCTTTTACATCCTCTCTCTGCTTTACATCCTCTCCCTGGTTTACATCCTCTCTCTGCTTTACATCCTCTCTGCTTTTACATCCTCTCTGTGCTTTTACATCCTCTCTCTGCTTTACATGCTCTCTGCTTTTACATCCTCTCTCTGCTTTACATCCTCTCCCTGCTTTACATCATGTCTGTGCTTTATATCCTTTCTGCTTTTACATCCTCTCCGTGCTTTTAAATCCTCTCCCTGCTTTACATCCTCTCCCTGCTTTACATCCTCTCCCTGCTTTACATCTTCTCTCTGCTTTATTTCAACTCTGCTTTTACATCTTCTCTCTGCTTTTACATCCTCTCTCTGCTTTACATCCTCTCCCTAGTTTACATCCTCTCTCTGCTATACATCCTCTCTCTGCTTTACATTCTCTCTGCTTTTATATCCTCTATCTGCTTTTACATCCTCTCTCTGCTTTACATCCCCTCACTGGTTTACATCCTCTCTCTGCTTTACATCCTCTCTGCTTTTACATCCACTCTCTGCTTTACATCCCCTCTCTGCTTTTACATCCTCTCTGTGCTTTTACATCCTCTCCCTGCATTACATCTTCTCCCTGCTTTACATCTTCTCCCTGCTACACATCCTCTCTCTGCTTTACATCCTCTCTCTGCTTTACATCATCTCTCTCCTTTACATCATCTCTGCTTTACATCCTCTCTCTGCTTTACATCCTCTCTCTGCTTTTACATCCTCTCTCTGCTTTTACATCTCCTCTCTGCTTTTACATCCTCTCTCTGCTTTACATCCTCTCCCTAGTTTACATCCTCTCTTTGCTTTTCATCCTCTCTCTGCTTTACATCCTTTCCATGGTTTACATCCTCTCCCTGCTTTACATCCTCTCTGCTTTTACACCCTCTCTCTGCTTTTACATCCTCTCTCTGCTTACATCCTTTCCCTGGTTTACATCCTCTCTCTGCTTTACATCCTCTCTGCTTTTACATCCACTCTCTGCTTTACATCCTCTCTCTGCTTTACATCATCTCTGCTTTACATCCTCTCTCTGCTTTACATCCTCTCCCTTCTTTACATCATCTGTCTGCTTTACATCCTCTCCCTGCTTTACATCATCTCTCTGCTTTTACATCCTCTCTGTGCTTTTACATCCTCTCCCTGCTTTACATCCTCTCCCTGCTTTACATCTTCTCCCTGCTTTACATCCTCTCTCTGCTTTACATCGCATCTCTGCTTTACATCCTCTCTGATTTTACATCTTCTCTCTGCTTTTACATCTTCTCTCTGCTTTACATCCTCTCCCTGGTTTACATCCTCTCTCTGCTTTACATCCCCTCCCTGGTTTACATCCTCTCTCTGCTTTGCATCCTCTCTGTTTTTACATCCACTCTCTGCTTTACATCCTCTCTCTGCTTTACATAATCTCTGCTTTTAAATCCTCTCTTTGCTTTTACATCCTCTCCCCGCTTCACATCCTCTCCCTGCTTTACATCCTCTCCCTGCTTTACATCCTCTCTGCTTTTACATCCTCAACCTGGTTTACATCCTCTCCCTGCTTTACATACTCTCACTAATTTACATCCTCTCTCTGCTTTACATCCTCTCCCTGCTTTACATCATCTTTCTGTTTTTACATCCTCTCTGTGCTTTTACATCCTCTCCCTGCTTTACATCCTCTCCCTGCTTTACATCCTCTCTGCTTTTACATCCATTCTCTGATTTACATCCTCTCTCTGCTTTACATCATCTCTGCTTCTACATCCTCTCTCAGATTTTACATCCTCTCTGCTTTACGTCCTCTCTCTGCTTTACATCCTCTCTCTGCTTTACATCCTTTCTGCTTTTACATCCTCTCTCTGCTTTTAATCCTCACCCTGGTTTACATCCTCTCTCTGCTTTACATTATCTCTGCTTTTACATCCTCTCTCTGCTTTACATGCTCTTTGCTTTTACATCCTCTCTCTGCTTTACATCCTCTCCTTGCTTTAAATCATCTCTCTGCTTTACATCCTTTCTGCTTTTACATCCTCTCCCTGCTTTACATCATCTCTCTGTTTTTACATCCTCTCTGTGCTTTTACATCCTCTCCCTGCTTTACATCCTCTCCCTGCTTTACATCCTCTCTGCTTTTACATCCATTCTCTGATTTACATCCTCTCTCTGCTTTACATCATCTCTGCTTTTACATCCTCTCTCAGATTTTACATCCTCTCTGCTTTACGTCCTCTCTCTGCTTTACATCCTCTCTCTGCTTTACATCCTTTCTGCTTTTACATCCTCTCTCTGCTTTTACATCCTCTCTCTGCTTTAATATCCTCTCCCTGCATTACATCTTCTCCCTGCTTTACATCTTCTCCCTGCTTTACATCCTCTCTCTGCTTTACATCTTTTTCTGCTTTACATCCTCTCTCCTTTTACATCTCCTCTCTGCTTTTACATCCTCTCTCTGCTTTACGTCCTCTCCCTGGTTTACATCCTCTCTCTGCTTTACATCCTCTCTGCTTTACGTCCTCTCTGCTTTTACATCCTCTCTCTGCTTTTACATCCTCTCTCTGCTATACATCCTCTCCCTGGTTTACATCCTCTCTGCTTTTACATCCTCTCCCTGCTTTACATCCTCTCTCTGCTTTACATCTTCTCTCAGCTTTACATCATCTTTGCTTTTACATCCTCTCTCTGCTTTACATCCTCTCCCTGGTTTACATCCTCTCTCTGCTTTACATCCTCTCTGCTTTTACATCCTCTCTGTGCTTTTACATCCTCTCTCTGCTTTACATGCTCTCTGCTTTTACATCCTCTCTCTGCTTTACATCCTCTCCCTGCTTTACATCATGTCTGTGCTTTATATCCTTTCTGCTTTTACATCCTCTCTGTGCTTTTAAATCCTCTCCCTGCTTTACATCCTCTCCCTGCTTTACATCCTCTCCCTGCTTTACATCTTCTCCCTACTTTACATCCTCTCTCTGCTTTACATCCCCTCCCTGGTTTACATCCTCTCTCTGCTTTGCATCCTCTCTGTTTTTACATCCTCTCTCTACTTTACATCCTCTCCCTGCTTTACATAATCTGTCTGTTTTTATATAGTCTTTCTGCTTTTCCATCTTCTCTGCTTTAACATCCTCTCTCTGCTTTACATCCTCTCTCTGCTGTACATCCTTTGCGTTTTACATCCTCTCTCTGCTTTACATCCTCTCCCTGCTTTACATCATCTCTCTGCTTTACATCCTCTCCCTGCATTACATCTTCTCTCTGCTTTACATCCTCTTTCTGCTTTACATCCTATCTCTGCTTGACATCCTCTGTGCTTTTACATCTTCTCTCTGCTTTTACATCCTCTCTCTGCTTTACATCCTCTCCCTGGTTTACATCCTCACTCTGCTTTACATCCTCTCTGCTTTTACATCCTCTCTGTGCTTTTACATCCTCTCTCTGCTTTACATCCTCTCCCTGCTTTACATCATGTCTCTGCTTTATATCCTTTCTACTTTTACATCCTCTCTGTGCTTTTAAATCCTCTCCCTGCTTTACATCCTCTCCCTGCTTTACATCCTCTCCCTGCTTTACATCTTCTCCCTTCTTTACATCCTCTCTCTGCTTTACATCTTCTCTCTGCTTTATTTCCTCTCTGCTTTTACATCTACTCTCTGCTTTTACATCCTCTCTCTGCTTTACATCCTCTCCCTAGTTTACATCCTCTCTCTGCTTTACATTCTCTCTGCTTTTACATCCTCTCTCTGCTTTAATATCCTCTCCCTGCATTACATCTTCTCCCTGCTTTACATCTTCTCCCTGCTTTACATCCTCTCTCTGCTTTACATCTTTTTCTGCTTTACATCCTCTCTCCTTTTACATCTCCTCTCTGCTTTTACATCCTCTCTCTGCTTTACGTCCTCTCCCTGGTTTACATCCTCTCTCTGCTTTACATCCTCTCTGCTTTACATCCTCTCTGCTTTTACATCCTCTCTCTGCTTTTACATCCTCTCTCTGCTATACATCCTCTCCCTGGTTTACATCCTCTCTGCTTTTACATCCTCTCCCTGCTTTACATCCTCTCTCTGCTTTACATCTTCTCTCTGCTTTACATCATCTTTGCTTTTACATCCTCTCTCTGCTTTACATCCTCTCCCTGGTTTACATCCTCTCTCTGCTTTACATCCTCTCTGCTTTTACATCCTCTCTGTGCTTTTACATCCTCTCTCTGCTTTACATGCTCTCTGCTTTTACATCCTCTCTCTGCTTTACACCCTCTCCCTGCTTTACATCATGTCTGTGCTTTATATCCTTTCTGCTTTTACATCCTCTCCGTGCTTTTAAATCCTCTCCCTGCTTTACATCCTCTCCCTGCTTTACATCCTCTCCCTGCTTTACATCTTCTCTCTGCTTTATTTCAACTCTGCTTTTACATCTTCTCTCTGCTTTTACATCCTCTCTCTGCTTTACATCCTCTCCCTAGTTTACATCCTCTCTCTGCTATACATCCTCTCTCTGCTTTACATTCTCTCTGCTTTTACATCCTCTCTCTGCTTTTACATCCTCTCTCTGCTTTACATCCCCTCACTGGTTTACATCCTCTCTCTGCTTTACATCCTCTCTGCTTTTACATCCACTCTCTGCTTTACATCCCCTCTCTGCTTTTACATCCTCTCTGTGCTTTTACATCCTCTCCCTGCATTACATCTTCTCCCTGCTTTACATCTTCTCCCTGCTTTACATCCTCTCTCTGCTTTACATCTTTTCTTTGCTTTACATCCTCTCTCTGCTTTACATCCTCTCCCTTCTTTACATCATTTGTCTGCTTTACATCTTCTCTCTGCTTTATATCTTCTCTCTGCTTTACATCATCTCTGATTTTACATCTTCTGTGTGCTTTTACATCCTCTCCCTGCATTACATCTTCTCCCTGCTTTACATCTTCTCCTTGCTACACATCCTCTCTCTGCTTTACATCCTCTCTCTGCTTTACATCATCTCTCTCCTTTACATCATCTCTGCTTTACATCCTCTCTCTGCTTTACATCCTCTCTCTGCTTTTACATCCTCTCTCTGCTTTTACATCTCCTCTCTGCTTTTACATCCTCTCTCTGCTTTACATCCTCTCCCTAGTTTACATTACTCTTTGCTTTTCATCCTCTCTCTGCTTTACATCCTTTCCATGGTTTACATCCTCTCCCTGCTTTACATCCTCTCTGCTTTTACACCCTCTCTCTGCTTTTACATCCTCTCTCTGCTTACATCCTTTCCCTGGTTTACATCCTCTCTCTGCTTTACATCCTCTCTGCTTTTACATCCACTCTCTGCTTTACATCCTCTCTCTGCTTTACATCATCTCTGCTTTACATCCTCTCTCTGCTTTACATCCTCTCCCTTCTTTACATCATCTGTCTGCTTTACATCCTCTCCCTGCTTTACATCATCTCTCTGCTTTTACATCCTCTCTGTGCTTTTACATCCTCTCCCTGCTTTACATCCTCTCCCTGCTTTACATCTTCTCCCTGCTTTACATCCTCTCTCTGCTTTACATCGCCTCTCTGCTTTACATCCTCTCTGATTTTGCATCTTCTCTCTGCTTTTACATCTTCTCTCTGCTTTACATCCTCTCCCTGGTTTACATCCTCTCTCTGCTTTACATCCCCTCCCTGGTTTACATCCTCTCTCTGCTTTGCATCCTCTCTGTTTTTACATCCACTCTCTGCTTTACATCCTCTCTCTGCTTTACATAATCTCTGCTTTTAAATCCTCTCTTTGCTTTTACATCCTCTCCCCGCTTCACATCCTCTCCCTGCTTTACATCCTCTCCCTGCTTTACATCCTCTCTGCTTTTACATCCTCAACCTGGTTTACATCCTCTCCCTGCTTTACATCCTCTCTCTGCTTTACATCCTCTCCCTGCTTTACATCATCTTTCTGTTTTTACATCCTCTCTGTGCTTTTACATCCTCTCCCTGCTTTACATCCTCTCCCTGCTTTACATCCTCTCTGCTTTTACATCCATTCTCTGATTTACATCCTCTCTCTGCTTTACATCATCTCTGCTTTTACATCCTCTCTCAGATTTTACATCCTCTCTGCTTTACGTCCTCTCTCTGCTTTACATCCTCTCTCTGCTTTACATCCTTTCTGCTTTTACATCCTCTCTCTGCTTTTAATCCTCACCCTGGTTTACATCCTCTCTCTGCTTTACATTATCTCTGCTTTTACATCCTCTCTCTGCTTTACATGCTCTTTGCTTTTACATCCTCTCTCTGCTTTACATCCTCTCCTTGCTTTAAATCATCTCTCTGCTTTACATCCTCTCTGTGCTTTTACATCCTCTCCCTGCTTTACATCCTCTCCCTGCTTTACATCTTCTCCCTGCTTTACATCCTCTCTCTGCTTTACATCGCCTCTCTGCTTTACATCCTCTCTGATTTTACATCTTCTCTCTGCTTTTACATCTTCTCTCTGCTTTACATCCTCTCCCTGGTTTACATCCTCTCTCTGCTTTACATCCCCTCCCTGGTTTACATCCTCTCTCTGCTTTGCATCCTCTCTGTTTTTACATCCACTCTCTGCTTTACATCCTCTCTCTGCTTTACATAATCTCTGCTTTTAAATCCTCTCTTTGCTTTTACATCCTCTCCCCGCTTCACATCCTCTCCCTGCTTTACATCCTCTCCCTGCTTTACATCCTCTCTGCTTTTACATCCTCAACCTGGTTTACATCCTCTCCCTGCTTTACATCCTCTCTCTGCTTTACATCCTCTCCCTGCTTTACATCATCTTTCTGTTTTTACATCCTCTCTGTGCTTTTACATCCTCTCCCTGCTTTACATCCTCTCCCTGCTTTACATCCTCTCTGCTTTTACATCCATTCTCTGATTTACATCCTCTCTCTGCTTTACATCATCTCTGCTTTTACATCCTCTCTCAGATTTTACATCCTCTCTGCTTTACGTCCTCTCTCTGCTTTACATCCTCTCTCTGCTTTACATCCTTTCTGCTTTTACATCCTCTCTCTGCTTTTAATCCTCACCCTGGTTTACATCCTCTCTCTGCTTTACATTATCTCTGCTTTTACATCCTCTCTCTGCTTTACATGCTCTTTGCTTTTACATCCTCTCTCTGCTTTACATCCTCTCCTTGCTTTAAATCATCTCTCTGCTTTACATCCTTTCTGCTTTTACATCCTCTCCCTGCTTTACATCATCTCTCTGTTTTTACATCCTCTCTGTGCTTTTACATCCTCTCCCTGCTTTACATCCTCTCCCTGCTTTACATCCTCTCTGCTTTTACATCCATTCTCTGATTTACATCCTCTCTCTGCTTTACATCATCTCTGCTTTTACATCCTCTCTCAGATTTTACATCCTCTCTGCTTTACGTCCTCTCTCTGCTTTACATCCTCTCTCTGCTTTACATCCTTTCTGCTTTTACATCCTCTCTCTGCTTTTAATCCTCACCCTGGTTTACATCCTCTCTCTGCTTTACATTATCTCTGCTTTTACATCCTATCTCTGCTTTACATGCTCTTTGCTTTTACATCATCTCTCTGCTTTAAATCCTCTCCCTGCTTTAAATCATCTCTCTGCTTTACATCCTTTCTGCTTTTACATCCTCTGTGTGCTTTTACATCCTCTCCCTGCATTATATCCTCTCTGTGCTTTTACATCTCCTCTCTGCTTTACATCCTCTCTCTGCTTTACATCCTCTCTGCTTTTACATCCACTCTCTGCTTTACATCCTCTCTCTGCTTTACATCATCTCTGCTTTACATCCTCTCTCTGCTTTACATCCTCTCCCTTCTTTAAATCATCTGTCTGCTTTACATCCTCTCCCTGCTTTACATCATCTCTCTGCTTTTACATCCTCTCTGTGCTTTTACATCCTCTCCCTGCTTTACATCCTCTCCCTGCTTTACATCTTCTCCCTGCTTTACATCCTCTCTCTTCTTTACATCTTCTGTCTGCTTTACATCCTCTCTGATTTTACATCTTCTCTCTGCTTTTACATCTTCTCTCTGCTTTACATCATCTGTCTGCTTTTATATCGTCTTTCTGCTTTTCCATCTTCTCTGCTTTAACATCCTCTCTCTGCTTTACATCCTCTCTCTGCTGTACATCCTTTGCGTTTTACATCCTCTCTCTGCTTTACATCCTCTCCCTGCTTTACATCATCTCTCTGCTTTACATCCTCTCTACTGTTACATCCTCACTGTGCTTTCACATCCTCTCCCTGCTTTACATCCTCTCCCTGCATTACATCTTCTCTCTGCTTTATATCCTCTTTCTGCTTTACATCCTATCTCTGCTTGACATCCTCTGTGCTTTTACATCTTCTCTCTGCTTTTACATCCTCTCTCTGCTTTACATCCTCTCCCTGGTTTACATCCTCACTCTGCTTTACATCCTCTCTGCTTTTACATCCTCTCTGTGCTTTTACATCCTCTCTCTGCTTTACATCCTCTCCCTGCTTTACATCATGTCTCTGCTTTATATCCTTTCTGCTTTTACATCCTCTCTGTGCTTTTAAATCATCTCCCTGCTTTACATCCTCTCCCTGCTTTACATCCTCTCCCTGCTTTACATCTTCTCCCTTCTTTACATCCTCGCTCTGCTTTACATCTTCTCTCTGCTTTATTTCCTCTCTGCTTTTACATCTACTCTCTGCTTTTACATCCTCTCTCTGCTTTACATCCTCTCCCTAGTTTACATCCTCTCTCTGCTTTACATTCTCTCTGCTTTTACATCCTCTCTCTGCTTTTACATCCTCTCTCTGCTATACATCCTCTCCCTGGTTTACATCCTATCTCTGCTTTACATCCTCTCTGCTTTTACATCCACTCTCTGCTTTACATCCTCTCTCTGCTTTACATCCTCTCTGCTTTTACATCCTCTCTGTGCTTTTACATCCTCTTCCTGCATTACATCTTCTCCCTGCTTTACATCTTCTCCCTGCTTTACATCCTCTCTCTGCTTTACATCTTTTCTCTGCTTTACATCCTCTCTCCTTTTACATCTCCTCTCTGCTTTTACATTCTCTCTCTGCTTTACATCCTCTCCCTGGTTTACATTCTCTCTCTGCTTTACATCCTCTCTGCTTTACGTCCTCTCTGCTTTTACATCCTCTCCCTGCTTTACATCCTCTCTCTGCTTTGCATCTTCCCTCTGCTTTACATCATCTTTGCTTTTACATCCTCTCTCTGCTTTACATCCTCTCCCTGGTTTACATCCTCTCTCTGGTTTACATCCTCTCTCTGCTTTACATCCTCTCTGTGCTTTTACATCCTCTCTCTGCTTTACATGCTCTCTGCTTTTACATCCTCTCTCTGCTTTACATCGTCTCCCTGCTTTACATCCTCTCTCTGCTTTATATCCTTTCTGCTTTTACATCCTCTCTGTGCTTTTAAATCCTCTCCCTGCTTTACATCCTCTCCCTGCTTTACATCCTCTCCCTGCTTTACATCTTCTCCCTTCTTTACATCCTCTCTCTGCTTTACATCTTCTCTCTGCTTTATTTCAACTCAGCTTTTACATCTTCTCTCTGCTTTTACATCCTCTCTCTGCTTTACATCCTCTCTGCTTTTACATCCTCTCTGTGCTTTTACATCCTCTTCCTGCATTACATCTTCTCCCTGCTTTACATCTTCTCCCTGCTTTACATCCTCTCTCTGCTTTACATCTTTTCTCTGCTTTACATCCTCTCTCCTTTTACATCTCCTCTCTGCTTTTACATCCTCTCTCTGCTTTACGTCCTCTCCCTGGTTTACATCCTCTCTCTGCTTTACATCCTCTCTGCTTTACGTCCTCTCTGCTTTTACATCCTCTCCCTGCTTTACATCCTCTCTCTGCTTTACATCTTCTCTCTGCTTTACATCATCTTTGCTTTTACATCCTCTCTCTGCTTTACATCCTCTCCCTGGTTTACATCCTCTCTCTGGTTTACATCCTCTCTCTGCTTTACATCCTCTCTGCTTTTACATCCTCTCTGTGCTTTTACATCCTCTCTCTGCTTTACATGCTCTCTGCTTTTACATCCTCTCTGTGCTTTTAAATCTTCTCCCTGCTTTACATCCTCTCCCTGCTTTAAATCCTCCCCTGCTTTACATCCTCTCCCTGCTTTAAATCCTCTCCCTTCTTTACATCCTCTCTCTGCTTCACATCTTCTCTCTGCTTTATTTCAACTCTGCTTTTACATCTTCTCTCTGCTTTTACATCCTCTCTCTGCTTTACATCCTCTCCCTAGTTTACATCCTCTCTCTGCTATACATCCTCTCTCTGCTTTACATTCTCTCTGCTTTTACATCTTCTCTCTGCTTTTACATCCTCTCTCTGCTATACATCCTCTCCCTGGTTTACATCCTCTATCTGCTTTATATCCTTTCTGCTTTTACATCCTCTCTCTGCTTTTACATCCTCTCTCTGCTTTACATCCCCTCACTGGTTTACATCTTCTCTCTGCTTTACATCCTCTCTCTGCTTTACATCCTCTCCCTTCTTTACATCATCTGTCTGCTTTACATCCTCCCTGTGCTTTTACATCCTCTCCCTGCTTTACATCCTCTCCCTGCTTTACATCTTCTCCCTGCTTTACATCTTCTCTTTGCTTTACATCCTCTCTGATTTTACATCCTCTGTGTGCTTTTACATCCTCTCCCTGTATCACATCTTCTCCCTGCTTTACATCTTCTCCCTGCTACACATCCTCTCTCTGCTTTACATCCTCTCTCTGCTTTACATCCTCTCTCTGCTTTACATCATCTCTGCTTTACAGCCTCTCTCTGCTTTACATCCTCTCTCTGCTTTTACATCCTCTCTGTGCTTTTACATCTACTCTCTGCTTTTACATCCTCTCTCTGCTTTACATCCTCTCCCTGCTTTACATCCTCTCCCTGCTTTACATCCTCTCTGCTTTTACATCCATTCTCTGATTTACATCCTCTCTCTGCTTTACATCATCTCTGCTTTTACATCCTCTCTCAGATTTTACATCCTCTCTGCTTTACGTCCTCTCTCTGCTTTACATCCTCTCTCTGCTTTACATCCTTTCTGCTTTTACATCCTCTCTCTGCTTTTAATCCTCACCCTGGTTTACATCCTCTCTCTGCTTTACATTATCTCTGCTTTTACATCCTCTCTCTGCTTTACATGCTCTTTGCTTTTACATCCTCTCTCTGCTTTACATCCTCTCCTTGCTTTAAATCATCTCTCTGCTTTACATCCTTTCTGCTTTTACATCCTCTCCCTGCTTTACATCATCTCTCTGTTTTTACATCCTCTCTGTGCTTTTACATCCTCTCCCTGCTTTACATCCTCTCCCTGCTTTACATCCTCTCTGCTTTTACATCCATTCTCTGATTTACATCCTCTCTCTGCTTTACATCATCTCTGCTTTTACATCCTCTCTCAGATTTTACATCCTCTCTGCTTTACGTCCTCTCTCTGCTTTACATCCTCTCTCTGCTTTACATCCTTTCTGCTTTTACATCCTCTCTCTGCTTTTAATCCTCACCCTGGTTTACATCCTCTCTCTGCTTTACATTATCTCTGCTTTTACATCCTATCTCTGCTTTACATGCTCTTTGCTTTTACATCATCTCTCTGCTTTAAATCCTCTCCCTGCTTTAAATCATCTCTCTGCTTTACATCCTTTCTGCTTTTACATCCTCTGTGTGCTTTTACATCCTCTCCCTGCATTATATCCTCTCTGTGCTTTTACATCTCCTCTCTGCTTTACATCCTCTCTCTGCTTTACATCCTCTCTGCTTTTACATCCACTCTCTGCTTTACATCCTCTCTCTGCTTTACATCATCTCTGCTTTACATCCTCTCTCTGCTTTACATCCTCTCCCTTCTTTAAATCATCTGTCTGCTTTACATCCTCTCCCTGCTTTACATCATCTCTCTGCTTTTACATCCTCTCTGTGCTTTTACATCCTCTCCCTGCTTTACATCCTCTCCCTGCTTTACATCTTCTCCCTGCTTTACATCCTCTCTCTTCTTTACATCTTCTGTCTGCTTTACATCCTCTCTGATTTTACATCTTCTCTCTGCTTTTACATCTTCTCTCTGCTTTACATCATCTGTCTGCTTTTATATCGTCTTTCTGCTTTTCCATCTTCTCTGCTTTAACATCCTCTCTCTGCTTTACATCCTCTCTCTGCTGTACATCCTTTGCGTTTTACATCCTCTCTCTGCTTTACATCCTCTCCCTGCTTTACATCATCTCTCTGCTTTACATCCTCTCTACTGTTACATCCTCACTGTGCTTTCACATCCTCTCCCTGCTTTACATCCTCTCCCTGCATTACATCTTCTCTCTGCTTTATATCCTCTTTCTGCTTTACATCCTATCTCTGCTTGACATCCTCTGTGCTTTTACATCTTCTCTCTGCTTTTACATCCTCTCTCTGCTTTACATCCTCTCCCTGGTTTACATCCTCACTCTGCTTTACATCCTCTCTGCTTTTACATCCTCTCTGTGCTTTTACATCCTCTCTCTGCTTTACATCCTCTCCCTGCTTTACATCATGTCTCTGCTTTATATCCTTTCTGCTTTTACATCCTCTCTGTGCTTTTAAATCATCTCCCTGCTTTACATCCTCTCCCTGCTTTACATCCTCTCCCTGCTTTACATCTTCTCCCTTCTTTACATCCTCGCTCTGCTTTACATCTTCTCTCTGCTTTATTTCCTCTCTGCTTTTACATCTACTCTCTGCTTTTACATCCTCTCTCTGCTTTACATCCTCTCCCTAGTTTACATCCTCTCTCTGCTTTACATTCTCTCTGCTTTTACATCCTCTCTCTGCTTTTACATCCTCTCTCTGCTATACATCCTCTCCCTGGTTTACATCCTATCTCTGCTTTACATCCTCTCTGCTTTTACATCCACTCTCTGCTTTACATCCTCTCTCTGCTTTACATCCTCTCTGCTTTTACATCCTCTCTGTGCTTTTACATCCTCTTCCTGCATTACATCTTCTCCCTGCTTTACATCTTCTCCCTGCTTTACATCCTCTCTCTGCTTTACATCTTTTCTCTGCTTTACATCCTCTCTCCTTTTACATCTCCTCTCTGCTTTTACATTCTCTCTCTGCTTTACATCCTCTCCCTGGTTTACATTCTCTCTCTGCTTTACATCCTCTCTGCTTTACGTCCTCTCTGCTTTTACATCCTCTCCCTGCTTTACATCCTCTCTCTGCTTTGCATCTTCCCTCTGCTTTACATCATCTTTGCTTTTACATCCTCTCTCTGCTTTACATCCTCTCCCTGGTTTACATCCTCTCTCTGGTTTACATCCTCTCTCTGCTTTACATCCTCTCTGTGCTTTTACATCCTCTCTCTGCTTTACATGCTCTCTGCTTTTACATCCTCTCTCTGCTTTACATCGTCTCCCTGCTTTACATCCTCTCTCTGCTTTATATCCTTTCTGCTTTTACATCCTCTCTGTGCTTTTAAATCCTCTCCCTGCTTTACATCCTCTCCCTGCTTTACATCCTCTCCCTGCTTTACATCTTCTCCCTTCTTTACATCCTCTCTCTGCTTTACATCTTCTCTCTGCTTTATTTCAACTCAGCTTTTACATCTTCTCTCTGCTTTTACATCCTCTCTCTGCTTTACATCCTCTCTGCTTTTACATCCTCTCTGTGCTTTTACATCCTCTTCCTGCATTACATCTTCTCCCTGCTTTACATCTTCTCCCTGCTTTACATCCTCTCTCTGCTTTACATCTTTTCTCTGCTTTACATCCTCTCTCCTTTTACATCTCCTCTCTGCTTTTACATCCTCTCTCTGCTTTACGTCCTCTCCCTGGTTTACATCCTCTCTCTGCTTTACATCCTCTCTGCTTTACGTCCTCTCTGCTTTTACATCCTCTCCCTGCTTTACATCCTCTCTCTGCTTTACATCTTCTCTCTGCTTTACATCATCTTTGCTTTTACATCCTCTCTCTGCTTTACATCCTCTCCCTGGTTTACATCCTCTCTCTGGTTTACATCCTCTCTCTGCTTTACATCCTCTCTGCTTTTACATCCTCTCTGTGCTTTTACATCCTCTCTCTGCTTTACATGCTCTCTGCTTTTACATCCTCTCTGTGCTTTTAAATCTTCTCCCTGCTTTACATCCTCTCCCTGCTTTAAATCCTCCCCTGCTTTACATCCTCTCCCTGCTTTAAATCCTCTCCCTTCTTTACATCCTCTCTCTGCTTCACATCTTCTCTCTGCTTTATTTCAACTCTGCTTTTACATCTTCTCTCTGCTTTTACATCCTCTCTCTGCTTTACATCCTCTCCCTAGTTTACATCCTCTCTCTGCTATACATCCTCTCTCTGCTTCACATTCTCTCTGCTTTTACATCTTCTCTCTGCTTTTACATCCTCTCTCTGCTATACATCCTCTCCCTGGTTTACATCCTCTATCTGCTTTATATCCTTTCTGCTTTTACATCCTCTCTCTGCTTTTACATCCTCTCTCTGCTTTACATCCCCTCACTGGTTTACATCTTCTCTCTGCTTTACATCCTCTCTCTGCTTTACATCCTCTCCCTTCTTTACATCATCTGTCTGCTTTACATCCTCCCTGTGCTTTTACATCCTCTCCCTGCTTTACATCCTCTCCCTGCTTTACATCTTCTCCCTGCTTTACATCTTCTCTTTGCTTTACATCCTCTCTGATTTTACATCCTCTGTGTGCTTTTACATCCTCTCCCTGTATCACATCTTCTCCCTGCTTTACATCTTCTCCCTGCTACACATCCTCTCTCTGCTTTACATCCTCTCTCTGCTTTACATCCTCTCTCTGCTTTACATCATCTCTGCTTTACAGCCTCTCTCTGCTTTACATCCTCTCTCTGCTTTTACATCCTCTCTGTGCTTTTACATCTACTCTCTGCTTTTACATCCTCTCTCTGCTTTACATCCTCTCCCTAGTTTACATGCTCTCTCTGATTTACATCCTCTCTCTGCTTTACATCCTCTCCATGGTTTACATCCTCTCCCTGCTTTACATCCTCTCTGCTTTTACACCCTCTCTCTGCTTTTACATCCTCTCTCTGCTTACATCCTTTCCCTGGTTTACATCCTCTCTCTGCTTTACATCCTCTCTGCTTTTACATCCTCTCTGTGCTTTTACATCCTCTTCCTGCATTACATCTTCTCCCTGCTTTACATCTTCTCCCTGCTTTACATCCTCTCTCTGCTTTACATCTTTTCTCTGCTTTACATCCTCTCTCCTTTTACATCTCCTCTCTGCTTTTACATCCTCTCTCTGCTTTACGTCCTCTCCCTGGTTTACATCCTCTCTCTGCTTTACATCCTCTCTGCTTTACGTCCTCTCTGCTTTTACATCCTCTCCCTGCTTTACATCCTCTCTCTGCTTTACATCTTCTCTCTGCTTTACATCATCTTTGCTTTTACATCCTCTCTCTGCTTTACATCCTCTCCCTGGTTTACATCCTCTCTCTGGTTTACATCCTCTCTCTGCTTTACATCCTCTCTGCTTTTACATCCTCTCTGTGCTTTTACATCCTCTCTCTGCTTTACATGCTCTCTGCTTTTACATCCTCTCTGTGCTTTTAAATCCTCTCCCTGCTTTACATCCTCTCCCTGCTTTAAATCCTCCCCTGCTTTACATCCTCTCCCTGCTTTAAATCCTCTCCCTTCTTTACATCCTCTCTCTGCTTCACATCTTCTCTCTGCTTTATTTCAACTCTGCTTTTACATCTTCTCTCTGCTTTTACATCCTCTCTCTGCTTTACATCCTCTCCCTAGTTTACATCCTCTCTCTGCTATACATCCTCTCTCTGCTTTACATTCTCTCTGCTTTTACATCTTCTCTCTGCTTTTACATCCTCTCTCTGCTATACATCCTCTCCCTGGTTTACATCCTCTATCTGCTTTATATCCTTTCTGCTTTTACATCCTCTCTCTGCTTTTACATCCTCTCTCTGCTTTACATCCCCTCACTGGTTTACATCTTCTCTCTGCTTTACATCCTCTCTCTGCTTTACATCCTCTCCCTTCTTTACATCATCTGTCTGCTTTACATCCTCCCTGTGCTTTTACATCCTCTCCCTGCTTTACATCCTCTCCCTGCTTTACATCTTCTCCCTGCTTTACATCTTCTCTTTGCTTTACATCCTCTCTGATTTTACATCCTCTGTGTGCTTTTACATCCTCTCCCTGTATCACATCTTCTCCCTGCTTTACATCTTCTCCCTGCTACACATCCTCTCTCTGCTTTACATCCTCTCTCTGCTTTACATCCTCTCTCTGCTTTACATCATCTCTGCTTTACAGCCTCTCTCTGCTTTACATCCTCTCTCTGCTTTTACATCCTCTCTGTGCTTTTACATCTACTCTCTGCTTTTACATCCTCTCTCTGCTTTACATCCTCTCCCTAGTTTACATGCTCTCTCTGATTTACATCCTCTCTCTGCTTTACATCCTCTCCATGGTTTACATCCTCTCCCTGCTTTACATCCTCTCTGCTTTTACACCCTCTCTCTGCTTTTACATCCTCTCTCTGCTTACATCCTTTCCCTGGTTTACATCCTCTCTCTGCTTTACATCCTCTCTGGTTTTACATCCACTCTCTGCTTTACATCCTCTCTCTGCTTTACATCATCTGTCTGCTTTACATCCTCTCTCTGCTTGACATCCTCTCTGCTTTTACATCTTCTCTCTGCTTTTACATCCTCTCTCTGCTTTACATCCTCTCCCTGGTTTACATCCTCAGTCTGCTTTACATCCTCTCTGCTTTTACACCCTCTCTGTGCTTTTACATCCTCTCTCTGCTTTACATTATCTCTGCTTTTACATCCTCTCTCTGCTTTACATCCTCTCCCTGCTTTACATTATATCTCTGCTTTATATCCTTTCTGCTTTTACATCCTCTCTGTGCTTTTAAATCCTCTCCCTGGTTTACATCCTCTCTCTGCTTTACATCCTCTCTGGTTTTACATCCACTCTCTGCTTTACATCCTCTCTCTGCTTTACATCCTCTCCCTGCTTTAAATCCTCTCCCTGCTTTACATCTTCTCCCTTCTTTACATCCTCTCTCTGCTTTACATCTTCTCTCTGCTTTATTTCAACTCTGCTTTTACATCTTCTCTCTGCTTTTACATCCTCTCTCTGCTTTAAATCCTCTCCCTAGTTTACATCCTCTCTCTGCTATACATCCTCTCTCTGCTTTACATTCTCTCTGCTTTTACATCCTCTCTCTGCTTTTACATCCTCTCTCTGCTATACATCCTCTCCCTGGTTTACATCCTCTATCTGCTTTATATCCTTTCTGCTTTTACATCCTCTCTCTGCTTTTACATCCTCTCTCTGCTTTACATCCCCTCACTGGTTTACATCCTCTCTCTGCTTTACATCCTCTCTGCTTTTACATCCACTCTCTGCTTTACATCCTCTCTCTGCTTTACATCCTCTCTGCTTTTACATCCTCTCTGTGCTTTTACATCCTCTCCCTGCATTACATCTTCTCCCTGCTTTACATCTTCTCCCTGCTTTACATCCTCTCTCCGCTTTACATCTATTCTCTGCTTTACATCCTCTCTCCTTTTACGTCTCCTCTCTGCTTTAACATCCTCTCCCTCCTTTACATCCTCTCTGCTTTTACACCCTCTCTCTGCTTTTACATCCTCTCTCTGCTTACATCCTTTCCCTGGTTTACATCCTCTCTCTGCTTTACATCCTCTCTGCTTTTACATCCACTCTCTGCTTTACATCCTCTCTCTGCTTTACATCCTCTCCCTGGTTTACATCCTCAGTCTGCTTTACATCCTCTCTGCTTTTACACCCTCTCTGTGCTTTTACATCCTCTCTCTGCTTTACATTATCTCTGCTTTTACATCCTCTCTCTGCTTTACATCCTCTCCCTGCTTTACATTATATCTCTGCTTTATATCCTTTCTGCTTTTACATCCTCTCTGTGCTTTTAAATCCTCTCCCTGGTTTACATCCTCTCTCTGCTTTACATCCTCTCTGGTTTTACATCCACTCTCTGCTTTACATCCTCTCTCTGCTTTACATCCTCTCCCTGCTTTAAATCCTCTCCCTGCTTTACATCTTCTCCCTTCTTTACATCCTCTCTCTGCTTTACATCTTCTCTCTGCTTTATTTCAACTCTGCTTTTACATCTTCTCTCTGCTTTTACATCCTCTCTCTGCTTTAAATCCTCTCCCTAGTTTACATCCTCTCTCTGCTATACATCCTCTCTCTGCTTTACATTCTCTCTGCTTTTACATCCTCTCTCTGCTTTTACATCCTCTCTCTGCTATACATCCTCTCCCTGGTTTACATCCTCTATCTGCTTTATATCCTTTCTGCTTTTACATCCTCTCTCTGCTTTTACATCCTCTCTCTGCTTTACATCCCCTCACTGGTTTACATCCTCTCTCTGCTTTACATCCTCTCTGCTTTTACATCCACTCTCTGCTTTACATCCTCTCTCTGCTTTACATCCTCTCTGCTTTTACATCCTCTCTGTGCTTTTACATCCTCTCCCTGCATTACATCTTCTCCCTGCTTTACATCTTCTCCCTGCTTTACATCCTCTCTCCGCTTTACATCTATTCTCTGCTTTACATCCTCTCTCCTTTTACGTCTCCTCTCTGCTTTAACATCCTCTCCCTCCTTTACATCCTCTCTGCTTTTACACCCTCTCTCTGCTTTTACATCCTCTCTCTGCTTACATCCTTTCCCTGGTTTACATCCTCTCTCTGCTTTACATCCTCTCTGCTTTTACATCCACTCTCTGCTTTACATCCTCTCTCTGCTTTACATCATCTGTCTGCTTTACATCCTCTCCCTGGTTTACATCCTCACTCTGCTTTACATCCTCTCTGCTTTTACACCCTTTCTGTGCTTTTACATCCTCTCTCTGCTTTACATTCTCTCTGCTTTTACATCCTCTCTCTGCTTTACATCCTCTCCCTGCTTTACATTATATCTCTGCTTTATATCCTTTCTGCTTTTACATCCTCTCTCTGCTTTTACATCCTCTCTCTGCTTTACATCCTCTCCCTGCTTTACATCCTCTCCCTGCTTTACATCTTCTCCCTTCTTTACATCCTCGCTCTGCTTTACATCTTCTCTCTGCTTTATTTCCTCTCTGCTTTTACATCTTCTCTCTGATTTTACATCCTCTCTCTGCTTTACATCCTCTCCCTAGTTTACATCATCTCTGTGCTATACATCCTCTCTCTGCTTTACATTCTCTCTGCTTTTACATCCTCTCTCTGCTTTTACATCCTCTCTCTGCTATACATCCTCTCCCTGGTTTACATCCTCTATCTGCTTTATATCCTTTCTGCTTTTACATCCTCTCTCTGCTTTTACATCCTCTCTCTGCTTTACATCCCCTCACTGGTTTACATCCTCTCTCTGCTTTACATCCTCTCTGCTTTTACATCCACTCTCTGCTTTACATCCTCTCTCTGCTTTACATCCTCTCTGCTTTTACATCCTCTCTGTGCTTTTACATCCTCTCCCTGCATTACATCTTCTCCCTGCTTTACATCTTCTCCCTGCTTTACATCCTCTCTCTGCTTTACATCCTCTCTCTGCTTTACATCCTCTCTGCTTTTACATCCTCTCTGTGCTTTAATATCCTCTCCCTGCATTACATCTTCTCCCTGCTTTACATCTTCTCCCTGCTTTACATCCTCTCTCTGCTTTACATCTTTTTCTGCTTTACATCCTCTCTCCTTTTACATCTCCTCTCTGCTTTTACATCATCTCTCTGCTTTACGTCCTCTCCCTGGTTTACATCCTCTCTCTGCTTTACATCCTCTCTGCTTTACGTCCTCTCTGCTTTTACATCCTCTCTCAGCTTTTACATCCTCTCTCTGCTATACATCCTCTCCCTGGTTTACATCCTCTCTGCTTTTACATCCTCTCCCTGCTTTACATCCTCTCTCTGCTTTACATCTTCTCTCTGCTTTACATCATCTTTGCTTTTACATCCTCTCTCTGCTTTACATCCTCTCCCTGGTTTACATCCTCTCTCTGCTTTACATCCTCTCTGCTTTTACATCCTCTCTGTGCTTTTACATCCCCTCTCTGCTTTACATGCTCTCTGCTTTTACATCCTCTCTCTGCTTTACATCCTCTCCCTGCTTTACATCTTCTCCCTACTTTACATCCTCTCTCTGCTTTACATCTTCTCTCTGCTTTATTTCAACTCTGCTTTTACATCTTCTCTCTGCTTTTACATCCTCTCTCTGCTTTACATCCTCTCCCTAGTTTACATCCTCTCTCTGCTATACATCCTCTCTCTGCTTTACATTCTCTCTGCTTTTACATCCTCTCTCTGCTTTTACATCCTCTCTCTGCTTTACATCCCCTCACTGGTTTACATCCTCTCTCTGCTTTACATCCTCTCTGCTTTTACATCCACTCTCTGCTTTACATCCCCTCTCTGCTTTACATCCTCTCTGCTTTTACATCCTCTCTGTGCTTTTACATCCTCTCCCTGCATTACATCTTCTCCCTGCTTTACATCTTCTCCCTGCTTTACATCCTCTCTCTGCTTTACATCTTTTCTTTGCTTTACATCTTCTCCCTGCTTTACATCCTCTCCCTTCTTTACATCATTTGTCTGCTTTACATCCTCCCTGTGCTTTTACATCCTCTCCCTGCTTTACATCCTCTCCCTGCTTTACATCTTCTCTCTGCTTTATATCTTCTCTGTGCTTTACATCATCTCTGATTTTACATCTTCTGTGTGCTTTTACATCCTCTCCCTGCATTACATCTTCTCCCTGCTTTACATCTTCTCCCTGCTACACATCCTCTCTCTGCTTTACATCCTCTCTCTGCTTTACATCATCTCTCTCCTTTACATCATCTCTGCTTTACATCCTCTCTCTGCTTTACATCCTCTCCCTAGTTTACATCCTCTCTCTGCTTTTCATCCTCTCTCTGCTTTACATCCTTTCCATGGTTTACATCCTCTCCCTGCTTTACATCCTCTCTGCTTTTACACCCTCTCTCTGCTTTTACATCCTCTCTCTGCTTACATCCTTTCCCTGGTTTAAATCCTCTCTCTGCTTTACATCCTCTCTGCTTTTACATCCACTCTCTGCTTTACATCCTCTCTCTGCTTTACATCATCTCTGCTTTACATCCTCTCTCTGCTTTACATGCTCTCCCTTCTTTACATCATCTGTCTGCTTTACATCCTCTCCCTGCTTTACATCATCTCTCTGCTTTTACATCCTCTCTGTGCTTTTACATCCTCTCCCTGCTTTACATCCTCTCCCTACTTTACATCTTCTCCCTGCTTTACATCCTCTCTCTGCTTTACATCTTCTCTCTGCTTTACATCCTCTCTGATTTTACATCTTCTCTCTGCTTTTACATCTTCTCTCTGCTTTACATCCTCTCCCTGGTTTACATCCTCTCTCTGCTTTACATCCCCTCCCTGGTTTACATCCTCTCTCTGCTTTGCATCCTCTCTGTTTTTACATCCACTCTCTGCTTTACATCCTCTCTCTGCTTTACATAATCTCTGCTTTTAAATCCTCTCTTTGCTTTTACATCCTCTCCCCGCTTCACATCCTCTCCCTGCTTTACATCCTCTCTCTGCTTTACATCCTCTCTCTGCTTTACATCCTCTCTGCTTTTACATCCTCAACCTGGTTTACATCCTCTCCCTGCTTTACATACTCTCCCTAATTTACATCCTCTCTCTGCTTTACATCCTCTCCCTGCTTTACATCATCTCTCTGTTTTTACATCCTCTCTGTGCTTTTACATCCTCTCCCTGCTTTACATCCTCTCCCTGCTTTACATCCTCTCTGCTTTTACATCCATTCTCTGATTTACATCCTCTCTCTGCTTTACATCATCTCTGCTTTTACATCCTCTCTCAGATTTTACATCCTCTCTCTGCTTTACATCCTCTCTCTGCTTTACATCCTTTCTGCTTTTACATCCTCTCTCTGCTTTTAATCCTCACCCTGGTTTACATCCTCTCTCTGCTTTACATTATCTCTGCTTTTACATCCTCTCTCTGCTTTACATGCTCTTTGCTTTTACATCCTCTCTCTGCTTTACATCCTCTCCCTGCTTTAAATCATCTCTCTGCTTTACATCCTTTCTGCTTTTATATCCTCTCCCTGCTTTACATCATCTCTCTGTTTTCACATCCTCTCTGTGCTTTTACATCCTCTCCCTGCTTTACATCCTCTCCCTGCTTTACATCCTCTCTGCTTTTACATCCATTCTCTGATTTACATCCTCTCTCTGCTTTACATCATCTCTGCTTTTACATCCTCTCTCAGATTTTACATCCTCTCTCTGCTTTACGTCCTCTCTCTGCTTTACATCCTCTCTCTGCTTTACATCCTTTCTGCTTTTACATCCTCTCTCTGCTTTTAATCCTCACCCTGGTTTACATCCTCTCTCTGCTTTACATTATCTCTGCTTTTACATCCTCTCTCTGCTTTACATGCTCTTTGCTTTTACATCATCTCTCTGCTTTACATCCTCTCCCTGCTTTAAATCATCTCTCTGCTTTACATCCTTTCTGCTTTTACATCCTCTGTGTGCTTTTACATCCTCTCCCTGCATTACATCCTCTCTGTGCTTTTACATCTCCTCTCTGCTTTTACATCCTCTCTCTGCTTTACATCCTCTCTGCTTTTACATCCACTCTCTGCTTTACATCCTCTCTCTGCTTTACATCATCTCTGCTTTACATCCTCTCTCTGCTTTACATCCTCTCTGCTTTACATCCTCTCCCTGCTTTACATCTTCTCCCTGCTTTACATCCTCTCTCTTCTTTACATCTTCTCTCTGCTTTACATCCTCTCTGATTTTACATCTTCTCTCTGCTTTTACATCTTCTCTCTGCTTTACATCCTCTCCCTGGTTTACATCCTCTCTCTGCTTTACATCCCCTCCCTGGTTTACATCCTCTCTCTGCTTTGCATCCTCTCTGTTTTCACATCCTCTCTCTACTTTACATCCTCTCCCTGCTTTACATCATCTGTCTGCTTTTATATCGTCTTTCTGCTTTTCCATCTTCTCTGCTTTAACATCCTCTCCCTGCTTTACATCCTCTCTCTGCTGTACATCCTTTGCGATTTACATCCTCTCTCTGCTTTACATCCTCTCCCTGCTTTACATCATCTCTCTGCTTTACATCCTCTCTACTGTTACATCCTCACTGTGCTTTCACATCCTCTCCCTGCTTTACATCCTCTCCCTGCATTACATCTTCTCTCTGCTTTACATCCTCTTTCTGCTTTACATCCTATCTCTGCTTGACATCCTCTGTGCTTTTACATCTTCTCTCTGCTTTTACATCCTCTCTGCTTTTACATCCTCTCTGTGCTTTTACATCCTCTCTCTGCTTTACATCCTCTCCCTGCTTTACATCATGTCTCTGCTTTATATCCTTTCTGCTTTTACATCCTCTCTGTGCTTTTAAATCCTCTCCCTGCTTTACATCCTCTCCCTGCTTTACATCCTCTCCCTGCTTTACATCTTCTCCCTTCTTTACATCCTCTCTCTGCTTTACATCTTCTCTCTGCTTTATTTCCTCTCTGCTTTTACATCTACTCTCTGCTTTTACATCCTCTCTCTGCTTTACATCCTCTCCCTAGTTTACATCCTCTCTCTGCTTTACATTCTCTCTGCTTTTACATCCTCTCTCTGCTTTTACATCCTCTCTCTGCTATACATCCTCTCCCTGGTTTACATCCTCTCTCTGCTTTACATCCTCTCTGCTTTTACAGCCACTCTCTGCTTTACATTCTCTCTCTGCTTTACATCCTCTCTGCTTTTACATCTTCTCTCTGCTTTTACATCCTCTTCCTGCATTACATCTTCTCCCTGCTTTACATCTTCTCCCTGCTTTACATCCTCTCTCTGCTTTACATCTTTTCTCTACTTTACATCCTCTCTCCTTTTACATCTCCTCTCTGCTTTTACATTCTCTCTCTGCTTTACGTCCTCTCCCTGGTTTACATTCTCTCTCTGCTTTACATCCTCTCTGCTTTACGTCCTCTCTGCTTTACATCCTCTCCCTGCTTTACATCCTCTCTCTGCTTTACATCTTCTCTCTGCTTTACATCATCTTTGCTTTTACAACCCCTCTCTGCTTTACATCCTCTCCCTGGTTTACATCCTCTCTCTGGTTTACATCCTCTCTCTGCTTTACATCCTCTCTGTTTTTACATCCTCTCTGTGCTTTTACATCCTCTCTCTGCTTTACATGCTCTCTGCTTTTACATCCTCTCCCTGCTTTACATCTTCTCCCTTCTTTACATCCTCTCTCTGCTTTACATCTTCTCTCTTCTTTATTTCCTCTCTGCTTTTACATCTACTCTCTGCTTTTACATCCTCTCTCTGCTTTACATCCTCTCCCTAGTTTACATCCTCTCTCTGCTTTACATTCTCTCTGCTTTTACATCCTCTCTCTGCTTTTACATCCTCTCTCTGCTATACATCCTCTCCCTGGTTTACATCCTCTCTCTGCTTTACATCCTCTCTGCTTTTACAGCCACTCTCTGCTTTACATTCTCTCTCTGCTTTACATCCTCTCTGCTTTTACATCTTCTCTCTGCTTTTACATCCTCTTCCTGCATTACATCTTCTCCCTGCTTTACATCTTCTCCCTGCTTTACATCCTCTCTCTGCTTTACATCTTTTCTCTACTTTACATCCTCTCTCCTTTTACATCTCCTCTCTGCTTTTACATTCTCTCTCTGCTTTACGTCCTCTCCCTGGTTTACATTCTCTCTCTGCTTTACATCCTCTCTGCTTTACGTCCTCTCTGCTTTTACATCCTCTCCCTGCTTTACATCCTCTCTCTGCTTTACATCTTCTCTCTGCTTTACATCATCTTTGCTTTTACAACCCCTCTCTGCTTTACATCCTCTCCCTGGTTTACATCCTCTCTCTGGTTTACATCCTCTCTCTGCTTTACATCCTCTCTGCTTTTACATCCTCTCTGTGCTTTTACATCCTCTCTCTGCTTTACATGCTCTCTGCTTTTACATCCTCTCTCTGCTTTACATCGTCTCGCTGCTTTACATCATGTCTCTGCTTTATATCCTTTCTGCTTTTACATCCTCTCTGTGCTTTTAAATCCTCTCCCTGCTTTACATCCTCTCCCTGCTTTACATCATCTCCCTGCTTTACATCTTCTCCCTTCTTTACATCCTCTCTCTGCTTTACATCTTCTCTCTGCTTTATTTCAACTCAGCTTTTACATCTTCTCTCTGCTTTTACATCCTCTCTCTGCTTTACATCCTCTCTGCTTTTACATCCACTCTCTGCTTTACATCCTCTCTCTGCTTTACATCCTCTCTGCTTTTACATCCTCTCTGTGCTTTTACATCCTCTTCCTGCATTACATCTTCTCCCTGCTTTACATCTTCTACCTGCTTTACATCCTCTCTCTGCTTTACATCTTTTCTCTGCTTTACATCCTCTCTCCTTTTACATCTCCTCTCTGCTTTTACATCCTCTCTCTGCTTTACGTCCTCTCCCTGGTTTACATCCTCTCTCTGCTTTACATCCTCTCTGCTTTACGTCCTCTCTGCTTTTACATTCTCTCCCTGCTTTACATCCTCTCTCTGCTTTACATCTTCTCTCTGCTTTACATCATCTTTGCTTTTACATCCTCTCTCTGCTTTACATCCTCTCCCTGGTTTACATCCTCTCTCTGGTTTACATCCTCTCTCTGCTTTACAGCCTCTCTGCTTTTACATCCTCTCTGTGCTTTTACATCCTCCCTCTGCTTTACATGCTCTCTGCTTTTACATCCTCTCTGTGCTTTTAAATCCTCTCCCTGCTTTACATCCTCTCCCTGCTTTAAATCCTCTCCCTGCTTTACATCTTCTCCCTTCTTTACATCTTCTCTCTACTTTACATCTTCTCTCTGCTTTATTTCAACTCTGCTTTTACATCTTCTCTCTGCTTTTACATCCTCTCTCTGCTTTACATCCTCTCCCTAGTTTACATCCTCTCTCTGCTATACATCCTCTCTCTGCTTTACATTCTCTCTGCTTTTACATCCTCTCTCTGCTTTTACATCCTCTCTCTGCTATACATCCTCTCCCTGGTTTACATCCTCTATCTGCTTTATATCCTTTCTGCTTTTACATCCTCTCTCTGCTTTTACATCCTCTCTCTGCTTTACATCCCCTCACTGGTTTACATCCTCTCTCTGCTTTACATCCTCTCTGCTTTTACATCCACTCTCTGCTTTACATCGTCTCTCTGCTTTACATCCTCTCTGCTTTTACATCCTCTCTGTGCTTTTACATCCTCTCCCTGCATTACATCTTCTCCCTGCTTTACATCTTCTCCCTGCTTTACATCCTCTCTCTGCTTTACATCTATTCTCTGCTTTACATCCTCTCTCCTTTTACATCTCCTCTCTGCTTTTACATCCTCTCTCTGCTTTACATCCTCTGCCTGGTTTACATCTTCTCCCTGCTTTACATCCTCTCTCTGCTTTACATCTTCTCTCTGCTTTACATCCTCTCTCTGCTTTACATCCTCTCCCTTCTTTACATCATCTGTCTGCTTTACATCCTCCCTGTGCTTTTACATCCTCTCCCTGCTTTACATCCTCTCCCTGCTTTACATCTTCTCCCTGCTTTACATCTTCTCTCTGCTTTACATCCTCTCTGATTTTACATCCTCTGTGTGCTTTTACATCCTCTCCCTGCATCACATCTTCTCCCTGCTTTACATCTTCTCCCTGCTACACATCCTCTCTCTGCTTTACATCCTCTCTCTGCTTTACATCCTCTCTCTGCTTTACATCATCTCTGCTTTACATCCTCTCTCTGCTTTACATCCTCTCTCTGCTTTTACATCCTCTCTCTGCTTTTACATCTCCTCTCTGCTTTTACATCCTCTCTCTGCTTTACATCCTCTCCCTAGTTTACATCCTCTCTCTGCTTTACATCCTCTCTCTGCTTTACATCCTCTCCATGGTTTACATCCTCTCTGCTTTTACATCTTCTCTCTGCTTTTACAGCCTCTCTCTGCTTTACATCCTCTCCCTGGTTTACATCCTCACTCTGCTTTACATCCTCTCTGCTTTTACACCCTCTCTGTGCTTTTACATCCTCTCTCTGCTTTACATTCTCTCTGCTTTTACATCCTCTCTCTGCTTTACATCCTCTCCCTGCTTTACATCATATCTCTGCTTTATATCCTTTCTGCTTTTACATCCTCTCTGTGCTTTTAAATCCTCTCCCTGCTTTACATCCTCTCCCTGCTTTACATCCTCTCCCTGCTTTACATCCTCTATCTGCTTTATATCCTTTCTGCTTTTACATCCTCTCTCTGCTTTTACATCCTCTCTCTGCTTTACATCCCCTCACTGGTTTACATCCTCTCTCTGCTTTACATCCTCTCTGCTTTTACATCCACTCTCTGCTTTACATCCTCTCTCTGCTTTACATCCTCTCTGCTTTTACATCCTCTCTGTGCTTTTACATCCTCTCCCTGCATTACATCTTCTCCCTGCTTTACATCTTCTCCCTGCTTTACATCCTCTCTCTGCTTTACATCTATTCTCTGCTTTACATCCTCTCTCCTTTTACATCTCCTCTCTGCTTTTACATCCTCTCTCTGCTTTACATCCTCTGCCTGGTTTACATCTTCTCCCTGCTTTACATCCTCTCTCTGCTTTACATCTTCTCTCTGCTTTACATCCTCTCTCTGCTTTACATCCTCTCCCTTCTTTACATCATCTGTCTGCTTTACATCCTCCCTGTGCTTTTACATCCTCTCCCTGCTTTACATCCTCTCCCTGCTTTACATCTTCTCCTTGCTTTACATCTTCTCTCTGCTTTACATCCTCTCTGATTTTACATCCTCTGTGTGCTTTTACATCCTCTCCCTGCATCACATCTTCTCCCTGCTTTACATCTTCTCCCTGCTACACATCCTCTCTCTGCTTTACATCCTCTCTCTGCTTTACATCCTCTCTCTGCTTTACATCATCTCTGCTTTACATCCTCTCTCTGCTTTACATCCTCTCTCTGCTTTTACATCCTCTCTCTGCTTTTACATCTCCTCTCTGCTTTTACATCCTCTCTCTGCTTTACATCCTCTCCCTAGTTTACATCCTCTCTCTGCTTTACATCCTCTCTCTGCTTTACATCCTCTCCATGGTTTACATCCTCTCTGCTTTTACATCTTCTCTCTGCTTTTACAGCCTCTCTCTGCTTTACATCCTCTCCCTGGTTTACATCCTCACTCTGCTTTACATCCTCTCTGCTTTTACACCCTCTCTGTGCTTTTACATCCTCTCTCTGCTTTACATTCTCTCTGCTTTTACATCCTCTCTCTGCTTTACATCTTCTCTCTGCTTTACATCCTCTCTCTGCTTTACATCCTCTCCCTTCTTTACATCATCTGTCTGCTTTACATCCTCCCTGTGCTTTTACATCCTCTCCCTGCTTTACATCCTCTCCCTGCTTTACATCTTCTCCCTGCTTTACATCTTCTCTCTGCTTTACATCCTCTCTGATTTTACATCCTCTGTGTGCTTTTACATCCTCTCCCTGCATCACATCTTCTCCCTGCTTTACATCTTCTCCCTGCTACACATCCTCTCTCTGCTTTACATCCTCTCTCTGCTTTACATCCTCTCTCTGCTTTACATCATCTCTGCTTTACATCCTCTCTCTGCTTTACATCCTCTCTCTGCTTTTACATCCTCTCTCTGCTTTTACATCTCCTCTCTGCTTTTACATCCTCTCTCTGCTTTACATCCTCTCCCTAGTTTACATCCTCTCTCTGCTTTACATCCTCTCTCTGCTTTACATCCTCTCCATGGTTTACATCCTCTCTGCTTTTACATCTTCTCTCTGCTTTTACAGCCTCTCTCTGCTTTACATCCTCTCCCTGGTTTACATCCTCACTCTGCTTTACATCCTCTCTGCTTTTACACCCTCTCTGTGCTTTTACATCCTCTCTCTGCTTTACATTCTCTCTGCTTTTACATCCTCTCTCTGCTTTACATCCTCTCCCTGCTTTACATCATATCTCTGCTTTATATCCTTTCTGCTTTTACATCCTCTCTGTGCTTTTAAATCCTCTCCCTGCTTTACATCCTCTCCCTGCTTTACATCCTCTCCCTGCTTTACATCCTCGCTCTGCTTTACATCTTCTCTCTGCTTTATTTCCTCTCTGCTTTTACATCTTCTCTCTGCTTTTACATCCTCTCTCTGCTTTACAGCCTCTCCCTAGTTTACATCATCTCTGTGCTATACATCCTCTCTCTGCTTTACATTCTCTCTGCTTTTACATCCTCTCTCTGCTTTTACATCCTCTCTCTGCTATACATCCTCTCCCTGGTTTACATCCTCTATCTGCTTTATATCCTTTCTGCTTTTACATCCTCTCTCTGCTTTTACATCCTCTCTCTGCTTTACATCCTCTCCCTTCTTTACATCATCTGTCTGCTTTACATCCTCTCTGCTTTTACATCCACTCTCTGCTTTACATCCTCTCTCTGCTTTACATCCTCTCTGCTTTTACATCCTCTCTGTGCTTTTACATCCTCTACCTGCATTACATCTTCTCCATGCTTTAAATCTTCTCCCTGCTTTACATCCTCTCTCTGCTTTACATCCTCTCTCTGCTTTACATCCTCTCTGCTTTTACATCCTCTCTGTGCTTTTACATCCTCTCCCTGCATTACATCTTCTCCCTGCTTTACATCTTCTCCCTGCTTTACATCCTCTCTCTGCTTTACATCTTTTTCTGCTTTACATCCTCTCTCCTTTTACATCCACTCTCTGCTTTTCATCCTCTCTCTGCCTTACATCCTCTCTCTCTCTTTCTGCTTTACATCCCATCCACTAGATCTTCAGTTTACTTCTCACCAACATTAAAGACAACGTGTCACTTCTCAGAAGACGACTCTGAAGTTGCATCGGGGGTCGGGAATGTGTGTGTGTGTGTGTGTGTGTGTGTGTGTGTGTGTGTGTGTGTGTGTGTGTGTGTGTGTGTGTGTGTGTGTGTGTGTGTCATCAGCTCAGTGCCAAACCAGCACGTGTTCTCAAATCTCCCAAATGACTTCAGTCCTTATTGAAGTACATGGGGGGAAGAGAGGGGAGGAATTGGCTGGGAGGAATAGAGGAAGATGAAGGATGCAAGGATTAGGTGTGAAAGAATGATGAAGCAAAAAAATGTGTGTACCAAAAACAAATTCCACCAGCCTTGGTCGTGTCGCTAATAAAATAATCTATCCATCTAATGGATAGATTAATAATAATATATATATATATGTGTGTGTGTGTGTGTGTGTGTGTGTGTGTGTGTGTGTGTGTGTGTGTGTGTGTGTGTTTGTGTGTTTATTTATTTATATATGTGTCTGTGTGTGTGTATATATGTGTGTATATATATATATATATATATATATATATATATATATGTGTATATATATATATATATATGTGTGTGTGTGTGTGTGTGTGTGTGTGTGTGTGTGTGTGTGTGAGGTGGAAAAGGTATGAGAGCTGGAGAGGGAAAATCATAGTGCTATAGAAACATGATTTTAAAAGTAAGCATATAAGGAGGGAGCCGGAGGGGTTGATAGTGACAGAGAGAATAAAATGCTTAATGTTTAAACAGAGATGGGGTTTCTATGTGTATGTATGTGTGTGAGAAAGTAACAGACTCGCAGGGAGAAGTCAGACAGATGGAGAGGGGGGGAAGGGAACAGGGGAGGATGGGGGAGGCAGGCAGCCAGTCAGCTGTTGAATCAGGGAGCTGACTGTGGTTTAGCATAGAAGGAGGGTGCTGCAGTAACTTTGCTGTGACTCAGCACTAACGTATACCTCTCTCTCACTCTCCGTCTCTTTTCTATCCCCTTCATATCAACCCTTAGTCACGCTGCTAAACACAGGATTAGACCCTCTCTCTGCGCTGATAGACCTGGGCATGACATGCCTTTATGCATGCTCAATAATCCAGGTAAGAAAGTCAAAGAAGGTTGAATCAGATCATCTGGACACAATGTTTATTGAGAGAAACGTTTCATCCAAGTGACCTCTTCAGTCTCAACTGACTGCGGGTATCCCCACCCTTATAAACAACACAGTAACTCCAGTTAATGGTCATGCCAATTTGCATATGAAACCAATCACTGGTTTCGCTCGTTATGCAGCTGTGCTGTTACAAGGGTGGGGATACCTGCAGTCAGCTGAGATTGACGTGGATGAGTGATGAAACGTTTCTCCCACTAAACGTTGTGTTCTGAACTGATTCAATTGTCTGTGACTTGTCTTGACATCATATTCTGTACTATATGGCTGCTGTGATGAATAGGTCTGATTTCTATCACTGATTTAGCATAAAACCAGACACTGGGGATGCACTGGGATGTGGTTCGAAACGCGGATAATTGCGTCAGGAAGGGCATCCGGCATAAAACCTTTGCCAAATTAAATATGTGGATCAAAAATCCTATTTCCATACTGGAATGGCCGAGGCCTGGGTTACCAAAGACCACCATCAGTACTGTTGACCTGCAGTGTGTCGGTGGAAACTATGCTACTGTTGGGTGAAGGAGAGGGAGAGGGGAAGGCATATCCAGAGGCAGTGGGAGAGGAGGAAGGGTAGGAGTGTGGAGGTGAGAGTCGGAACCTTGAATGTTGGCACTATGACTGTTAAAGGGAGAGAGCTGACTGATATGATGCAGAGAAGGAAGGTAGGTATACTGTGTGAGCAAGAGACCAGGTAGAAGGGGAGTAAGGCCAGGAGCAGGTGGGTTCAAACTCTTCCAGTATGGTGAGAATGGGAGGGGAAATGGCGTAGGGGTAATTCTTCTTTTCTCCCTTTTTCTCCCCAATTGCACTTGGCCAATTACCCCACTCTTCCGAGCCGACCTGGTTGCTGCTCCACCCTCTCTGCCGACCCACGTAGGGCCGCAGACTGCCACATGTCTCCTCCAATACATATGGAGTTGCCAGCCACTTCTTTTCACCTGACAGTGAGACATGTCGCCAGGGGGACGTAGCGCTTGGGGGGGATCACACTATTCTCCCCAGTTCCCCTCTCCCTCGAACAGGTTCCCCGACCGACCAGAGGAGGCACTAGTGCAGCGACCAGGACACATACCCATATCCCCCCCCCCCGCACACATGGCCAGTTGACTGTAGGGACGCCCGATCAAGCCAGAGGTAACACGAGGATTCGAACTGGCGATCCAGTAGGGGTTAATTCTGAAAGAAGAGTATGTCGAATGTGTTGAAGGTGAAGAGAGTATCAGACAGAGTGATGAGTATGAAGCTGGAGCTCAAAGGTGCAATGATGAATGTTGTCAGTGCATATGCCCCACAAGTTGGGTGTGAGATGACAGAGAAAGAAGAATGGTGGAGTGACTTGGATGAAGTGGTGGAGAGTGTACTCAAGGAAGAGAGAGTGGTGATTGAAGTGGACTTTAATGGGCATGCTGGTGAAGGGAACAGACGTGATGAGGAGGTGATGGGTAGGTGCCCTGCCACCCTCCGAAGGTAACACCATCATAGTTACCGTAGTAGACAGATTTGCTAAGATGGTGCATTTCATTCTTCTGCCCAATTTGCCTTCCGCCAAGGAGATGGCGGTGGTTGTCATGCCCCATCTTTTTTGTTTGCATGGTCTTCCCAAGGATGTTGTGTCAGACCGGGGTCCCCAGTTTGTCTCCCAGTTCTGGAAGGCATTCTGCGCCCTCATTGGTGCCACCATCAGCCTCTCCTCTGGTTACCATCCCCAGTCCAACGGTGAAACTGAGCGCCTCAATCAGGAGTTGGAGACTGGCCTGCGCTGTCTCGTCTCCCAGAGCCCAGCTTCCTGGAGCAAACAACTCATCTGAGTTGAGTAGACTCATAATTATCTGCCTTGCTCTTCTACTGGTCTCTCCCCCTTTCAGTGCACCTATGGCTATCAGTCACCTCTGTTCCCAGTCCAGGAGGAGGAGGTTGATGTGCCCTCTGCTCTGGCTTTTGTTCGCCTGGCCTGACATGTTAGCTCTCCTGTGTTGTGCCATCCTCTTGGCCAGCATCTGTTTGGTTTCCCCGGTGTACAACAGAAGTGTATTCTCAATACCTGATATTGATATCACAATATCCCAATTTGCGACCACATTCCTATAACAATGTCTCTTTTTTTGCCGAAGTTATTCACACATGGCATTTAAACCCTGCCCTGCTCATTGATGTCCTTTTTTTGGGGCAGTCAATTCTCTGCAGTGGTTTAGGCCTATCAGAAAAGAGGCTGAATAGTACATGCATGTGTTCTGTGCTATAGAGAAACAGCAATAGTCTGGCAGCAACAGTACACACTAACATCAAGCATGGAACAGTAAATCAACACACTCTCCTCAACCTTCCCTTCGCCACTGCTCTTCTGCATGGTACCGGAACTATCTTATATAACATAATGTCACTGGGCATGTATCATTAGTCCAATGGTAACTACTGACAGTAACAAATGACGCAACTGTCATTTTAGAACTATCCATTTATAATAATAATAATAATGACGATGATAATAATAATAATAATAATGACAATAATGACAACAACAACAATAATAATAATAATAATAATACATTTTATTTGTGTGCGCCTTTCAGAGCACTCAAGGACACCTTACAGAACACAGTTAAAAAAAAAGAAACAGTCTCAGACAGCATAAAATACACAATAAAAAGTTAATACAGCAGATACAGTGGTGCTTGAAAGTTTCTGAGCCCTTTAGAATTTTCTATATTTCTGCATAAATATGACCTAAAACATCACCAGATTTCACACAAGTCCTAAAAGTAGATAAAGAGTTTATTTATTGAGGAAAATTATCCAATATTACATATCTGTGAGTGGCAAAAGCATGTGAACCTCTAGGATTAGCAGTTAATTTGAAGGTGAAATTAGAGTCAGGTGTTTTCAGTCAATGGGACGACAATCAGGTGTGAGTGGGCGCCCTGTTTAATTTAAAGAACAGGGATCTGTCAAAGGCTGATCGTCACAACACGTTTGTGGAAGTGTATCATAGCAAAAACAAAGGAGATTTCTGACGACCTCAGAAAAAGCGTTGTTGATGCTTATCAGGTTGGAAAAGGTTACAAAACCATCTGTAAAGAGTTTGGACTCCACCAATCCACAGTCAGACAGATTGTGTACAAATGGAGGAAATTCAAGACCATTGTTACCCTCCCCAGGAGTGTTCAACCATCAAAGATCACTCCAAGAGCAAGGTGTGTAACAGTCGGGCAGGTCACAATGGAACCCAGGGTAACTTCTAAGCAACTAAAGGCCTCTCTCACATTGGCTAATATTAATGTCATGAGTCCACCATCAGGAGAACACTGAACAACAATGGTGTGCATAGCAGGGTTGCAAGGAGAAAGCCACTGCTCTCCAAAAAGAACAATGCTGCCCATCTGCAGTTTGCTAAAGATCACATGGACAAGCCAGAAGACGTTTGGAAAAATGTGTTGTGGACAGATGAGACCAAATTAGAACTTTTTGGTTTAAATGAGAAGCGTTATGTTTGGGAAAAGGAAAACACGGCATTCCAGCATAAGAACCTTATTCCATATGTGAAAAATGGTGGTGGTAGTATCATGGTTTGGACCTGTTTTGATGCATCTGGGCCTGGACGGCTTGCCATCATTGATGGAACAAGGAATTCTGAATTATACCAGCGAATTCTTAAGGAAAATGTCAGGACATCTGTCTGTGAACTGAATCTCAAGAGAACTTGGGTCATGCAGCAAGACAACGACCCTAAGCACATACTAAGTCGTTCTATCAAAGAATAGTTAAAGAAGAATAAAGTTAATGTTTTGGAATGGCCAAGTCAAAGTCCTGACCTTAATCCAGTCGAAATGTTGTGGAAGGACCTGAAGTGAACAGTTCATGTGAGGAAACCAACCAATATCCCAGAGTTGAAGCTGTTCTGTATGGAGGAATGGGCTCAAATTCCTCCAAGCCGATGTGCAGGACTGATCAACAGGTACCAGAAACGTTTAGTTGCAGTTATTGCTGTACAAGGGGGGGGGGGTCACACCAGATACCGAAAGCAAAGGTTCACATGCTTTTGCAACTCACAGATATGTAACATTGGATAATTTTCCTCGATAAATTAATGACCAAGTATACTATTTTTGTCTCATTTGTTTAACTGGGGTCTCTTTATCTACTTATAGGACTTGTGTGAAAATCTGATGATGTTTTAGGTCATATTATGCAGAAATATATAAAATTCTAAAGGGTTCACAAACTTTCAAGCACCACTGGAAGTATAAAGTCATCATCTGCACAAAACTCGTGACGCGTGGATCAGACAGAATACACCAGTTTGAACAGGTACGTTTTGAGATGGGATTTGAAGGTTGAAAAAGAGTCAATGTTGTGAATGTCTTGTAGGAGAGAGTTCCATAGGCAGGGGGCAGAATGACTGAAGGCTCTAGACCCCATGGTAGTCATGCGGAACAATGGTGTACTGTAGTTAGATGGGGAGCAGAGGATGATCTGAGAGTGCCAGAGGGCGTGTGGATATGAAGGATTTCAGAAAGATATGAAGGAGCTAGGTTATTAAGGTCCTTAAGGGGAGGAGCAAGATCTTGAAGTCAATACGGTATTTAACAGGGAGTCAGTGGAGTTACTGAAGAACAGGAGTGATATGATCTATGGAAGGAGTTCTGGTAATAATACGGGCAGCTGAATTCTTGACCAACTGAAGTTTATGAAGACACTTGAGGGGAAGACCAAAGAGGTTAGAATTACAGTAGTGGGGACACTCAGACTCTTTACCTGAGGCGATGGAGGAACTATAGAATTGTCAATAGTTTTAGGGAAAAACTACCAGGTTTAGTCAAAGTAGATTTAGTACCTACTAGGAGGACCTCGGTTTTGTCACTATTAAGTTTGAGGAAGTGGTATGAAAACCAGGATTTAATTTCTGATAAGCAGTCAGAAATGGAGTGGGTGGAAGAGTGGTGGAAGGCTTGGTGGATAGATAAAGCTGGATGTTATCTGCGTAGCAGCGAAATTGAATGCCAGATTTCCTGAGAAATGTGTCCAAGAGGTAATAAGTAAATAATAAATAGGAGGGGTCCCAATACAGAACCCTGGGGAACCCCGGTAGTAACAGGAAAGGACTGTGATCTCAAATGTTTAAGTTGAACAAACTGATTGCGGCCAGAGAGATATGCTCTAAACCAGTCGAGTGGGAGGGGGGTGCCAGTTATTCCAATGAAAGTTAATCTCTCTAGGAGGATGTTATGTGAAATGGTATCAAAGGCTGCACTCAGCTCAAGAAAGACAAGTGCCAGTCAGCTGCCATCAACGGATCATTAGTGATTTTCACCAAGGCTGTCTCCATACTGTGCATGGAGCAAAAACCAGACTGGAATTGTTCAAACATTGTTGTGCATCAAGTGAGCGTGTACCTGAGATGCGACTGTTCTTTAAAGTGTTTTAGAATGAAATGGTAAATTTGAGGTTAGGCGAAAATTATTCAAATTGTTGGGGTCTGCACCAGATTTCTTATTTCCTCTAAAGTCTGAAATATCAAATCTGGTGCTATCATCACATTGTCACTACAGTCTTTTGGAAGTGTGTTGCCCCCCTGAGTTGACAAAGATGATGGTTTTTCAGTCGTGCTGGACATGACGGTTAGCGGAGTACCACAGGCTGTTTCAACTGCTTCTCCCAGAGACGATGCGGCACCACACAACATGCATGGCACCATTGCTACAGTCGGGGAAGATCAGGCAATCAAGTTGCATTTTATGTAGCGCTTTTCTAGCTGTAACAGCCACTCAAAGCGCTTTGCATAAAATATAAATAATACAAACAATTATAAACAATACAGCAGGGGACAAAGAAAAATTGAATGTAAATAAAAATCAAATACATATGTTCAAAGGCATCGTATATTTTCAAAGTCTTAATGGTGTTTTGTTTGTAACATTTCGCAGAGATTCAAAATAATACTTGAGTTCCATGTGGTCTTTTACTTGACCATCTGCATTTGTGAATATAAGATGGTGATCTTGTTTCCCTTGTATTCAACTTGTATTCGAGTCCCCCACCCACCCCAGTTTCAAAATCACTTCTTTTACGTGAAAATGCCTGAGGCTTCACGACTGTGCTCCCACTGCTGGTTTTGGCTGGCATATATGGTGGGCACAATCTGCAGTCTTAGGAACATGTTCCTCTCCCTACAACTTTGGTATGATGTTGGAGACAAAAACTTTAGGTGAACTCTCTTCTTTCCCCTGGTGTCTAGCTCATAATCACAAGACGGCTGCTGAAATGAAGCCTGAG
Source organism: Lampris incognitus (assembly GCF_029633865.1). Classification (NCBI taxonomy): domain Eukaryota; kingdom Metazoa; phylum Chordata; class Actinopteri; order Lampriformes; family Lampridae; genus Lampris; species Lampris incognitus. The sequence goes on along the minus strand of NC_079225.1, from coordinate 6,025,024 downwards.
ACATTGTGACTACTGACGATGACTGATGTCCCATGTCTTTGACTACTGTCCCACTTTCACCCCCTCCCAGGCCCCATGCCAGCTCAAGCACATGAATATGGAGGCACTATGTATCGGTAGCCATACCAACATGTACCCTGGCTCTGCCAAATGACGGAAGCTAAGCAGGTGTGGACTTGGCTGGTACTTAGATGGGAGACCTCGTGGGAAAACCGAGTTGCTGCCGGACGTGGTGGTGTTGGGCCAGTAGGGGGCAGTCTTACCGCTGGTCCTAATAAAAACAATATCAAATCCCAGTGGTGCAGGGACACTGTGCTGTAGGAGATGAGGTCCTTAGGGTGAGATGCTACACCGAGGTCCTGACTCACTGTGGTCATTAAAGATCCCATGGAACTTATCACAAAGAGTAGGGGGTTCCCCCATGTCCTAGCAAAATTCCAAACCTGGCTCTCTCCATCTGGCCACCTAATCATCCTCCATGTAACTGGCTCAATGATTCCTCTCTCTACACCTCAAGCTGATGTGTGGTGAGCTTTTTGGTGCAAATTGGCTGCCATGCACCACCCAGGTGGTGCTACACATTGGTGGTGGGTGAGGTGAGTTTCCTCCTGATTTGGGTGTCTAAAAAGGTATATATTACATTACATTACAGTACAGTACAGTCATTTAGCCGACGCTTTTATCCAAAGCGACTTACAATAAGTGCATCATTTAACGTAGGAAATCAGGAGAACTACTAGTCATCAGAGGTGAAAGTTATCTTTTTCTAGCCATTTTGAGCGTTTAATTGGCCCCACAAATGTGATGCTCCAGAAACTCAATCTGCTCAAAGGAAGGTCAGTTTTGTAGCTTCTGTACCGAGCTAAACTGTTTTCAGATGTGTGAACATGATTGCACAAGGGTTTTCTAATCATCAATTAGCCTTCTGAGCCAATGAGCAAACACATTGTACCATTAGAACACTGGAGTGATAGTTGCTTGAAATGGGCCTCTATACACCTATGTAGATATTGCACCAAAAACCAGACATTTGCAGCTAGAATAGTCATTTACCACATTAGCAATGTATAGAGTGTATTTCTTTAAAGTTAAGACTAGTTTAAAGTTATCTTCATTGAAAAGTACAGTGCTTTTCCTTCAAAAATATGGACATTTCAATGTGATCCCAAACTTTTGAACGGTAGTGTGTATATATATATATATATATATATATATATATATATATATATATATATATATATATGGTTATGGCATGAAACAGGCTTGTACTGTCTCATAAAGAATTTACCTGACTCACTGGATTATATATATATATACACTCACCGGCCACTTTATTAGGCACACCTGTCCAACTGCTCGTTAATGCAAATGTCTAATCAGCCAATCACATGGCAGCAACTCAACGCATTTAGGCATGTAGACATGGTCAAGACGATCTGCTGCAGTTCAAACCGATCATCAGAATGGGGAAGAAAGGTGATTTAAGTGACTTTGAACGTGGCATGGTTGTTGGTGCCAGACGGGCTGGTCTGAGTATTTCAGAAACCGCTGATCTACTGGGATTTTCACGCACAACCATCTCTAGGGTTTACAGAGAATGGTCCAAAAAAGAGAAAATATCCAGTGAGCGGCAGTTCTGTGGGCGAAAATGCCTTGTTGATGCCAGAGGTCAGAGGAGAATGGCCAGACTGGTTCGAGCTGATAGAAAGGCAACAGTAACTCAAATAACCACTCATTACAACCGAGGTATGCAGAAGAGCATATCTGAACGCACAACACGTCGAACCTTGAGGCAGATGGGCTACAGCAGCAGAAGACCACACCGAGTGCCACTCCTGTCAGCTAAGAACAGGAAACTGAGGCTACAATTCGCACAGGCTCACCAAAATTGGACAATAGAAGATTGGAAAAACGTTGCCTGGTCTGATGAGTCTCGATTTCTGCTGCGACATTCGGATGGTAGGGTCAGAATTTGGCGTCAACAACATGAAAGCATGGATCCATCCTGCCTTGTATCAACGGTTCAGGCTGGTGGTGGTGGTGTAATGGTGTGGGGGATATTTTCTTGGCACACTTTGGGCCCCTTAGTACCAATTGAGCATCGTGTCAACGCCACAGCCTACCTGAGTATTGTTGCTGACCATGTCCATCCCTTTATGACCACAGTGTTCCCATCTTCTGATGGCTACTTCCAGCAGGGTAACGCGCCATGTCATAAAGCTCGAATCATCTCAGACTGGTTTCTTGAACATGACAATGAGTTCACTGTACTCAAATGGCCTCCACAGTCACCAGATCTCAATCCAATAGAGCACCTTTGGGATGTGGTGGACCGGGAGATTCACATCATGGATGTGCAGCCGACAAATCTGCAGCAACTGCGTGATGCTATCATGTCAATATGGACCAAACTCTCTGAGGAATGTTTCCAGTACCTTGTTGAATCTATGCCACGAAGGATTAAGGCAGTTCTGAAGGCAAAAGGGGGTCCAACCCGGTACTAGCAAGGTGTACCTAATAAAGTGGCCAGTGAGTGTATGTGTGTGTGTGTGTGTGTGTGTGAAGCCGGGGGAATTACACACGGGACATTCAAATATAATGTATAATGCTAGGGTTTTTATTCCGATAGTAAAAATATGGATAGATAAAAGGGTAAGGGGTTCACAACATCCCACTTTAGCTCTGGGGGCGTGAGAGGGGGTTTTCGGAGGGTATAGCTGTTTCATTTCAATGCAGCTCGAAATACAAAAAAAATACTTGTATAAACCCAAATACAAATACAATAAATACGGGGAGTGGCAGCTTCTGTGTATGAACATAAACAGTATCATATACCACTCTTCGTATTCACAACTAAATGAGAAAATATAAAGATAAAACAATCTCCATTACACTGTTGTATTAGCATTAGCCTATTGTCTTGAAGTCTACAACAGCGAAATCAATTAGCTAACTCTTGTTCTTATGCACAAACATACATATGCAACTCAAAGTTATACAAACAAAACTCTTATCCTCCGACTCACATTTGTAAACGGTTTTAACAAACCTCAAAGGTTGAAAGCTCTTATGGCGGACACAAAACACTCGCCATCATCTGGTCTGCAACCGGTCGCCTTCTCTGCTCTGCATGGTCCAACAAAACGTGGCCACACCGAACATTGTTCAATTCCTGGCAGCGTGATGACGTCAGCGATACGCATCCCATTCTTAAAGCGACAGTAGCATAAATGTCAATATAACAGAAATGGGGATTTGAATCGTTGTTTCCGAGTTTATAAGGATTTAAATGAATGTCTTTACATTCTACACTAATACTCCTTTACCACCGGGTTACACTCTCCCCCGCTTAACTATCAACGTCCTCGATGACTCCATAAGTACTCGTCACCTCTTTCAAAGCTTCTCTAAAGAAGACTGAACCTAAATTCGCTAGGATCTGAGATACAACCGCTGAATTTAGGGACAGAGTCTCTACAGCTGATTTTGGCTCATGATGCGGATTTGCATGCACACAACCATTGATTCTCTAACTCCTGCGAGGAGCAGAGATGGGAACTTGTACCACAGGTACAGGGTCGGGTACGAGCTTTGAATCAACAGTTGCTGACTGCCCCAGGTCAGGGTCCAAAGTCTCAGTCTCCATAACACTGGGCTCTACATCAGGCATTACTGACTCGATAGATTGAGGGTCAGGAACAGGTAGGGGATCGGTTTCTGGATTATTCTTTACCTTAAAAGAAACATCTTCAATCACGATTCCATCATCATGTTCTGCATCTGACCTCTCTGATTCTGAACCTTCAGACTGAATAGGCTCACGGATTGGCCGGTAACCTTCTTTCTAGGCATACTGCTAGGGAGAGATGGATTTACACATGGCCTAATGTCTACTCTGTTCACTCTCTTAACAGGCCCTCCCTCAACAGGTCGAACTGTGTACGTAGTTCCTCTGCATGTCATCTTAGAAATGGTAACACAGTCATCAAACTCAGCATCTTGCCCGTTATTGTCATGCTCCCCTGCTAACGACTGCCATGAGAGGGCATCAGCTGCTGCATTGCACCGCCCTGGACGATACTGAACTTCAAATGCGGCCAACTGTGCTACCCACCTTGGCCCCTAGTTTTGCACTTTTGAGATGACATAAGGGGTTGTTGTCAGTCACTACTGTGAATTTTGAACCAAGCAGATATCCACGGAATTTCTCTACTATTGCCCATTTGAGTGCCAGTAGTTCGAGCTTCATGCTGCTTTAGTTCTTGTCATTCTTTTCTGCATTTCTCAGCCTCCGACTGGCATATGCAATTACCCTTTTTCTGTCATCCTGTTGCTGATATAGGACCGCTCCTAAGCCATGACTACTCACTTCGGTCTCTAATATGAATGGACGAGTAAAATCAGCATAACCAAGTATGGGTGCAATGGTAAGTTCTTCTTTCAAGGTGTCAAAAGCATCTTGACATTCTGTGTTCCATAATGCACAAAGCATTTGGTTGACTTTAGTTGGGCTGCCAGCATTAAGACACAAACTCACAACATCATGAAGTGGACTGCCAATCTTTGAAAAACCATCAACATATCTCCTATAATAACTACAAAACACAAGGAACGATCTAAGTTCCTTCAATGTAGCAGGGGCTGGCCATTGTTTTACAGCTGCTACTTTTCCAGGATCTGTAACTATACCATCTGCGGAGATTTGATGACCCAGGATCTTGACTTCTTTTTGAAGGAGATGGCATTTCTCCAACTTAAAGGCGTTTTAGCACTGTTTCTAGCCTCTCTAAGTGTTCCTGGAAGCTCTGCGAATACACTAGTATGTCGTCCAAATACACTAGCATAATCTGGAAGACCAGGTCACTCGTTGTTGCCTGTATTAACCGTTGGAACGTTGCGGGTCCATTGCAAACACCCATGGGCATGCGAAGATATTCAAACAGACCAAAAGGTGTTGCAAATGCTGTCTTATGCCTGTTACGTTCATCTACTGCCACCTGATGGCATCCACTGGCAAGATCAATGGTTGAGAAAAACGTTGCGCCTTGTAAAGCATCAAAGCTCTCGTCGATGCGGGGTAGTGGGAACGCATCTTTCTTTGTCTTCTGATTTGATTTAACTTTCTATAGTCTACACACAGACGTATAGTGCCATCAGCCTTTCATACTATCACCACAGGAGAAGCATAAGAGCGGTCACTATCTTGAATGACATCTTTCCTCAATAGCTTTGAAATGTGCTCTTGGACCTCTCTGTACTGTGTCGGCGAAATGCGATGGTACGGTTGTGCAACTGGTTCCTCATCAACCAGCTTAATTTCATGCTTAACCTGATCAATATAGCCGAGGTCATTATCATCATCAGTGAAAACATCTATGTACTTAGCTAGTAACTCACATAGTTTGTTTCTCTCTTCAACTGTGCCACCAATGTCAAGCTTGTCAATAACTGACTGCGCTCTACTCTGAACATCAGAATCATTTCTCTCCACTGTGACCTGCTCAACATCAGCAGAGATGCGCTGAAAATTTACTTCACAGGTCTGTTCACTGTCAACACACTCAACTCGAGATACAATACCCAGCCGGGTTCTCGGGCAGAGCCACACATCCTCTTGTGAGAAACTGACAACTTGGACTGGGACGGTTTGACGCTGACCACTCACGAGCGTTGGAATGACCGCTAGACCTTGAGGGAGTGGTGTGTTCTTAGGTTCTACCAGCAGTTGAGCATCTTTCTCAGCCCCCTTAAGGGTTCCCTTTATCATGACAGTGGCTACGGATGATGCAGGTATGTGTACCTTATCTCTACCAGTGACTCTGGCAATGGCTTTCTTATCAACATTGCATGTCTGCATTTGCTGAAACACAGTTTTCCATTCCGAATCAAATGTCCCACCCAGTGTGGTATCAAATTCAGATTGCACTAATTGCCAACACCTATGAATGATATTCATACCAATGATACAGGGTTCTGTCACCTGGGAGCTCTTAGAGTCCGTCACAACCAAAAAGCCACAATCTGGGATTTTCATACCCATTGCTTCAACTTCCAATTCAAGGTAACCTAGATAAGGTATCTCTAGTCCATTTGCAGCAGTTATTCGAAGCCAACTGGAGGTGGAATGCACATCCTTCCCATCCAATTGCTTCCGAAAGAACTTTTTCAGTGATGGTGCTTACATTGCTACCAGTACCCACTTAACAATGTGCTGTAGTACCACCGATATTAAGCTCTTTTACTTGGCATTTTCCTATTGCACGCTCTATCACCTGCTCTCGGGTTGGCTGACCTTTCTGTGAGTCGTCTATCTGTCCCCGAATTGCCCGACTCTTTACAACTGGGGGGGTCTCGTTACCCTGAGCATCTGCGAAGGCAAGGTCTTTAGAAGCATCGTGACGCTTCTGTCTGCAATTCTAAGCAATATGTCCCGCAGTCTGGCACTTGAAACTTATCAGTTTACCATCGACTGTGAATTTAGGCTGAGCTCTAGGTTTGTTACCTGAAAAGGCAACAGTGCCCTTGGTTTGAATAGCCAAATCCTGTACTGTCCGAGTTAATTTACTGATGGCTTTCCCTTGCTCTGCAATACTTTTCATCACATCCTCTAGAGCAGTGGTTCTCAACCTTTTTGGGGTCCTGGACCCCCTACGTATTTTTGATCTACCCTAAGGACCCCTCCACCTGATCTTGGGGGAGGGGGGTTGCAATTTGATAGAAACAGTAGAAACTGCGTTTTAAATTGCATTATAGCATTTATTCACTCTTTGGGGCAAAAATAAGAGCTTTCAGTTGTAACTTAGATATAGTTAACAAAACAGAATATGTATTCAGTAACTTTCAGATATATGTAACAGAATTCTTATGCAGTAACTTTTAACAATGCAAACGGGAGCGAGATCTCTTATTAAGATACAATAAATGACACTTGTGAAACAGATGTAATTAGAGAAAAAAGTCCTGTTACCCTTTATAGTTTAGGTAGATAAAGGTCTCAGTCACATTTGAGTAAAATAATCCTATTTCTATAAATGTCATAGGATCTTTTTATTAAAGATATTTTATTTTCACGGACCCCTTGCAATTACACCACGGACCACTAGGGGTCCGCGGACCCCCGGTTGAGAAACACTGCTCTAGAGAGACTGTCTTCTCACTAGCTGTAACTGTTGTACATTGCACATCGGTAGTCCGATGACTAGAGCCCATGTTTTTACTTTTAGTCACCGTTACATTTTCTCCTGACTCCTCCATAATCCACAAGTAAGCTTCCTCACGCACTTCTACCATAGTACCATTCGGGTGAGTTCCGACATATTTACAGAGTTCTCGTTTCAATGAATGGTCTATGACTCCCTCAACAAACTAATCCCTGAGTATCACTTTTCCATTAGCCACAGAACTGGGACTTTGTTTCTGCACTAAGGTTAGGGCTTGTGACAAAGCATGTGAAAAGTCACGTATGTTCTCACTTTCCCTCTGTTTACAGCTATAAAATCTGCAGTAACTGAGAAGCACTACGTTCGTCCCCAAAAGCTTCCTTGAGATAATTAAAGAGGTCACTTATCTGATCAGTTCTCGCATCATTTCTCAAACACACCTCCTTTAAGGCTGACCCTTTCAAACTGTTCAGGGGCAGATTGATTTCTTTCTCTTCAACCTCTTCGATTAAATCATCAACAGATCTCCCATCTTCATCAAAATCACCACTAAATGGCAAAACGTGACGTTCTCTTGGAACATAAACATATGATCTAGTGGGTGCATCATTCATTGAGGCAACTGCATTCATTACTTGTTCCTGTTTTCGAATCAGTTCTCTAATCTGTGCCTGTACACCAATTTCTTCTGAATAATCACTTTCTCTCCCTGAGGAGTGCTCCTCATTCACTGTTGAAAATTTTCCGTTTTTTTTTTTTTGTTTTTTGTTTTTCAGAGTCCAGTCTAGTCGTATACACTTTGACAAAGGATAGAGACGGGGCAGCAGGGTAGACTTGAAGGAGGGACTCTGGTGACATCTTCTCCAAACTCTGGATTCCCAGTCTTCTCCCAGGACTTCTCCGGCACACCAGGCACTGCTTCCTCTATTCCAAGGGGACAGCTGGGCTACTCTTCACCACTACCGTATTTATTTATTTTAAGCTGCATTCACAACATTTTTCCAAACTATCAGAATAAGGACCCCACTCCTGGTACCAAAATTTGAAGCTGGAGGAATTACACACGGAACACTCAAATATAATGTTAGGGTCTTTATTCCGATAGTAAAAATATGGATAGATAAAAGGGTAAGGGGTTCACAACATCCCACTTTAGCTCTGGGGGTGTGAGAGGGGGTTTACGGAGGGTAAAGCTGTTTCAATTCAGTGCAGCTCGAAACTAAAAAAAAATACTTGTATAAATACAAATACAATAAATACGGGCAGTGGCATCTTCTGTGTATGAACATAAACAGTATTATACACCACTCTTCGTATTCACAACTGAAAATACAATGACAAAATATAAAAATAAAATAATCTCCATTGCACTGTTGTATTAGCATTAGCCTACTGTTGTACTAGCATTAGCCTATTGTCTTGAAGTCTACAACAGCGAAATCAATTAGCTAACTCTTGTTCTTATGCACAACCATACATATGCAACTCAAAGTTATACAAACAAAACTCGTATCCTCCGATTCACATTTGTAAAAGGTTTCAACAAACCTCAAAGGTTGACAGCTCTTATGGCGGACACAAAACACTCGCCATCATCTGGTCTGCAACTGTTCGCCTTCTCTGCTCTGCATAGTCCAAAAAAAAACGTGGCCACACCGAACATTGTTCACTTCTTGACATCGTGATAGCGTCAGCGATACACATCCCATTCTTAAAGCTACAGTAGCATACATGTCAATATAACAGAAATATGGATTTGAATCGTGGTTTCCCAGTTTATAACGATTTAAATGAATTTCTTTACATTCTACACTATTACTCCTTTACCACCGGGTTACATATACATATGACTGGAAGATACATCATAGGATGCACTGGGACACATCACCAGTGGTGTTTCAGGTCTTTCAACATCATACACCCTCGCTTACGTGACCCAGCCAGGGTTGATCAGGCCCTGGCATGTGTTCCAGCAGCCTTGGCCCACAGATCACTCCTTCTTATCCAAAGCCATTTGGAGGCCCTCTCTGTGGCCTCCATGGTAGATTGATGGCTTTTCTTTTAGCAGCCTCAGTGATGCCAAGTAGAGTGTAGACCTTGCACAGTGAGTGGCCAGAAAAGCCTCTACACCCCACTTGAAATGGCTCACAATGCGCTTTCCACCCTCTCCTCCAGCACCGATCCACCAGCTCCTGTTACTTGGACCGCTTCCGCTCATTTGCCTTCCTACATCCGGTCCTCCTAGGGAACTGTCAGCTATATAAGAAGCACCTGTTTTGAAGAGGCTGATGATAGCACTATGTCTGGCCTCAATGAAGTTGTCATAATGTGGTCCGGGAACCTGAGCTGCCCCCCCCCCCAAGTCGACTCGCAGCTCCCAGTCTGATGCAGAGGTGAGGAAACCGGCTGTTGATCTGGGCTGTGACTGAGGCTGCTCACCAGCCCTGATAAAGGCAATGTTCCTCTGTCTGCAGGCTTGCTTGTTGTTGACCATGGCTTTAGAGATGGCCTCTGCAACTGTCTTCAGCACCTGGTCATGTCGCCGGCGGTAACGGCCCTCCCCCAGGGCTGATGGGCAGCTGCTGAGGATGTGCTCGAGTGAACCTTTTCCAGGGTACAGAGGACATGGGGGAGAATCAATCTTGCCCCAGAGTTAAAGATTTGATGGGCTAGGCAGAACATCATACACGGCTTGTACCATGAACTTGATCTGCTGCGGTTCTGCCTGCCAGGATATCCCAGGATGCCTGCCCAGGATATCTTCCTCTCCAGCGTACCCTCCCACCTTGTCCATGCTCCCTGCTGCCACATGCCCACCATTCTGCTGGTCCTTTCCTCCTCCACTCCTATCCGCACCTCCTCCAGGACTGGATGGCGTGTGTCCTTGCCATGGGTCTCATCCTTGCGAGGTTGTGGGATGGCTCCCAGCCCTGCCCGTCCAGTTGCCACTATGTCCACCAAATCTATGCCTCAGCTGAGACTCTGCTATCTCCAGGCCTCCCTGGGCTCTCCAATTCGTGCCTGCCCACACCATAATGCCAGCTGATGCCACTCTAGCGTCCTTGGAGTCCCGATAGAGCAATGCTTCTCTTGTGCGAGAAACCATGAACTCCTCATCGAGGCTGCTGATAGGGAGCTAGAGTTTGTTGTTCCTCCCATACAGTAAAATCCAAGTTAAATCCAAGCTTTGAACCTGTCAGGTAGGCCACACTTGTCTACTGTGGTGAACCAAGTCTCAAGCTCCTTGATGGTTGCTTGGATTGCCTAGACTTGGCTGGTTTCTGGGTAATGGGTGGGCTTGCAATTTGTCACGCCCCATCTGACTAGTTAAGTTATCTTTTTTTTTTCTCCCAGTGTTCTTTGACTTGTACTTCCTGTTTTATTTTGATACTCACCTCTTATCTCGTTTCAGGTCCTTTACTTCCTGCCCTCATGTGTCTCCCTCCTGTGTGATTACCTGCCCTGCCCTGCCCTAAGGTGTTGCACCGGTGTCTCATTGTCTCCCCTCCTCCAGAGTATATAGTATTAGTGTTCCCTTCCTTCTGTGCCAGTTCGTCTTGTTCCTTGTGGCGGCGTTCCAGTATTTTTTCCTTGTGTGAGTTTCCTAAGCCCTATAATTTCCTGACCTGTTTTCTGCCTTTTTGACATTGCCTTTCAGCCTGCCGATTGGACACTGTTGCCTTGTTATCCGATCACCTGTGTACCGACCTCTTTCTTATTAAAAGGACTGATTTTTGTGAACTGAGACTGAGTCTGCGTTTTGAGTCCAAGCCTGTGGTTCAGCATTGACAGTACGAACTGGCCATAACATGGACTCAGCGGACTCAGATACAGTATGCTCTGTGCTCCAGGCACAGGTTCACAGTCAAGATGAACAGATCAGTCTTCTTTGCCATTAAGTGAAGGAGCTGACAGACCATCAGGAGTCCCTCTTGGCAGCTTTTGTAACCCAGCTCAACCATCTCTTCGACCAAATGCGGAAGATGCAGAACCCGCCAGGCTCTGGCGAATCGACAACAGCGGCACCTCTGGGTTCTGGGTCCGATGTTGCTTCTCCTGCGCCCTCCACTCCGTCTCTGCCTCTCCAACTTTCCAGACCTGAGCGTTTCTCCGGAGACAGGTGACTGCAGAGCTTTTCTAACCCAGTGTGATATGCATTTTGAGCTTCAGGCTGCTGCCTTCCCCTCTGACCGCTCAAAGATTGCATACATTATTTCTCACCTGATTGGGAGAGCGGAAGCCTGGGCGATGGCAGAGTGGAGTCGGAAATCACCTGTCTGCAATTCACTGTCGCTGTTCTCCAAGACCTTCACCCAGAACTTCCAGCAGACAGCCCCTGGACGGGAGGCAGCCTGAGCCCTGGTGAGACTGCGACAGGGTAAGAAGAGGGTCTCTGATTACGCCATAGAGTTCCGCAGTCTAGCAGCAGAGAGTGATTGGAACCAGCCAACCTTGTTTGATGCATTTCTTGACGGATCTTCTGACACTCTCAAAGACCAATTAGCCCCCCTGGACCTACCTGCAGAGCTGGATTCCCTTGTAGCCCTGGCTATAAAAATTGACAAGCGTCTGTATGAGAGACAGAACCAGACCCTGCAGTTCCCCGCCGCTCCAGTGGAGGCAACAGGTCAGCAGCTCTTCTTCTTCTTCTTCTTCTTCCTGGGGACGCACTCCTCCTGCTGACTCTATCACAGCGCCTCCCCCAGGCACGGACGAACCTATGCACCATGGCCGAACCCACCTGACTCCAGAGGAACGCCGGCGACAAGTTTCAGAGGGGCCAACTGGGCCACTTCATCGCTTTCTGCCCGTTAAAAGACCGGGCTCACCAGTAAAGGTGAGGGCACTGGTGAGCTGTACTTTGACTGTTTCCAATCCCTCTCGTTTGCAACCTCTAGTGTCTCTCATCTCCCCAGTGTTTTCTCTTAAGCATCCAGTCCTAGTTGATTCTGGCTCAGATGCTAACCTAATGGACTTTGATCTAGCCAGGAAGCTGGGCCTCAAAACCTCCACCAGCCCCTGGATGCCAGTGCCCTGGACGGCAGGCTATTATGTAAAGTCAGCCATTGCACTCAGTCACTGCACCTGTCTTTTCCCGACTCTCACACCGAAAGAATCGGCTTTCATGTCTTTCGAGCTCCTCAGCACCCACTTATCCTGGGATACCCCTGGCTCACACTCCACAGCCCCCATATGGACTGGAAAACAGGGCAGGTAATTTCATGGGGAAAGACTTGTGCAAAGAACTGTTTCTCACCCTCTCAACCTTTCCTGTCAGAGCTTCAACCTCCCAGAACTCCCCCAGCCTGGATCCAGAGTTTCCCGACCTTTCCAGGGTTCCCGTCTGCTACCACGACCTTAAGGAGGTTTTTATCAAGGCCCGTGCCATGTCCTTCCCTCCGCCTGTATTCCCTGTCAGCTCCTGAAACCCAGGCAATGAGAAAGTACGTTGAGGAATCCCTGGCTGCAGGGATTATTCAGCCTCCCTCCTCTCCCGCTGGCGCTGGATTATTCTTTATTGACAAGAAGGATAAAACCCTGTGGCTTTGCATTGACTACAGAGGACTCAACAGTTCGCAATAGGTACCCCCTCCCTTTAATTTCCACTGCTTTTGAACAACTAAATGGTGCTAAGGTTTTCACTAAACTGGATTTAAGGAATGCTTATCACCTAGTTAGAATAAGGGAGGGGATGAATGGAAGACAGTATTTAACACTCCCAGTGGTCATTACGACTACCTGGTCATGCTGTTTGGACTTACCAATGCCCCAGCTGTCTTTCAGGCCCTGGTGAATGACGTCCTTCGGGATATGCTCAATAGGTTTGTTTTTGTTTACCTGGAGGACATCTTAATCTTCTCCCCTGATGAGCAAACTCATATTCAGCACGTCCGGTGGGTCCTCCACCACCTCCTCCACCACCACCAACTCTTTGTCAAAGCTGAGAAGTGTGAGTTTCATGTGCCCTCCGTGTCCTTCCTGGGGTCATCGTGTCTGAGGGGGAGGTCAGGATGGACCCAGAAAAGGTTAGTGCTGTTGTTGATTGGCCCACTCCCACTAGCCATAAGGAGGTTCAACGATTCCTGGGGTTTGCTAATTTTTACAGAAAGTTCATCAGAAATTTTAGTTCTATTGCTGTCCCCTTCATGCACTGACCTCTTCTAAGCCTAGTTTCCAGTGGAACCCCCCAGCTGAGCTCGCTTTCCAGAGACTGAAGACCAGCTTCACCTCAGCGCCTGTGCTCACATTGCCTGACCCCAATCTGCAGTTTGTGGTGGAGGTGGATTCCTCCGATGTGGGGGTGGGAGCTGTTCTCTCTCAGAGGTCGGCTAAGGACAATAAGCTACACCCCTGTGCCTTTCTTTCCCGCAAGCTGTCGGCCTCTGAGAGAAACTATGATGCTGGAAATCGAGAGCTGCTTGCCATCAAGGTGGCATTGGAGGAGTGGAGGCACTGGTTGGAGGGGGCCGAACAGCCTTTTCTCGTCTGGACGGATCATAAAAACCTTGAGTACTTGAGGACGGCAAAGAGGCTCAACTCTCGGCAGGCTATGTGGGCTCTCTTTTTCAACGGGTTCCATTTCACCCTGTCCTATCGCCCTGGCTCCAAGAATTTAAAGCCTGATGCTCTCTCCCATTTGTTTCCATCTGAGAAATCTTGTAAAGATCCTACTCCCATTCTTCCTCCCTCGTGTGTTGTGGATTATGTCACTTGAGACATTGAGAGAAGGGTCAACGAGGCCAATGTGAACTGTCAACCTCCGGCCGGCTGCCCGCCGAACTGGCTGTTTGAGCATCATGTCTTGTGTTCAAAGGTCATCCACTGGGCCCGCTCTTACCGGTTATCCTGTCACCCTGGAGTACGCAGAAACTTGTTCGTCATACGACAGCGGTTCTGGTGGCCGGTCATGGAGAAGGAGGTGACAGAATACGTGGCAGTCTGTCCTGTGTGTGCTTGCAGTAAGGTCTCCCGACACCCAGCTTCTGGTCAGTTTCGCCCACTCCCTGTGCCACATCGACCCTGGTCAGACATCTCCGTGGACTTTGTGACTGGTCTCCCCCCTTCCAAAGGTAAAACCACCATCCTCACGGTGGTGGATAGATTTCCAAAGATGTTCCATTTTGTTCCCTTGCCCAAGTTGCCCTCGGCCAAGGAGACAGCCGAGGTGATGTTGCATCATGTTTTTCGCCTCCATGGCTTCCCCAGGGACATTGTGTCTGACTGGGGCCCGCAGTTTGTGGCACAGTTCTGGCGGGCTTTCTGTTCACTCCTGGGAGCATCCGTCAGCCTCTCATCTGGCCACCATCCCCAAACCAACGGTCAGACGGAGCGGCTGAACAAGGAGCTGGAGACCAGCCTGCGTTGCCTCGCCTCCCAGAGCCCCAACACATGGAGCAGTCAGCTCACCTGGGTTGAGTACGCACACAATTCGCTTCCATGTTCCTCATCTGGTCTCTCCCCCTTTCAGTGTGCCTATGGATATCAACCCCCTCTCTTCCCTGCCCTGGAGAAGGAGGTCAGTGTGCCCTCTGCACTGGCTCTGGTTCGCCGCTGTCGCCACACCTGGGCCCGGGCCCGACGCACCCTGCTCCGCAATTCCGAGCGTTACAAGAAGGTGGCTGACTGACGGCGGATCCCTACCCCCACTTACAGGAGTGGCCAGAAGGTATGGCTATCCACTAAAGACCTGCCTGTCAGAGTGGAGTCCCGGAAACTCGCTCCCAGGTTTGTGGGGCCATTCCCTATTTCCAAAGTCATTAATCCAGCTGCAGTCAAGCTCAAACTCCCCAGAGCCATGTGAGTCCACCCATCCTTCCACGTGAGTCAGAACAAACCGGCCATAGAGAGCCCTCTGATCCCTGCCTCCAGGCCCCCTCCTCCCCCTTGGTTCGTCGATGGTGGCCCTGTTTACACTGTCCGCAAGCTCCTGGCGGTCCGGCGTCGGGGCCGGGGCTTCCAATACCTGGTCGACTGGGAGGGATACGGCCCGGAGGAACGTTCCTGGGTCTCGGCCAGCAACATCCTGGACCCCTCCATCGGGCCCACCCTGGCGACCCTGGGCCGTCTGGGGCCGGCCGTAGAGGGGGGGGTACTGTCACGCCCCGTCTGGATAGTTAAGTTATCTTTTTGTTTCTCTCAGTGTTCTTTGTCTTGTACTTCCTGCTTTATTTTGATACTCGCCTCTTGTCTCGTTTCAGGTCCTTTACTTCCTGCCCTCATGTGTCTTCCTCCTGTGTGATTACCTGCCCTGCCCTGCCCTAATGTGTTGCACCTGTGTCTCATTGTCTTCCCGTCCTCCAGAGTATATAGTCTTTGTGTTCCCTTGCTTCTGTGCCAGTTCGTCTTGTTCCTTGTGGCAGCGTTCCTGCATTTTTTCCTTGTGTGAGTTTCTTGAGCCCTATAGTTTCCTGACCTGTTTTTGCCTTTTTGACATCACCGTTCGCCTGCCGATTTGGACACTGTTGCCTTGTTATCCGATCACCTGTGTACCGACCTCTTTCTTATTAAAAGGACTGATTTTTGTGAGCTGAGACTGAGTCTGCGTTTTGAGTCCAAGCCTGTGGTTCAGCATTGACAGCAATGCCATCCAGAAAGGTGTGTGTGTGTGTGTGTGTGTGTGTGTGTGTGTGTGTGTGTGTGTGTGTGTGTGTGTGTGTGTGTGTGTGTGTGTGTGTGTGTGTGTGTGACTTTCATACAAAAACTGGTAGGAGGTTGTGCATGCACTCCATTCAGTCACTCAGTCACTTCATTTACTCGTGTTCATATCATGCGCTCTGACATTAATGTTTTCTACACAATGATCATTTGAGTTTGAAAATACATTTTCTTTTTTAGTTTTTTTATCTGTTCAGTTTGGTCAGTTTTTTAGTTGTTGTTTTTTTTTACAGGTCTTATAAAAAAGGGTCTATTTGGTTGTATTTGGCATGAGCGAAGTGAACCATTCAGAATTTATACTATATGAAAGGCACTTAAGTTCAGATATGATTGCTTTGATATTCAGCTAAAAAGAGAATAACGGAGACAGCTGTTTAATTTATAGCCTATCGTGCTAGGGTTTGTGGAAGACCCCAAGCGCATGACACCAGGTAGAGATGGGGTTAGCCAAAACTGCAATACTTTATTACTAGCTCATAAAACGGTCAACACAGGAAGGCAATGAGCGACTAAGAAAACAGGAAGTCCAAGAAAAAAACTCACGGGTAATCCAAACTGGGAACACGACAGGATACTTCCACAGGGAAAATTCACAAAGAAACAGTAAACCAAGGGCTGAGATAACCTCGGAGAGAAATGCACCGGGAGGGAAGAGTAACCACTCCTGCGAGGTGGTTACGGCACGAACTGACAACGGGTGCTGGGAGACCATCAACCTTAAGCCCAGACCTGACGACTAAGCCCGGCCCTGATGAGCTGATTGGCTGCGGCGCGGGGTGGGCGGGCCGTAACAGTAACCCCCCCTCCACGGGAGCCACCAGCCGATTTGTCCGGCTTGTCGGGATGGGAACGATGAAACTCAGTGAGCAGCCCAGGGTCCAGGATGAGCTGGCGGGAGACCCAGCTACGTTCCTCCGGACCGTAGCCTTCCCAGTCCATCAAATACTGGAACCCCCGTCCTCGGCGCCGGACGTCCAGCAGCCGGCGGACCTTCCACTGGGGGTGCCCATCCACGATCTCAGGGGGAGGCGGAGCTGGGGCCGGAGGCATCAGAGGACTGTGGGAGACAGGCCCCGAGACACATTAAAAACAGGATGGATCTTCATGGAAGCCGGAAGCTTCAGACTGAGCACCTTCTTGATCTCAAAGGGCCCGACAAACCGGGGGTTCAGCTTCTTCACGATGGACTGAAGCGGGAGGTCCTTCGAGGACAGCCACACCCTTTGGCCTGGTTGGTACGTAGGCACTGGGGACCGGCGTCGGTTGGCTCCCCGACTGGCGCGCTCGGCTGCCCGGAGCAGAGCAGCTCTGGTCACCTCCCAGACGCGATGACACCGGTTCAGATGGGCCTGCACAGAGGGAACTGCCACTTCCGACTCCTGCGCAGCAAAGAGAGGCGGCTGGTAGCCCAGGGACACCTCAAAAGGTGAGACGCCGGTGGCAGAGCTGACCAGGGAGTTGATGGCATACTCGACCCAGGGGAGGAACCGGCTCCAGGAGCTGGGCTTCTTGGCGGCCACGCACCGGAGGGCAGACTCCACGCTCTGGTTCATCCTCTCCGTCTGCCCGTTAGTCTGTGGGTGATATCCAGAGGAGAGACTAACAGAGGCACCCAACTCCTTACAAAAGGCCCGCCATACCTGGGAGACGAACTGGGGCCCTCGGTCCGAGACGACATCCAGGGGAAGGCCGTGGAGACGGAACACGTGGCTCGTCAGGAGGTCCGCCGTCTCAGAAGCCGATGGGAGTTTGGGGAGGGCCACCAGGTGCATGCCCTTACTGAATCGGTCCACCACTGTCAGGATCACAGTGTTACCCTGGGAGGGAGGCAGTTCGGAGACGAAATCCAACGCCACATGGGACCAGGGCCGGCTTGGAGTTGGGAGGGGCTGCAGCAGACCCGTGGGTGCCTGGTGAGAGGCCTTGCTGCGAGCACAGACGGAGCAGGCCCCTACGAAGTCCCTGACGTCGTTCTTCATGGTGAGCCACCAGAAACGCCGAGCCAGGAAGGTGAAGGTGCGGTGGACACCCGGGTGGCAAGCAAATTGACTGGCATGGCCCCACTGAAGAACCCGGGACCGGACTGAGTCCGGGACGAACAGGTGGCGTGGAGGCACGTGGCTCGGGGCGGGATGGGAGCGCAACGCCTGTCTGACTATGGTGTCGATGCCCCAGGTAACCATAACCACCCTGGCCTCAGGAAGGATGGGAGCCGGCTCCTCTGTAGCCGGCTCCCTCCTCGGGTGTTGTCAGGACAGGGAGTCTGCCTTCGTGTTGCGGGACCCGGGGCGATAAGTCAGCATGAAGTCAAACCGAGTGAGGAAGCTGGCCCGCCGTGCCTGCCGGCCATTGAGACGCTTGGTTGCTCGGACGAACGTCAAGTTCTTATGATCAGTCCAGGTGGTGAACGGCTGTTCCAGCCCCTCCAGCCAATGGCGCCACTCCTCCAGAGCAGCCACCACTGCCAGCAGCTCCCGGTTCCCGCCATCGTAGCTCTCTTCGGCGGGTAGGAACCGGCGAGAGAAGAAGGCGCATGGATGGAACTTCTGGTCAGACGCTGAACGCTGGGAGAGGACAGCCCCCAACTCGGTGTCCGAAGTGTCCACCTTCACGATGAATTGCCTCTTGGGGTCGGGGTGGAGCAGGACCGGGGCGCTGGTGAACCTCTCCTTGAGGGACTGGAACACAGAGCGGGCAGTCCAGGACCAGATGAATGGCTGGCAGGGGGAGGTCAGCCTGGTGAGAGGTTCTGCCATGCGGCTGTAGTTCCTGATGAACCTCCCATAAAATTTCGCAAACCCGAGGAAGCTCTGTAATTCCTTCCAGGATGTGGGATCGGGCCAGTCCACCACAGCCTGGATCTTGCGGGGGTCGGCCCGGGTCTGTCCCCTCTCGACGACGAAGCCCAGGTGGTCAACGGAAGGGGAATGGAACCGGCACTTCTCTGCCTTGACGAAGAGGAGACGTTCGAGTACCCGGCGGACATGCTGGACATGTTCCTCGAGGGTTCTGGAGAAGATGAGGATGTCATCGAGGTACACCGCCACAAACTCGTCTAACATGTCGCGGAGAATGTCATTCATGAGAGCCTGGAATACCGTTGGTGAGGCCGAACGGCATGACCAGGTGCTCATAATGACCCCGGGGCGTCTTAAAGGCTGTCTTCCACTCGTCCCCCTTCAAGATCCAGATCAGATGATAGGCACAACGGAGGTCCAACTTAGTGAAGACAGTAGCCTGGGTGAGGGGCTCGAGGGTGGAACTCATGAGGGGAAGGGGGTACTTGTTCTTGATGGTTATCTCATTGAGTTGGTGATAGCCAATGCAGGGTTGGAGGCCCCCGTCCTTCTTCACGAAAAAGAATCCAGCTGCCACCTCGGAGGACGAGGGCCAAATGAGCACCGCTGCCAAGGACTGGGAGATGTACTCGTCCATTGCAGCCTTCTCGGGGATGGTCAGACTGTACAGACGGCTGCTGGGAAGGGGTGCCCCACAGTGGAGGTCGATAGCACAGTCATAAGACCGATGAGGAGGAAGAGATTGGGCCTGGGTCTTGCTGAAAACCTCACCTAGCTCATGGTACTCAGGGCGAACAGAGGAGAGGTCGGGAGGCGGGGCACTAGGGGCACGTCGGGGGGATGGGCCGGGAGCAGCCTGGAGACGTTGGGCATGACAGGAGGAGCTCCACTCCATGATGGTACCGGAGGCCCAGGCGATGTGTGGCTCATGCTGTACGAACCAGGGGCGCCCTAGGATCACAGGGACTAACGGGGACTGGATGATGAAGAACCGAAGTCTCTCCACATGGTTCCCTGCTATGGTGAGCGAGACAGGGTGGGTGCGTTGGGTGACGCTGGCCAGGCAGCGCTCGTCCAGCATGAAGGCCTCCATGGGCTTCTCCAGTGTCTCAAGTGGGATGTTAGCCTGGGCAGCAATCTCTGAGTCCAGGAAACACTCATCAGCTCCCGAGTCGAGGAGTGCACCCACCGTGAGCCGCTGGTCAGCCCAGGCCAGGGTAATGCTAACCAGATGGTTCTGTGGGGCAGGCCGGCGGGAACAGGAAAGTCGGCTCACTAGGGTCTCCTGGGGCCCCAGTGAGCCTAGTCTTTTGGCCGAGTGGGGCAACCGCTGATCAGATGTCCCTTCTGGCCACAGTAGAGGCATTGACCCGCCTTGAGCCGGGCCTCCCGTTCGGCCGGACTAAGGCGCGTGCGCCCCAGCTGCATAGGTTCCTCCCCCGTCGTGGTCTGGGGCGCGGAGGGAGAAACGGCCACAGGGAAAGTGGGGCGAGCAGGAGTAGGGGTCCTGTCAGGAGTGCTGGACGACTGGGGAATGGACGGGGATCCACGCAGAGCTCGCTCACGCCTCCTCTCCCGGAGGCGTCCATCGATGTGGATGGCGAGTTTGATCAGGTCATCGAGGGAGGTGGGCTCCTCCCGGGTGGCTAGCTGGTCCTTGACAGCCTCGCTGAGACCTCTCCGGAAGATGACCCGAAGTGACTGGTCGTTCCAGCCGCTCTCAGCTGCGGCCAGCCTGAACTCCACCGAGTAGTCTGTGACACTGCCACTGCCCAGCTGGATACTGCTCAGCCGAGCATCAGGGTCCTGGCCACAGACTGGATGGTGGAAAACCTTCCGTAGTTCCGCTATAAAGTCCCCATGAGGCAAAAACTGGCCCTCATGGACCAGGAAGCAGTGGCCCACTGAGCTGCTCGGCCTGTGAGCAGGTTGGTCATGTAAGCGACACGGGCAGCATCAGACGTGAACATGCTGGGTTGGTGCAGGAAGACCAGCTCACACTGCATGATGAACGTGGCACAGGTCTCAAAGTCGCCATCAAATGGTTGTGGGCTGGAGAGGCAGGGCTCCCGGGGAACTGGATTGAGCCCCATAGGGTTAACTGGGGCAGCGGGCCCAGTGGGTGGGTTACCCACGACTCCAGGGGCAGGCTGGCCCGGCGGCTGGGTGGTGAGAGCCGCCATGATGGTCTGCAAATGCCTCAGGATCTCTGCTTGTTTGCTCGCCAACGCCGTCTGCTGGCTCGTTAGGTTACCCACAGAGGCCTGGAGGGGCTGGACCTGACTCTGAAGATCCCTCACTGCAACAGAGGCTGCCTCTAGCTGCTGGGTGTGGGAGTTGGTAAGCTGGATCTTTCTGATGAGAACTGCTTGAACCGGACTGGCTGGTATGCTCTCTGTGCCGGCTGGGGTCGTCATGGTCAGTTCGTACGACACCAGGCAGAGATGGGGTTAGCCGAAACTGGCGTACTTTATTACGATATGTTATTACCGTAACATATCGTTTATCAAGGGACAGCTGCAGACAGAAAACAGTCTGTTTGCAACTCGCCGACCTTGAGATGTTTGCACGTCGTAACGCTTCCTACACAACGTGCCTACTGAGACTCCATCAGGAATCCCCCCTTTTTTTAATAAATGTATTTCTAGTTTTTCCCCTTATCCCACCCGATTAACCCATTGGCATATGGCCGGAACTCTTGTCGAATAACTCCCCTGGCTCACGTTTCCACAGGAAGGAGATAGTCGTAACACCAGCTTCCTTCAAACTCGTGTCGGCTGCTCTCGCTAGTTTACAGGCTGAAGCCTCCTCGCATGGATTGCATTACCTTCAGGCCGCGAAGGAGACGTAGGGAGAATGCTTTCGGTTGCTTGGCTGCAGGTGCCCGGAGGGGCCAGAGGGGTCACTGGAGAACGACGAGTCCCCGAACACTACACCGATCTACACCCACTATCCCGCGGGTAAGGGTAGCCTAATGAATGCCTTACCCCGTGGACGCGAGCGGTTACGGCGGGTCTGGGATACGAACCTCCCAGCCACGTGACGAGCGGATTGCAAGAACGGCGGGTTAATCCGCTCGGCCACCAGAGCAGCAGGAATCCCTTTTCACAACAATTGATCCCCACACTCATGTTCCACCTTCTGCTCATCAATTGTTTTCTGGATTTTCATCCCATAACTTGTGGGTTTCGGCCGCGGCTTTGATGACATATCGCACCAGCACCACCTCTGGGCTATGCACGCCAGACCAGTCACGACCTATGTATGTGTGCGTGAACTGGGGCATTACAGAATGCACCTATCCGGGGACTTCATATGAAATTACATGCACATGGCTACCGACGCATCGCAGTGCCTGTGGTTGGTGCTCCTGTGTATACGTGTGTGTGTGTGTGGGGGGGCGGGCATAATTCAAACTGAGGAGGCACAAATTGTTTCTGAGGGCAATGGCCCCACATGCCCCCTCGTAGAACTGAATAGATCTCTCCTCATCGTACTTCCCCTTTATTCCCCCCCCCCCCGTCTCTCCTCCTCACCATGTATTTTGCATCCAGGGCATGAACACTCCTCCCCTCTCTCCATCCCTACTTCTGCCCTGTTTCCTTGTCCTCCTCCTCTCTGAATCTTCCCCTCTCACCATCCATGTTTCCTACTACTCCTCCTCTCTGAATCTTCCCCTCTCTCCATCCCTGTTTCCTGCTCCTTCTCCTTCTCCTCTCTGACTCTTCCCCTCCTCCTTCTCCTCTCGGAATCTTCTCCTCTCTCCATCCCTACTCCTCCTCTCTGAATCTTCTGCTCTCTCCATCCCTACTCCTTCTCCTCTCTGAATCCTCTCCTCTCTCCATCCCTGTTTCCTACTCCTCTCTGACCCTTCCCCTCTCTCCATCCGTTTCCTACTCCTACTCCTCTCTGAATCTTTCTCTCTCCCTCTCCCCACTATGACCGCTGATCGTGCCCACCTCCTTTGCTCCTCTCACTGTCTCTTTAGACCACCTTTATATTCTCTTCCACTTCTGCTCCTCCTCCCCTCCTGTCTCCGCTCTTGCCTCCCCTCTCTCCCCATCACACAGTGAACACAGTTGTCGGTGGGCGGTAGTCGGTAGTCGGTGACGTCAGGGTCCTGGATGACCAACCATGTCTGCTATATTACTGGCGACACGCGCTTTGCTCCTCCTCTTTGTGTATTTGCGCGCGCGCGTGTGTGTGTGTGTGTGTGTGTGTGTGTGTGTGTGTGTGGGTGTGGGTGGGTTTGTTTAACACTTTGTTATGATGTGTTTGTCATTGCTTACCATTCTAGCTTGGTGCTTGTGTGTGTGTGTGTGTGTGTGTGTGTGTGTGTGTGTGTGTGTGTGTGTGTGTGTGTGTGTGTGTGTGTGTGTGTGTGTGTGTGTTTTATGCTTGTGTGTGTGTGTGTGTGTGTGTGTGTGTGTTTTATGCTTGTGTGTGTGTGTGTGTGTGTGTGTGTGTTTTATGCTTGTGTGTGGTCGTGTGTGTTTTATGCTTGTGTGTGTGTAAGTGTGTGTTGTGTGCTTGTGTGTGTAGCTGTAAGTGTGTGCTGTGTGCTTGTGTGTGGCTCTGTGTTGTGTGCTTGTGTGTGTGTAAGTGTGTGTTGTGTGCTTGTGTGTGCTTGTGTATTGTGTGTTTGTGTGTGTGTAAATGTGTGTTTTGTGCTTGTGTGTGGCTCTGTGTTGTGTGCTTGTGCGTGTGTGTGTAAGTGTGCTTGTGTGTTTGCGTATTGTGTGCTTGTGTATTGTGTGCTTGTGTGTGTGTAAATGTGTGTTTTGTGCTTGTGTGTGGCTGAACGTGTGTTGTCTGCTTGTGTGTGTGGCTGTAAATGTGTGTTTTGTGCTTGTGTGTGACTGTGTGTTGTGTGTGTTTTATGCTTGTGTATGGCCGTAAGTGTGTGTTTTATCCTTATGTGTGTGTTTTATGCTGGTATTGTGTGCTTGTGTGTGTTGCCGTAAGTGTGTGTTTTATGCTTGTGTGTGTGTTTTATGCTTGTATTGTGTGCTTGTGTGTGTGTTTTATGCTTGTATTGTGTGCTTGTGTGTGTGGCTGTAAATGTGTGTTTTGTGCTTGTGTGTGCGTATAAGTGTGTTGTGTGTAGCTTAATTGTGTGTTGTGTGTGTGTGTGTTGTGTGGTTGTCTGTGGCTGTAAGTGTGTGTTGTGTGCTTGTGTGCGGCTGTAAATGTGTTTTGTGTGCTTGTGTGTGGCTGTAATTGTGTGTTGTGTGCTTGTGTGTGGCTGTAAGTGTGTGTTTTGTGCTTGTGTGTGGCTGTGTGTTGTGTGTGTTTTATGCTTGTGTATGGCCGTAAGTGTGTGTTTTATCCTTGTGTGTGTGTTTTATGCTTGTATTGTGTGCTTGTGTGTGTTGCCGTAAGTGTGTGTTTTATGCTTGTGTGTGTGTTTTATGCTTGTATTGTGTGCTTGTGTGTGTGGCTGTAATGTGTGTTTTGTGCTTGTGTGTGCGTGTAAGTGTGTGTTGTGTGTAGCTTAAGTGTGTGTTGTGTGTTGTGTGTTGTGTGTGTTGTGTGCTTGTCTGTGGCTGTAAGTGTGTGTTGTGTGCTTGTGTGCGGCTGTAAATGTGTTTTGTGTGCTTGTGTGTGGCTGTAAGTGTGTGTTTTGTGCTTGTGTGTGGCTGTAAGTGTGTGTTTTGTGCTTGTGTGTGGCTGTAATTGTGTGTTGTGTGCTTGTGTGTGGCTGTAAGTGTGTGTTTTGTGCTTGTGTGTGGCTGTAATTGTGTGTTTTGTGCTTGTGTGTGGCTGTAATTGTGTGTTGTGTGCTTGTGTGTATCTGTAAGTGTGTGTTTTGTGCTTGTGTGTGGCTGTAAGTGTGTGTTTTGTGCTTTTGTACGGCTGTAAGTGTGTGTTGTGTGCTTGTGTGCGGCTGTAAGTGTGTGTTGTGTGCTTGTGTGCGGCTGTAATTGTGTGTTGTGTGCGTGCGTTCGGCACAGGGCGTGTGTGATGCGTCAGTGCAGTAATACTGGGGTAGTAGTGCTTGTAGTTAGTGCATGCTGCATGCTGCTTCTGCTTGCTACGCTCTGCTCTCAGCTCCTGCCGCCGGCTAGCCCTCTTTGCGGGGGTGAAAAGAGGAGCCGATTGCGTAAGTCTCCCCTGCCGGTACATAGCCTCTATACCGCCAAGACTCCTGCAGTGCCTCCTCGTGGCCACACACGGTAACTGGGTACCTTGTGGTCCCTGGCTAAACTGTAGGGGATCTCGGAGCTACAGTGGTCCCCAGAGGTCTAATGCGCAGGCCCATGTGAAGTGGATACGCCCTGGCATTGACCAACCACTGTCCCACTGCCTTGTGGGCAAGTGTAGGACGACATAGGCTAGGGGAGCACACCCTGAGAGAAAAGCAACGTGCATGGCGGCGCACGATAGGCGGTCCTCTGACAGACTGGAGCTCCAGCAGCCTCCTGCAGCTGTGGAAGAGTGCTGGTCGTCTTGGGCCCCCCTTGCCACCAGATCCCACCCTCTCACAGTAAAGAAGTGCTGCTGGGACATGCGCACCCCCAGCGGCACTGTAAATAATCTCTTTGCGCAGGTATCCACCTCTGCCTCGGTGAGACCAGCAACCGGAATATGGATCAAAGTCTGGCGGCGATGGGGTGTCTGGTGACGGGAGCAGGTATGAATGCACTGGAAGCTCCTAATCAGACCCCTGCACGCCAGCGGCACAGGGCTATTCATGGTCGCCAGCAGCTGGGCTTGAGTGGCAGTGTCTGAGCAGCCCTATTTAGGAGCCACACTGCTCACCCCAACTGGGGAGGGGCCTAGAAAAGGTGGCCTAAACATTGCCCACTCAAAACATCCTGGATAGGCTACCGCACCTATCGGGACATTCCACTCTGCGGTCGAAATAAAAAAAAAGAAAATAATTCCCTTTAAACTGGCAACATGGAACATAAGAACTCTGCTGGACGTTAATGCCGAAAGACCTCAGCGAAGGACTGCACTAATTGCAGCGGAACTCAATCGCTACAATATTGACATTGCTGCACTCAGCGAAACCAGGTTCCTGGATGAAGGCTCCCTGAAGGAGGACACCTACACCTTCTTCTGGAAGGGATACCCTGCAGGAGGACAACATCAGCATGGTGTGGGATTTGCAATAAAAAACAGCCTCCTACCAAGACTCACTGAAACACCGATTGGCATAAGTGAAAGGCTCATGTCGCTCAGGATCCCTCTGGCCAAGAAACGTTATGCCACCCTCCTAGGTGCCTATGCACCAACAATGCCATCAGAGGATGACGTAAAGGACCGCTTCTACCAGTCACTAGATGAGGCTCTCCATCATATACCCAAGGAGGACAAGATCTTTTTGCTGGGCGATTTCAATGCCAGAGTGGGGAAAGACAACAAGGTGTGGAGTGGTGTCATTGGTGGGCATGGCATTGGGAAAGTCAATGCAAATGGACTGCGCCTCCTAAGCCTCTGTGCTGAGCATGGCTTGACCATCACAAACACCCTCTTCCAATTAAAAAATAAGCACAAAACATCCTGGATGCACCCACGCTCCAAACATTGGCACCTATTGGACTACATCATTGTGAGACGTGCTGATACAAAATACGTCTTACTCACTCGTGCAATGAGAGGTGCTGAGTGCTGGACAGATCACCTCATCATGACCAGGCTCCAGGTGGAGGTACGCCCTGCTGTTCGTCTCCAAAGGTCAGGAAAGGAGAGGCTTGACTGTACCCGGCTAGAAAAGGCTGAGGTCCAGAACAATCTCCGCCTCTCTCTGGCTGAAAACCTGGAAGACATTGAGCTTCTCTTGAGCACGGATGATTCCATTGACAGGAAATGGTCTTCCGTGAGCTCCAGACTCTACAAGGCAGCATCCCAATCCATCGGTTACAAGAGCAGAAAACACCAGGACTGGTTCAATGACAACACAGGCACAATAACTTCCATACTCAAAGGCATGCATAAAGCACACAGTGCTGTCCTCAACAATCCCACATCAGCTACACTCCGGCAACAATGGCAAGCACCCAGGAGAGAGGTGCAGTCAAAATTGCGTGCCCTGCAGAATGAGTGGTGGATATTGAAGGCAAATGAAATACAATCCCATGCCGATAGAAATGATATGCACAACTTCTATGATGCAGTGAAAACCATCTACGGCCCAAGAAACTGCTCTGTCTCCCCCCTGAAGTCTGATGATGGTACCACCCTCATAAAGGACCAGAAACTCATCACAAAAAGATGGGCAGAACATTTTAAGACTCTTTTGAACCAGCCCTCCCCAACAGATCCCTCAGTCTTGGATGAACTACCTGTCCGCCCCACCATCCAAGACCTTGACCGTCCACCAACCTTTGAAGAGGTTCATTGTGCAGTTAGGTCGCTGAAAAATAACAAGACCCCTGGCCCTGACAGTATCCCTGCAGAGATTTTTAAACAGGGAGGCTACCTCTGCACCCGTGCACTTTTCCTGTTCATCTCACACGTATGGAAGAATGAAACTGTCCCTCAGCAGTGGAGGGATGTTAACATCATCTCCATATATAAAGGCAAAGGAGACAAGTCCCTCTGTGGCAACAGCCGTGGCATTTCACTACTGGCTGTTGCTGGAAAAGTCCTGGCCAAACTCATGTTACACAGGCTGGTAAAACATATCTCAGAGGAGCTGTTGCCTGAGTCACAGTGTGGGTTTAGGAGGAATAGGAGTACTGTGGACATGGTGTTCACAGCACGGCAACTCCAAGAGAAGTGTAGGGAGCAACATCAGAACCTCTTCATAGCCTTCATCGACCTGTCACAGGCTTTCGACACAGTCAACAGGGACATCCTATGGAACATCCTCCTGAAGTTTGGCTGTCCACGAAAGTTTGTCAACATCCTTCAAAGATTTCGGTGGGGATGATGGCACGTGTGACCATTGGAGGCCAGGAATCCGAGCCCTTCAGGGTGTGCACCGGGGTACTTCAGGGGTGCATCCTTGCTCCAGTTCTCTTCAACATATTCCTCCTGTGTGTGACATTGCTGCTCCACAAGGAAATCAGGAAGGACAGTGGGGTTACTGTGGACTTCAGACTAGATGGAAACCTATTTAACATCCGTAGGCTCCAAGCGGTCACAAAAATGACATGTGAGCACATCATGGAGTTACAGTACGCAGATGACTGTGAAGTTGTGGCCCACACATCCGAGGCACTGCAAGCTACCCTTGCAGCTGCTGCAAGGGCGTATGGTAGGCTGGGGTTCTCTATAAACGAGGCAAAGACTGGAGTAGTATGCCAGTGGGCATCTACTCCTCCATCTCATTCACCAACCTTCAACATCTCCGCAACAGAGGAATCCTTCAAATACCTGGGCAGCTTCCTCTCTGACGACTGCAGCATCGACAGGGAGATGCAAAACCGGATTAAACAAGCGTCATCCTCTTTTGGCAGACTTAGGAGAAGGGTCTTTCAAAACAAAGACCTCAACCTCCACACCAAAATATCTGTCTATTTGGCAGTTGTCATCACGACTCTCCTCTACAGCTGTGAGGCGCGGACCCTGTACAGCCACCACCTCAGGATGCTTGAGGCCTTCCACATCCGATGCCTACAATGCATCCTGAGGATAACCTGGCGTGACCGAGTGCCCCATACTGAAATACTCCGCAAGACCAACTGCATCAGCATGGAGGCTACCGTCACCCAGCACCAACTTCGATGGCTCGGTCACGTCATCAGGATGCCAAAGGAGCGCTTACCACGTAAAGTGATGTATGGCCAGCTACATCTTGGCCATAAGTGTGTGTGTTGTGCTTGTATGTGGCTGTAAGTGTGTGTTTTGTGCTTGTGTGCGGCTGTAAGTGTGTGTTGTGTACTTGTGTGTGGCTGTAATTGTGTGTTGTGTGCTTGTGTGTGGCTGTAAGTGTGTGTTGTGTGCGGCTGTGTGTGTTGTGTGCTTGTGTGTGGCTGTAAGTGTGTGCTGTGTGCTTGTGTGTGTTGTTTGCCTGTATGTGTTTTTTGCTTGTGTGCGTTGTGTGTTTGCTTGTGTGTGTGTGTGTGTGCTTGTGTGTGTGTGTGTGCTTGTGTGTGTTGTGTGTTGTGTGTGTTGTGTGTGTCTGTGTCTGTGTTTTTGTGTGTGTTGTGTGCTTGTGTGTGTTGTGTGCTTGTGTGTGTGTGCTTGTGTGTGTTCTTGTGTGTGTTGTGTGTTGTGTGTGCTTGTGTGTGTGTGTGTGTTTGCTTGTGTGTGTGTGTGCTTGTGTGTGCTTGTGTGTGTGTGTGTGTTTGCTTGTGTGTGTGTGTGCTTGTGTGTGCTTGTGTGTGTGTGTGTGTTTGCTTGTGTGTGTGTGTGCTTGTCTTACCGCTGTGGGCATATAAGGTTCATCTCATGCAGATTGAACACTCCGATATGCGGCCTGTGCCTTGCACCTGCTTGTTGCTATGGAAACTGGGTATCCTCGTGCGTCACCTCTGTCCATGTTTGGTCTGGTTTCCTGCTCGTCTTTTCTCTGTCCTCAGTCCCCCCCCCCCCCCCCCCACTGACTGTTTTTGTTGCTGCTCTCTCTCTGACTGTCTCTCTGTAGATCGCTCTCCGTTCTAGTCACACGGCTCTATTTAAATGTATTGTATCTATTGTATTATATTTATAAAATATTATATATATTATATATAAAATAATAAAATATATATATATAATAATAGAATATTATATTTATTTTATTATATTTAAACATGCACACACAAACCACTGGCCATTATATTATCTACTACTACTTTCGGCTGCTCCCGTTAGGGGTCGCCACAGCGGATCATCCGTTTCCATCTCTTCCTGTCTTCTGCGTCTTCCTCTGTCACACCAGCCACCTGCATGTCCTCCCTCACCACATCCATAAACCTCCTCTTTGGCCTTCCTCTTCTCCTCTTCCCTGGCAGCTCCATATTTAGCATCCTTCTCCCAATATACTCAGCATCTCTCCTCCACACATGTCCAAGCCATCTCAATCTTGCCTCTCTTGCTTTGTCTCCAAACCGTCCAACCTGAGCTGTCCCTCTAATATACTCGTTCCTAATCCTGTCCTTCTTCGTTACTCCCAGTGAAAATCTTAGCATCTTCACCTCTGCCACCTCCAGCTCCGCCTCCTGTCTTTTCGTCAGTGCCACTGTCTCCAAACCATATAACATAGCTGGTCTCACAACCATCTTGTAAACTTTCCCTTTAACTCTTGCTGGTACCCTTCTGTCGCAAATCACTCCTGACACACTTCTCCACCCACTCCAACCTGCCTGCACTCTCTTTTTCACCTCTCTACTGCACTCCCCGTTACTTTGGACAGTTGACCCCAAGTATTTAAACTCAAATGCCTTTGTCACCTCCACTCCTTGCATCCTGACGATTCCACTGTCCTCTCTCTCATTCACGCATAGGTATTCCGTCTTGCTCCTACTGACTTTCATTCCTCTTCTCTCCAGTGCATACCTCCACCTCTCCAGGCTCTCCTTAACCTGCACCCTACTCTCGCTACAGATCACAATGTCATCCGCGAACATCATCGTCCATGGAGACTCCTGCCTGATCTTGTCCGTCAACCTGTCCATCACCATTGCAAACAAGAAAGGGCTCAGAGCCGATCCTTGATGTAATCCCACCTCCACCTTGAACCCATCTGTCATTCCAACCTTGCACACCTCAGCATTGTCACACTTCCCTCATACATATCCTGCACCACTCCTACATACTTCTCTGCAACTCCTGACTTCCTCATACAATACCACACCTCCTCTCTCGGCACCCTGTCGTATGCTTTCTCTAAATCTACAAAGACACAATGCAACTCTTTCTGGCCTTCTCTATACTTCTCCATCAACATTCTCAAAGCAAACATCGCATCTGTGGTGCTCTTTCATGGCATGAACCCATACTGCTGCTCGCTGATCATCACCTCTCCTCTTAACCTAGCTTCTATTACTCTTTCCCAAATCTTCATGCTGTGGCTGGTCAACTTTATATCTCTGTAGTTGTTACAGTTCTGCACATCGCCCTTGTTCTTGAAAATCGGTACCAGCATGCTTCTTCTCCACTCCTCAGGCATCCTCTCACTTTCCAGGATTGTGTTAAACAATCTAGTTAAAAACTCCACTGCCATCTCTCCTAAACATCTCCATGCCTCCACAGGTATGTCATCAGGACCAACTGCCTTTCCACTCTTCATCCTCTTCATAGCTGCCCTCACTTCCTCCTTGCTAATCTGCTGAACTTCCTGATTCACTATCCCTACATCATCCAACCTTCTCTCTCTCTCATTTTCTTCATGTATCAGCCCCTCAAAGTACTCCTTCCACCTTCTTAGCACACTCTCCTCGCTTGTCAGCACATTTCCATCTCTATCCTTGATCGCCCTAACTTGCTGCACATCCTTTGCAGCTTGGTCCCTCTGTCTAGCCAATCGGTGCAAGTCCTTTTCTCCTTCCTTAGTGTCTAATCTGTCATACAACTCACCATACGCCTTTTCCTTTGCCTTTGCCACCTCTCTCTTTGCTTTACGCTGCATCTCCTTGTACTCCTGTCTACTTTCTTCATCTCTCTTACTATCCCACTTCTTCTTTGCCAACCTTTTCCTCTGTATAATTTGCTGTACTTCCTCATTCCACCACCAAATCTCCTTGTCTTCCTTCCTCTGTCCTGATGACACACCAAGTACCTTCCTAGCTGTCTCCCTCACTATTTCTGCAGTCGTTGTCCAGCCATCTGGCAACTCTTCACTACTACCCAGTGCCTGTCTTAACTCCTGCCTGAACTCCACACAACAGTCTTCCTTCTTCAACTTCCACCATTTGATCTTCGGCTGTGTCTTCACTCGCTTCCTCTTCTTGGTCTCCAAAGTCATCCTACAGACCACCATCCGATGCTGCCTAGCTACGTTCTCCCCTGTCACCACCTTGCAGTCTCCAATCCCTTTTAGATGGCGCCTTCTACATAAGATATAGTCCACCTGTGTGCACTTTCCTCCACTCTTGTACGTCACCCTGTGTTCCTCCCTCTTCTTGAAATATGTATTCACCACAGCCATTTCCATCCTTTTCGCAAAATCGACCACCATCTGTCCTTCCACATTTCTCTTCTTGACTCCATACCTTCCCATCACCTCCCCATCACCTCTGTTCCCTTCACCAACATGTCCATTGAAGTCCGCTCCAATCACCACTCTCTCCTCCTTGGGTACTCTCTCCACCATGTCGTCCAACTCACTCCAGAATTCTTCTTTCTCTTCCATCTCACACCCAACTTGCGGGGCATATGCGCTGATAACATTATATTATATTATATTTAAACATACATGCTGAGCTGGGGTGCACAATCTTCTCCTTGCGTAGGGAGGATAAGCAAAGCTTAACTCGGTTTTCTCTTTAGCCTTTAACGTTTGGCATATTTATTTAAGCAAATACTACAGCAGGTCTTAGTTCTCTACTACCGACTCTTACAACACACACTGTCGCACACTGAGAACGTGGCGACGTCACATCCGAATGGACCGTAATAGAATGAGTAGGGGCGCCATCAGATAATAACACTTAACACCCCCATTCGCTCTTAGCTCATTAGATTACCTGGAAAACAAAACGACAAAAATAAGGCTTCTTCTTTACCTTGACAATGAGAACACACTCTTTGCACCTCTAAATGCCAAACATGCCTTGAGCTAGTGTTGTAGTACTCGAGACCGGTCTCGAGACCACTTTTTAAGGGTCTCGGTCTCGTCTCGGAATCGAAGGCATTTTTATTCGGTCTTGTCTCGGTCTCGGACTGGGCGAACTCGGGATTTTTGATCAAGACCAGTCGAGACCGGGCCAGCACTGTGATAACAGAGAAAAGAAGAATGCAGCTGCTGCCTTCCCGGTGTCACACACTCTTTTTGTGACACCCGGAGTGACACGCCCCCTGTACAGAGTGGCTCAAGACGACTGGAGACGTTGCGCCCCCGGGAAACCCGCCATGAAAAATGTCGGCAAACTCAACGATCATTAAGTTTGGTTTCCAAAACCATAAGGACTTTATCTGGAAAAGGACATGCAAGCGAAAACACTCTGCAGTGTGCAAATTCTGCGGTGCACAACTCACAGAAACCGCCGGGACAGCGTCAAGCTTTTATCGGCACATTGAGAGGAAGCATAAAGACAGGTAAATTAACCGTTAAATTAGCTACACTGGGAAAGTTAAAATCTGAAAAGTTCAACACCCCATCCTAAGACATTGAGCCAAAATAAGCTCTTTTCTTC
Source organism: Lampris incognitus (assembly GCF_029633865.1). Taxonomy (NCBI): domain Eukaryota; kingdom Metazoa; phylum Chordata; class Actinopteri; order Lampriformes; family Lampridae; genus Lampris; species Lampris incognitus. Next base: position 5,992,180 of record NC_079225.1, on the reverse strand, counting down.
CCACGATTGTTTTTTTTTTTTGCTAACTTTCAGAGCACCGAGTGTATATTACAGCCAAGTTAGCTTGCATAGCATTGTCAAAAGCAAGATAACAGAATAACAAACAATGAACCCACCAGGTATTAGTCGAGCCCCCAGACGCCAGGTATTAGTCGAGCCCCCAGGCGCCAGAAATTAGTCCAGCCCTCAGGCGTTACTTGGGAGGTTCTTATGCAATGCAAACGTTGTTCACTACACCAGTAAATGCAGTAAATGGGTTGAACTTTAGATGCGACCATCGGGAGATATCTCTAGTCTACAGCGTCCTCCATGTTGGTGCTTCGTGTAGATAAATGTAATGGTGTGATGTTTAATAGTGACGCTTATCACCTATTAATTGGAATAAGGGATATAAGGATATATTAATCATTGGGAAAGCATATGCATGAGGAACAGGGCTTGTTACAAGGACATGAGGGGCTATAGTGGCAGTGGAAAAGTACTGAGTATGTCAGCAGACAGAGGAATGCAGAGTAAATTATAGGAAGAGAAGTGGGGGGCAATGAAAGGATAAGATGTCCCAAGAAGGAGAGTGTGTCTATCTCCATGGAAGGAGTGAGGGTCGCTGACCTTAGATAAGGTCAGCGGCTCTGAATAGGAAAGGGAACAATAAGGGTGTTGTGGTCAAGGGGGAGTAGAGACAAGATGTGCTGTGATTTGTGGTTTCAGAAATAGGAACAGGATTTTACGATGGCAGCTGCAACAAGGAGGTCACAGCAGATGTAGAAGAAGATTACCTGGAGTCCGGATATCAGTGAGGTGGAAATGGAGTCAGATGAACGGACCAATCACAAAGAAGACCACACATTCATGTTCAGTCAACACTTTGTATAGTATAAAGACTGGGTCAGGGAAAGGAGAGACAGTCAGACTTCGTGAACTGACACAATCTGTTGCTTGTCAGGGATAGGAAGATCTAGACCCAGAGCTCTGTATGCTTTATCCATTTACTGCTAAATAAAACGGATGGTTTTGAGACCGAACATCTTCTCCTATTGCTTTATCAACAACCACGCAGGACTACACTCTCACATAGATGAAGATGAGTTGGTGAAGTGAGCTGCAGTCCAACAATTTGGTGACCCCGACGTGATAAAGACGGAGAAGTGACGGATTGACCACGGAAGTAAAAGACAACGGATAACTGCAGCGTGATGGCAACAACAAGTGGCCGCTGAAAAAAACTAAGGTAAACAGACGCCTGTTTTATCGAAGTTCTGTTATTGGCTATACCAAATTGTGTGTTGTCATTATACGGCAAGTGTCCTAGTTAAAGTGGATGAATAAAGCATGGAAATAAATTGTGCACGGGTTTAAAGCCCCAGGGTGAGAGGCCCTTGAAAGCGACAACAGAACTGAAAAGAAGACGTGCGGGTTTAAAGACCCATGGGTTAAGAAATTCCATAAAAGCAGCGCATGCACATGGGAAATACGGACGGGTTTAAAGACCCATGAGGTTAGAGTCCTCATAAAAGCAGCGCATGTCTGTATAAGGGCTAGAGGCCCTGAGTCAGTAGGTTTAGAGACCCTTGAGAACAAAAAAAAAAACAAACAAACAAAAAAACGGAGGTTCCCATAAAAGCAGCGCTCACTGGTTTATGATATGTGCTGTGTTTTAACGGCAAGTGTGATTGTTTGATATTTTGCATGATTAAAAAGTGTGTTGTTTGATAAAACTGTGTATAAGGGTGGTAGAAACTCAGCAGTGTCTCAGAGAGGATGGAGGCAGTGGAAACCTAACTGGTGTCAACGTAAACTGCCTGATAAAACTCACTGATTGGGTCAGTTGCTCGGGACGTATGTGCCATACAAACTGACTGACTACTGAACTCTTCTCTGATTGGGTTGGTTGCTCGGAACGCAAGTGTCATACAAACCAGCTGGCTACTGAGTGGGGACAGATAAAACACAATGGAAGGGGAATCTGACAGGGAGTGCGAAGAATACGGAGGTTGCCCTTCCAATGTTATGTTGACCGTTAAGCAACAATGGGAAAGAACCAGGAGTCAAATTTTTGCAGGGCTCCCTAAGAACAAGCGAGACACAATGATTGGGGTGTATGACAGTATATGGAAAGACTTACAAACACAGGGTAAGGTCCCCAAAGAGGAGGAAAGGAAGAGATTGATATTATATCTAGGGAAGGCAGAAAAACAAGCTAAAAAGAAAGCAGATGAACACTGGAAGGCGGAAAAAGTTTCCATGTTAGTCAAAAGAAAATGGAAGAAAGATGGAGAGGAAAATGAGCAGAGAAGAGCCCACTTACACAACATGACCTCAGCTTGCATGGCAGTAGAAATGAATCAAAAACACTCAGAAATAACCAAAGAAAAATATAAAGGAAATGAAAAAACAGAAGCATCAGCGCCAATATATCCCAAAATACCCAGGATACAACCCCCTCCTTATCCCACACGGCAGATGCCACTCGTGCGTGTGGAAGAAGGAGTAATGAAAATGACAGCAATAGGACAGGAGGAGTACAGAGAGATTAGGGGGACGTTAGAGGACGTAGTAACAAGGAGAATATTAGAGGTGGAGGACCTGGTGAGGGAGGCAGAGCGCAGGGTGCATGAAGCCAGAGAAGTGTATAGGAAAATACATGAACAGATGAGTGGACAGGAAGAGATAAATCAGGCAAGAAGCTCACCCACGACAGTGTCAGAAACATCCTCCACCCCACACGGGGGAGGAGCAGGACAGGGGAGGATACAGAGTCAGGGGGTTGAAACAATGGATGGGTTCCAGGAGAGACAGCTCAGAGAGATAAGAGAGGAAGTAATTAGGGCAGAAGGTCCCGAGGAGAGATTGGAGGCAGGTACAGCGGCAGGGGGTGTGAAGAGTAATGAGGAAGACGAAGACACATACCAGGTCACAATTACAGGGGCACTAACCAGGCACAACCAGACTCATATAGCACCCCGTGCTGACCACAGGCATAGACACCAGCTTAGGGACAGAGAACAGATACAACCACCCGCTAGATATCATCAACTGCCACTGATATATAAAGGACCCCAAACGGGGGATGTGTATCAACCATTCTCATTCACAGACATGAATTGCATCCTGGATAAAATGCCCCCTCCCACTGAGGGAGGAGGGCCCTGGATGGAGAAATTTTGCCAACACACATTGGGATATAGTAAATTAGCTATGGGAGATTGGAGAGCATTACTGGGAAAACAACTAGCTATGTGGGAAATACAGCAGATTGAGGCTGCGGCAGGCACTAGTTATATACCAGATTCAGAACCATTTACCAGTGAAGCCACAGCTGTGGGAAGGGCAATGAGAGATAAATTCCCCATTCCTCCCGGAGCAATGCATTCACTGACCTTTTCCATGAAAGACGGGAAAGACATGTCAGCATTTTTAGGCAGATGCAAAGGCATATGGACAGACACCGCAGGAAGCCATCCAGGTTCAGGACAGTTACAGACCACACTGTTTAGAAAAGCTGTTATGGCTGGAATGCCCAAAACAGTACAAGACGCCATGGAGGGCAATCCAGACATCCCAGGCTGCTCTACTGAGCAATGGGAAAAACATTTGATTCATCATATGAAAAGACACAAGGCTACACAGGATGAGGATAGACAGAGCACAGAGTCAGCCCAGGTGCAGCTCCTAAAGCTCCAATTGGATGAGGCAAGAAAAAAGGTAAATGATGCTAAAAAGACAAACCAAAAGGTAGCCAATCAGATGGTTCAACAGCCGCCACCACAAAACTACACCCCAAATTTGTACCCAGTGCCTGAATGGGTGTCTAGTTCCCCTTATCGGGGCAGGCCTGTCAGAGTAACAGGAGGTATGAGAGGTAGAGGGAGGGGTCGCGGAGGACCCAGAGGTATGCCACTTACATGCTTTGGATGTGGCCAGCTTGAACACTGGATCAGGGAGTGTCCCATGCTGTGGGGACCCAGGGGAGGTCAAGGTCCAGTCAGCAACAGGGGTGGTTATGTGCAGCCCCCGGTCCAAGGGCAGCCTTCAGTTATGGTTCCACTTCATCAAGACCCTCATGCAGCAGCAGCTCCACCGCGGGGACAATATCCCCAGACCATGCAGGGTGGTCAGGGGTATGAGTACTGAAGGGGCCCGGGAACTCAAGGGCAGGTGGGGCTGGCAGAACCCTACCTGCAAATAAGGGTAATGGACATGGATCTGCATTTCCTAGTTGACACAGGTGCAAGGTTTTTCACTATCACGTGCGCCATGTCTCGGTCCACCCTTTCATCCTCCAGCGTCCAGCTAGTAGGGTTCTCAGGTAAACCAGAAAATCTGCCGTTGACGACACCTCTGACTACCACGGTGGCAGGACAGACTTTTTTGCATCAATACATTTCATCACCAGCGTGCCCAGTCAATTTGATGGGACGGGATATGTTGGTGAGGTGCGGGGCATCAGTCATGTGTGGGCCAGAGGGACTGGCAGTGACTTTTCCCAATGGGTATTCTGTGAACTGTTCTCTGTCAATGATCCAGTCCAGCTCTCAAATGTTGTTGTCAGCTGATGTTTCACCCACGGCTGAAGGACTCTGGAGAGATATATACTGGGGACTCCTAGAACCGGGAAGCAAGCAAAGCAAAGGCGTACAGACTCTGTATTATCAGTGGCGGCCATGGGTCCAAATGCTACATCCCTGCTCCCCTCCAATCGACCCCCTCCATGTTACTCTGTACTATGTTAGGGACGGGGATGAAATTTGTCAGCAAACTTTTTACAATGACATTGAAGGGACACAGTGGGAAGTATTGTCTAGTTGTATTTTAGTGGGGAATGAAGGTGTGGCAGCTGCTGTTGAATTGACACCAGAACAATTTGAGTGGTATGAGATGTCTGCAGAGGCGGTGCCCCATATCACCTTAGCAGTGCATGTTAAACACCAGGCTAGAGATCTTGGGCTGATGTGCAAGCGTCTGATGGCACTGACAGACTGGGTTTGGACCCAACTCCCTGAATTACAGTACTCCCCATCCGAAAAGGCTTACAGGATCATGCACAAGACGGCTGACAAAGTGCTGTTAGAACATAGACAAATAGAGAGATTTCATGGCAGAGAGAAGGCTGATCACTCTGACGCCGCAAGTATGATAGACGCTCTCCCTGAGGCGTTATGGTCAGCAGGCCCAACTGATGTAGGCCACTGCAAGAATGTTGATCCAATCTCTTTTGAATTGACAGATCACATTCCGATCTGGCAGAAACAGTACTCCCACAAACCTGAGGCAGAAGCAGGGATCACAGATACTATTGAGGGACTGTTGGCAGCGGGGGTGTTGGAGCCCTCAGCATCTGGCTGGAACACACCTATTTTACCAGTAGAGAAGCAAAATACAGGGAAATATAGAATGGCTCACGACCTTAGACGGGTCAATAGTATTGTGTCAACTCCTACAGTCCCAGTATCAAATCCATATACTGCTATGTCTGCACTGTCCCCAGAACATAAATGGTTTTCCTGTATTGATCTGGCCAATGCATTTTTCTGCCTACCACTAGCTGACCATGTGAGAGACATCTTCTCGTTTACCTATAAAGGCCAACAGCTAAGGTATACGAGGGTTCCCCAGGGTTTCATCTTGTCTCCTGGGCTGTTCAATCAGGTTCTGAAACAGCAGCTCACTGATCTCACCCTCCCAAAGGGGGTGGTGTTGATTCAGTATGTGGATGACATCCTTCTGGCAGCTCCAGATCATGTCTCCTGCCTAGCAGCCACCAAATTCCTATTAACTCGGCTGCATCATATTGGGTTCAAAGTTTCAAAAACCAAGCTCCAGTGCTGCAGACAGATCGTCTCATTCCTGGGGAGAATTATCTCCAGTAGAGGAACAGGTGTGTCCCCAGCCCATAGATCTTCAATTCTACACCATCCTAAACCAGTCACAGTGAAAGACATGCTCTCATTCCTGGGGTTGACGGGTTATAGCAGACAGTACATAGCATCATATGGGGAACTCACGCACCCCTTAAGGGCCATGGTCAATGAGCAGGGGATGAGAAATCTGTCAGCATGCTTACAATGGACCACTGAAGCAGAGAATAACTTCATTTCCCTCAAACAGGCTCTCACAAACGCTGCTGATTTAGCACTGCCTGACTACAAAGAGCCATTCTATCTGGATGTTTCAGAAAAATCACATACAGTGAATGGTTTTCTTTTTCAGAAAAAAGGGGGAGGTAGGCAGGTGATGATGTATGCAAGTGTGACACTCGATCCAACAGAAAATAGCCATCCACCATGCACAAGACATGCAGCAGGGGTAGCAAAAATTCTGCAAAAAGTAGCACACATAGTCATGGGACATGCTCTAACAGTCCTGACAACACACAGCATAGTGGCCTATGTGAACTCAGCAGCATTCACCATGACATCATTAAGACAGATAAGGTTGGAAAAAATCCTCAATGCACCACACATAACGTTCACACACGAGGGACTCAACATGGCAGATAACATGGAGGAAGGTGAGCCACATGTGTGTGAAGAAAGAGTACAGAAAGATGTTAAGGTCAGAGCAGATTTACGGGCAAAACCCTTAGCTGACCCAGAGGAAGTGCTGTTCACAGATGGCTGTTGCTACAGACATCCCACGGAGGGACTGAAGGCAGCATATGCAGTGGTAAGACAAACAGATGAAGGGTTTGAGGAGGTTGTAACAGGGAGAGTAATAGGAAAAGAATTGGCGCAGCTAGTTGAATTACAGGGTATGATAGCAGAATTAGAATGGGCAGAAGGGAAAAAAGTAAACATCTACACAGACTCGGCATACGTGGTGGGAGCAATACAGATGGAGCTCAGTCAGTGGATCAGAGCAGGATTTTTGACAGCAGCAAAAACCCCAATCACACATGAGAAAGACAAGAGACTGGTAGAAGATCTAATGAAACCAACAGAGGTAGCAGTAATAAAGTGCAGAGGTCACGACAAAACTGAAACAATGATAGCAAAAGGAAATCAGGAGGCAGACTCTGCAGCTAAAAGGGCAGCAGGTTACACAGCCCAATACATGATGATGCAGGTGGGAAAAACGGTGTATGATTTACTACCTGCCTGCGATGTAAATATGTTAATAAAGGAACAACAGAAAGCCTCTCCTCAAGAGTTCACAGTTTGGAAAGAGAGAGGGGCAACGGAATCCGAAGGAGTGTGGAGGTCACCGGACGGCCGACCTGTGTTACCCCCAGGGTGGACGGCTTCCGTGTTACAGGAGGCACACGGGCTGACACATTGTGGAAAGGCACAGATGCAGAGACATCTGACCCATTGGTGGCATCCATTTTTGCCCGCAATGATTGTAAATCATATCAGGGAATGTAAAATATGTACAGAATACAATATCAGGGCTACAGTAAAGCCACATGAGGGAAAATTTCCTTTGCCAAAAATGCCAGGTCAAGAAATCATAATTGATTACAATGACATGTTGGAAAGAGTAAATGGGTATAGGTACCTCTTGGTCGCCGTGGATGCATACACTGGCTGGCCAGAAGCAGTACCTGCTAAAAAGGAAGATGCCAAAACGGTAATCAAATTCCTAATCAACCAATACATACCAACGCATGGGTTTCCAAAAAGAATCAGGTCAGATAATGGCACACATTTTAAGAACAAAGACCTGCAGGCAGTGGCCCTAGGACTGAAACATGCGTTTGGAACAGTGTATCACCCCCAATCACAGGGAAAGGTGGAGAGAATGAATCAGTCCATTAAAGGAAAAATAGGAAAAGTGTGTGCTCAAACAAAAATGAGTTGGGTGGATGCCCTACCACTAGCTCTAATGTCAATTAGGAGCTCAGTAAACTCCATCACAGGTTTCACTCCATATGAGTTGACAACAGGGCAGCAGTTCCCGGGACCGGGAGCTGGAATCCCAACCACGGAAAAGGAAAGAGATCCGCTGAAGTACAAACCTTACTATGACCAACTAACAGCTTTGGTGTCAGCTTTCTCAAAACAGGTTGCAGCAGCAGAGGGGAACCTAGAGGGACAGACACCGCCCATCACAGACTGGGTTCTGCTGAAGGTGATCAAGAGGAAGTGGTCAGAGCCAAGGTGGACAGGGCCCTACAAGGTGGTTGAGAGGACATCACACGCGGTCCGACTACAGGGCAAAGGAGACAGCTGGTACCACTGGAGCCAGTGTGCAGCAGCGGATTCACCCGCTAGGACACTGGAACAGGTAAGAAACACCACAGTTGACTCTGAATAAGTGTAAAACACGAGCCACTATCTGTGGCGATAGTTATTATAGCTATCACTTTTGGATAAGATTTATAGTAACCGGCTTTGCACATACTCAGGCAAGCCACAATATACTCAAGATTGGAATGAAGAATTTTGCCAGGTGTGGAAAGAACGTTACTATAGAAGGTCAAAGGCTCTCCCAGAAAAGGTTTTTCTAGGATACAAGGAACTGATAACCAGAACACAAGAAGGTTTTGCTTGCTAAGAATTTTTGATATATGTTGATTAAGATGTTTGAGGGAACGAGAAAACCCCACAGAGCCAAATGGTGGTGGTTGGGAGTGTGCGGGATAATTTCTATAGTAATAGTTACTCCAATATTGATGTGGGAATCAGCCATCAGAGACAGACACACAGATCAAAACCAATACCACAACAGAACAAAGAGGGAAGGCCAGAGCCAACCAGATTACTGCATTAAAACATATGGAGGTATAGACGTAGACTACACTCTGGGAACGAACGTGACATTTCAATTTGATTTATGCCATGTTATTAATTGTGGGAAACACCAGGAGATGTGGAGAAGATATGATTTATACCTGTGCGGAAGTCCAGAAACTCACTCCAGTTGTCTAAGTGTAGCCGGGTGGTAAATCTGTTAAATATGTTAAAAGATTTTCCACTTAAATTTAGTATAGTTTAACTGTTAATATATGTAATTGTTACACTGTCAAGCCATGTAAAATGTCATTTGATGTATTTAAATTGTGAGGCAGATTGTGAGTGTATTTTTATAGTTTTGGTTGTCATTGCATGTTTTGACCAGTAAGTGGCAGTGGCGGACTTTTATTGTAACTCCGTGCAAGTTATCCAAGTGCATCTTGGGTATTCTTTCTTTTTTTTTCTTGTGTGGAGCGCCTGAAAATTGCGGTGTGACAGTGCTCTGACTCCGTAACGCTACTGGAGTTGATGTTCGGTGATTTTGGGCGCGAGCCATCGACCGCTGTTCGCCATTGCAGGCATGACAAGGTAACTGACAGAGTGAGGAGTTGCGCGATCTTCAGGAAGTTCCACATGTCTTTGTTAAACCCTGTTTAACGTACATAGTCCACTGCCGTATTTTGCACCGTATTTTGTATTTATTATTTCCCTTTTTAAAATATTTTCTGTTAAACTTGCCACATCTGTGAACATTTATGAGCTGTTTGCTCGAAAGACACAGGAATGTATGCACTCAGTAAAACGATCTGCATTCGAAGGTTCAAACAATAAAATTAAAGCTACAAGAACCCCGGAAGTAATTGTGTCCTGTGTGGTATCTAATTCCACGGGCTACATAATTTTGGTACCAGGAGTGGGGTGTAGCTAAAACATTTTTTTTTTAAATTGGCAACACAGTGGCTTATTTTTACTTAAAAAAAAATACGGCAGTGGTGAAGATTGCTGGTGACGTCCGTTGGTGTTGAGTCTGAAGCCATCCTGCTGTGGAGGTGGTGACCAGCGAGAGACGACGTGAGGGCATCTAAGAGGTTCTGGTGCTTCCTGTTTCACACGACTCAGCCGTACCAGCGCAGAGGACTCCAGCGCTAACTTCAGCTACAAAGACCAAGATCCAGCAAGGCTCCAAGTTAAAGACTGTCCTTGTAGTATCCTTGAACCAGGTTTTGAACTAAATATCCTCATTTATACTGGACTGAGTAAAGATTAATATATCATTATGTCTAGTGATTCTGGTGATGAAGGGAGTTCACGTAATGATAATGGCCACACCTCAGGTGGCATAATGGGTATAGGTGAAGGTGCTACAAAAGAAATGCAGACCACAATGCAAGAGCTTGCCAGACTGCGAGATGAGCTCACCAGGTTAAATGGTGAAGCAAGGGCTCAGAGAGCAAGTGATAACAGTGCACCCACACGTTCATACATCTACGTTCCAAGAGAACGCCAGATCCAAGCATTTAGTGGGGAGTGTGGTACAGACAGGAGAACTGTCGAAGAGTTTATTGAAGAGGTTGAAAGGGTTTTAAGATACAGAGAGCAAACAACAGAAGAACAATGTGACTATATACTATCTCTATTGCATGGCCCTGCATTGGAAGAGGTGCGACTATGCATGAGGGGTCAGTCAGTGGGGCCCAGTGATTTATACTCTTACCTGAGCAATGCATTTGGGGAAAAGCGCAGTTCCACACAGCTTTTGCAGACCTTTTACAACCGTAACCAAACTGATGGAGAAGACCTCCGTGACTACTCCCATGCACTATCCCAGATTTTGAGCTCTGTAGTGAAACAGTCCACAGATGTAATACCTAATGAGAAAACTGTGCTCAGAGACCGGTTTATTGAGGGTTTAAGAGAAGCAGCACTCAGGCGTGAACTCAGGAAAATGGTTAGGGACAAACCAGAGAGCAGTCTTCTAGATGTGAGGAACGAGGCCCTCCTGTGGGAGATGGAGGACAGCAGGTCTCATCGTCCCAGGGTCATAAAGAGCAACCAAGTTACATCAGAGGTTCCAGAAACCCAGTGCTCTATTATTAAAACAAACAATGACCAAGGTATTGCATTAAATGATGTTCGGAGAGCAGTAGCCCATCAAGAAAAACAGCTAGCAGAGTTAGGCAAAACACTCGCTGATCTAGCCTTTGCTGTAGGTGAACTGAGTAAGCGCAGCACTCAACAGACATTCCTAGAGCCCAAGCCACGACCTAGACCCCAGCCAAAGTTCACACCAGATGGTCAGCCTATCTGTTTCAAGTGTAGAGGCATAGGTCACATTGCAAGAAAATGCTCACAGGCCAGAGGGGGTCAAGGGGACGCAACACCTAGTTCTTATGTAGTGCAGGAAAACTCGCACCCTCAGTTGTCATGAGCCACACAACTCGAGGGGAGGAAGCTGGCTCACCAAAAGAGACTCCAGACAGAAGCAGGATCTTAGAGCGTGCAGTCGGAGAATGTAAAACTGTTGAGGTGAAACTACGAGGTGTTACAGTGTCCTGCTTACTTGACGCTGGTAGCCAGGTCAGTACAATTTCTGAGAGTTTTTTCAGGGAACACCTGTCAGTGAAAGGTGAAGACATTCACCCGGCATTTGAGTGGTTAAAGATCACTGCAGCTAATGGATTAGACATACCCTATATGGGCTATGTGGAGCTTGATGTAGAAGCCATGGGTCTGACTATCCCAGAGCGAGGTTTTCTGATAGTTAAAGATTCTGAACACTCTTCCTCTGTTCCAGGTCTAATAGGGATGAACATTGTCAAAAAATGCAGAGAGCTAGTACACACTGAGTTTGACACCACACTGCAGGAGAGGTTTGACTCAAACTGGAGAGAGGCTTTTAATCATCTTCATGCAGTACATGCAACAGACAGACTCTCTTTCGCTAGGGTAGCTGGTAAGGATGTAGTCCATATACCTGCTTCATCTGCTGCTACAGTTATGGCTAGGGGACTCAGGACCGTGAGTGAGGATGGTTATTTTTTGTTGCTGGAGTCTGTGGGTGTCCCCGTTCCTGGAGGTTTGGTTGTTGTGCCTACTTTGGTTTCATCGGGCAATCACATTTTTCCAGTCCGAGTCATGAACTTGTCTGATGAAGATATCTGGCTAGGGCCACGGACTAGGCTAGGGGTTTTGACTCAGGTAGACTGTGTGAAAAGTGATGAGCTTTGTGAGGTACAGTTCCAGAGAATCTCAGCAGACACTGAACAAGTGAGTATCAGTGAACACCCCGAAACACCGACAGATGTGCAGGAAATTCTCGGCAAGCTCAATTTTTGTGGTAGCCCAGAACAGCAAGCACAGCTGACTTTGTTACTGGAGAAGTACTCTTTTGTGTTTGCAACAGAAGATGAAGATCTAGGTCACACTGACAAAGTACAACATGAGATCCATCTGACAGATGACATACCTGTAACACAGCCATACAGACGAATCCCACCCACACAGTACAGTGAAGTCAGGGAACATATTGGCAAGCTGCTTAAAAAAGGGGTCATTCAAGAAAGCTCTAGTGCTTATGCTTCGCCCATAGTACTAGTGAGAAAGGCAGATGGTAGTCTGAGGCTATGTGTTGATTACAGGAAACTCAACTCAAAGACAAGACGTGATGCATTCCCACTCCCGAGAATTGATGAGAGTTTTGATGCGCTGAGAGGGGCAAAGTTCTTTTCGACCATAGATCTGGCGAGCGGATACCACCAGGTAGCTATGCATGAGAGAGATCGGACTAAGACTGCATTTACTACACCGTTTGGTCTGTATGAGTACGTGAGAATGCCTTTTGGTGTTTGTAACGGTCCAGCTACATTTCAGAGACTTATGCAAGTTACTATGAATGATCTCATTTTTCAGATACTCCTGGTCTACCTAGATGACATCTTGGTTTTTTCAGAGACATTTGAGCAGCATTTGGAGAGACTTGAGACTGTGTTTAAGAGACTGGCAGAGACGGGCCTTAAGGTGAAGTTGCAGAAGTGTGCTTTTCTACAACAGTCAGTAAAGTTTTTGGGTCATCAGGTGTCAGCAGAAGGTATAGGAACTGACCCCTCCAAGGTCTCTGCTGTTAAGAACTGGAAGGTCCCAACCACTGCCAAAGAGCTGCAGTCGTTCTTGGGTTTCTGTAGTTACTACAGGAGATTCATTCGAGGCTTCTCACAGATTGCCGGGCCACTGCATGACCTAGTCAACAAATGTTCAGGTGTGAAAAAAACAGGGAAAGTAGGTCACCAGTTTTGTAATATGTGGACACCAGAGTGTGACTCTTCCTTTGAGCAGTTAAAGGAAAAACTTACCTCTGCTCCCATTTTGGGTTTTGCCGACTTCACACAACCATTTGTAGTTGAGACAGATGCTAGTCAGCATGGATTAGGCGCTGTATTGTGTCAGCAGCAAGGTGACACCAGACGTGTCCTAGCATATGCTAGCCGCAGACTACGCCAGGCTGAGAAGAATGACCGAAATTATAGTAGCATGAAGTTGGAGCTGCTTGCCTTAAAATGGGCAGTTGCTGAAAAATTCAGGGGCTACTTGCTTGGTTCAAAGTTTGTTGTCCTGACTGATAAAAATCCCCTCTGCCACCTCAAGACAGCCAAGTTAGGTGCTATAGAGCAGAGGTGGGTAGCGCAACTGTCTGTTTTTGATTTCGAGGTTAAGTACCGTCCTGGTTGCAGTAATGCCGCCGCAGATGCTCTCTCTAGGCAGGAGTTTGCAGGGGAGCCTGAAACAGACCCTGACTCGGATTTTGACGACTGTATCACTGTGTGTAACCTGATTGAGCGAGGAACAGTTCTGGATCCTGGTCTTGTCTCTAGAGGTCTGGAGTGTTACAAAGTGAGACAGATCCGTGCTGGGGAGTCGAGGTCTGGTGAGACAGGTACTAAACAGGGCAACACCCCCACACTGCCAGGTTATACCAGAGAGGAGCTGGTAGGTTTTCAGGCCGGTGACCCCACCCTAAAAGAGTTTAGGGCATTTTGGGATCGGGGGAGGAGGCCATGTCCCAGAGAGAGAGCAGCCCTGTCTAGTCAAGTGAAAAGATTGTTGAAACAATGGAGATGCATACAACAACGAGAAGGGTTGTTGTACAGGGTTATCACAGACCCACGTCATGGAGAAGTGTGGCAGTTACTCGTGCCTAGTTGTTTGAGGGACCAAGTTCTAGAAAATGTACATAACAACATGGGACATCAGGGCATAGAGCGCACTGTAAACTTGCTAAGAGGGAGGTGTTTTTGGGTAGGGCTATGCGAGGATGTGGAAAGCTGGGTTAAAAACTGCGAGCGGTGCATTTTGACCAAGATGCCTCAGCCAAAAATCCATGCTCCAGTTCAGGCATTCCTGGCCTCCCGACCTCTAGAAGTGGTGGCTGTTGATTTTACAGTGTTGGAGGCAGCTTCAGATGGCCGTGAAAATGTCCTTGTTGTGACCGATGTGTTTACAAAGTTCACACAAGCGTATGCTACCAAAGACCAGAAGGCTGACACTACAGCTAAAGTTTTGCTCAGGGAGTGGTTCATGAAATATGGGGTCCCAGAGAGACTGCACTCAGACCAAGGTCGAAATTTCGAGAGTGAAATTATAGCAGAGCTGTGCAAACTCTATGGGGTTAAAAAGACACGGACAACTCCCTACAGGCCACAGGGAAACGGTCAGTGTGAAAGATACAATCGCACACTCCATGACTTGTTAAGGACACTCCCACCAGAGAAAAAAAAGCGTTGGCCAGAGCATCTGTCTGAAGTAGTATATGCCTATAATGTCACTCCTCATTCCACCACAGGGTACTCGCCTTATTATTTGCTTTTCGGGGTACAGCCACATCTCCCAGTAGATGCTTTATTAGGGCGTGAGTGTGTGTCAGACAGGAAACAGGATTGGTTGTCTGTTCATCAGGAGAGACTCCAACAGGCACATGAGAGAGCCAGAGAGTACTCAGAGCAGAAGGCAGCTGAGAGGATCTCACTGCAAAATGAGAAGGTGTATTGTCCTCCTGTGGACATTGGTCAGTTGGTTTTCCTACGTCACAGACCCCCAGGTAGACATAAGATTCAGGACACATGGACCTCAACAGTCTACAAGGTAGTTGACATCCAGGGTACCACACACACTGTTGAACCTTTTGAAGGAGGTCCCATTAAAAGAGTTCATAGGTCAGAGTTGCAACCTTGTGCGAAACCAGTTCCCAAACCAAGAACTAGAACTAGGTTACAGACCACTACACAGCCTGTAGCTGAGGATGAGCCTGAGTCACCTGAGGCTGATTTTGTTATTGTTGAGGAAGTCATCCCTCGCCGGCTTGTGCAAGTACCTAACCTGCCTCTTGCAGCAGAAAGTGTTAGTTTACCTGTGACAGCACCCACAGATGAGAGTGACGGTGAAGGACCTGAGGAAGGTTATTCAGATATGAGAAATTGTGGCACAGAAACAGAATGTGTTAATGATGTGCATCCAAACGTTAGCGACAGTGACTTGCCCATTATTGAAAACAGGGACAGGCCCGCACTAACAGAGGATGCTGGTGGAGCAGGACGTAGAACCTATGAGCCTAAACCTGCCATTAGGAAAAGCAAGCGGGAAATGGCTGGATCTCATTCAAACCCATTTCATCTGCCAAAGTCAGCCTGTAATGCAGTCTCAGTCAGCACAGACATGGTCTCTAAGGTTTTGACAAGCCTGGGTGCTGCTCTCTTTGAAAAGGCCTTGCAGGGAGTATTTGAGTCAGTTCATGTTTCGTAGTCACCGAGGACGTTGACTATATTTGCAGGGGAGTATGTAGCCGGGTGGTAAATCTGTTAAATATGTTAAAAGATTTTCCACTTAAATTTAGTATAGTTTAACTGTTAATATATGTAATTGTTACACTGTCAAGCCATGTAAAATGTCATTTGATGTATTTAAATTGTGAGGCAGATTGTGAGTGTATTTTTATAGTTTTGGTTGTCATTGCATGTTTTGACCAGTAAGTGGCAGTGGCGGACTTTTATTGTAACTCCGTGCAAGTTATCCAAGTGCATCTTGGGTATTCTTTCTTTTTTTTCTTGTGTGGAGCGCCTGAAGATTGCGGTGTGACAGTGCTCTGACTCCGTAACGCTACTGGAGTTGATGTTCGGTGATTTTGGGCGCGAGCCATCGACCGCTGTTCGCCATTGCAGGCATGACAAGGTAACTGACAGAGTGAGGAGTTGCGCGATCTTCAGGAAGTTCCACATGTCTTTGTTAAACCCTGTTTAACGTACATAGTCCACTGCCGTATTTTGCACCGTATTTTGTATTTATTATTTCCCTTTTTAAAATATTTTCTGTTAAACTTGCCACATCTGTGAACATTTATGAGCTGTTTGCTCGAAAGACACAGGAATGTATGCACTCAGTAAAACGATCTGCATTCGAAGGTTCAAACAATAAAATTAAAGCTACAAGAACCCCGGAAGTAATTGTGTCCTGTGTGGTATCTAATTCCACGGGCTACATAAGGCAGGGGGATCCACCTAGGAACTCCGGCATGGGCAGTTTGTGTGCCGGATGGGAACTGATTTGGCAGTATACTGGTCCATGGACCCCTATCAAAACCGCGGTCAAAAATCCAGATACAGTTAATAAGATTAGTTTCATACGCGGCCAACTACGACATAGGTCGGGTTGGGTTAATCTCCTGTTGTTGACAATACACGACCTGTGGGATGATCCATTTATGACAGGCCAGAAAAAGGCATTCTATATGGTTGTGGGAGCATATCAACAAGGCACGGACACCATGGGTCTCGTTAAGGTGAATTTGTTAACACCTCCGTCCCCCAAGAAAACGATTAGCACATTCGAAACTAAACCTAGACAGAGCAAGGACGTAATCACCATAGATTACAATAAACTAACGAGAGGCGATATTGTCAAATTGGCTACTGGATATGGGGACAAAAACCTGTGGTTAGATTGGATGGCAGCTACTGCTGCCTCCATGAACATGAGTAATTGTATTGCATGTTCTTCGGCCAGACCAACTCTTTTCACCGCCCCAGCACCTCTGTTTCCCGATACAGATCCTATAGGATTTCATTGCATGATTGCCTTAACTATGCAAGCCAACCCCCCAAACTGTACTACTCTCAGCTCTATTTTTCCACCCGTTAAAAACTCCCAATAACTAAATAACTATACGTGTTTTTCTAGGAGCTCCAGCTCCGGTATGAAGATGGGACACATGCCTGACGGCTGGTGCAAATACACACTTGATGTCAACAGTTGGTCGGTCCCTAGCTCTATGGTGTGGGGAAGGGCTGACCTGTTTTGCTATTGTTGTGGATTTTTCTTATCCTTTTAATGGGCCCTTGCCCCAGCAACCCCTGGGAAGAATAATCATCGGACAAATATTGGAGCAAACAGAGAATCTTTAATGCATCTGCAGATGGAGAGTCATATAGTCACAGAAGTCAGTCTGTGAGGATATGCTCTAACTTGAGCTGGAGGTAGTGGTTTTTTATAGAGCAGTCCGTCGCGTCATACCCTATGTTCCTTGCATTAACCAAGGTATTGTCTTACAAAGGAATGCAGGAAAACATCTACGTTAATCATGTCCTGTGTCCGGTGTGTGTCTGTGGGTCCGTTGCACCTGTCTTTGCTGCACCGGGCAGATCCTGGGATGCGGCAACGGGGAGGCAAGCATGATAACAGTTGGTATGTGGCCCCATCGGAGGCAAGCACGATAACAATTGATATGTGTGTCTGCAGTGAGTGAGAAGTTTCATACACACAGAGAAATGGAAAACTACAGAGTACATACGGAGTGCATATGGAGTAAATTTTGTACTCCACAATTCCCCCCTTTTGTTCATTATTGAACAATGAGAGCAATAGGTAACATGGAAATAATGGAAATCAGCACACATATCACGCACACACAATAATAAAAAGTAACACGTAACTTAGAAATAATACAAATCTGCACACATAACATGCATATACAGAAATGATATACAGACATGAGAACAACCGGAATTGAAAGGTTTAACCAGTGTTCGTCATAAAGTATCATTCAAACGGGGGAGTCACTGTCATTGGAGGAAGTGTAGGAAGATTCAGAACCGAAGTCCTTGTGGGGGGATGGGAAAGAGGGGAACAGCAGTGGTGGAGAGGAGGGAGACGAAACAAGGTCCCCGTCCTGTTGGGCAAGGAGGTGATAATACACGAGCTGAGTAGCAATGAGGCCGTTTATCACACGCCGAACTATGGGCATGATGCAGCAGGTGAGGAGTAGCAGGACACCCAGGAAAAGTGATGCTGCTATGACTCGGCGAGTAAAAGACATCAGGACCCAGTATTAGCATCAGCATCTCCGACATGAACTGCACCGGATCTTTACCGGCCGCACCGCCTTCAGGAATGTTCAGTACATGGAGATTGGCCCTCTGAGATCGGTTCTCGAGGTCGTCGATTCGGTCCTGCAGAGACAGGTTTTGGGTTCGGAGCATTTTGATGGTGGACTCAGCTGCAGTTAAACGTTCAAAGTTGTCACTGGTTACAGACGCCACAGAGGCAAGGCGATTTCGGACTCTCAAACCAAACCCAATTCTATGGTCTCCAGAGCTAGGGAGTTGGTGCTAGTCTCATCTAGACAACCAGAGGGTCTTCATGTTGGAGGATTGGCTGGGCCAGGAGCAGACCACCCTCACCTCCTCTTTCACCCGGAAGCTGACCGAGGACACCTTGGAGACCAACCTCACACAGACTCAGCTCCTACAGCCGCGCTATGTGGCGGGTTGCTCTTAGTTCTGTCCAGCCGGGAGGTTGTCTTCCCGTGGAGCATACCCCGGGCCCCTGGACCCGGTACCACGGAAGTGGGGGTGTTACCCAGCTCGTCTGGAGGAGGGGGAGGAGCAGGTGGTGACAATACCTGGAGGGAGAAACTTTCAGAGAGAAACTGCACAACACTGAAAGCACTGTCATTCTAGGATTCTGAAGATTCGTAGTCAACGTGATTCGGTGTTCTTCAGATACTTCCGCTATGATCCAAGTTCGTATCCGTTTGTTTCTTATGAAGTAAAAAATCAAAGAAAACCGTACAGAAGAAGGCTCACAACCATTCTAGATTTCAATTCCTCATTCCCACTACCCCTCCTTTTACACAAGAACAGAACACATTGTGTCAACCCATTTAACCATGAAGAACAAAAATGAAAGTATGATATGATCAGTGTGTATGTTAGTTGTTAGTAAACCACAAACACTTTCATGCAGTGAAATGAATCGGACTTTCATTTCATCCAAGCTGCCCACAAATGTTCCGAAATCTGTAATGTTGTACTTATCTGAAATAAATTCTCTAAAACTAAAACAGATGAGGGATGATAAAGATAGTTGTCCCAGATCCTGAACGTCCAAACAAACTTAAATTAATAAAACCATAAGGTATCTTGTAAACCATTGAAACAATGAGCTGTTTGAAGACAAGAAACAAATGCCCCCCACCTTAACTACATGAAACAACAAAAAGCCCCTTTTCAAGGCCCCAAAAAGAGGGAGGGGGTTTCAAAGGAAAGAAACGCTCACTTAACAATACAAAGAAATTGATGTAATCAGTTAAAACCAAATAAATCAAACCAAAAATGAGTCTTATGAGGAGGCTCAAACTCATGGTAAAAAATAACAATAGACATTTAAAACGCAGGACTCAGTAGGTTTCATTCATATTTAAATAAAATGTAATCGTCCTCCACACAAGAAATTGTCAAAGAAATGAATACCCTCTTTAAAAACAACATCATAAAATTTACACCTTAGTGTTTAAAAACAAAACAAGTTCAATTTAGCACAGAGGAAAGTCAACATAAAAACAAATGAATCAATGGGTGTCTTCCAATGGAAAGAAAAACAACAACAGCTTAAAACAACATAACTGTGGTTTACACTGTCCCTGTTACTCTCAAGACAACCCCCCCCATCCCCCCAAGGTGTGAAGTGGGTAGGCAGTTGGTTCCCACCAGTTATTCTTTAAAAAAAAAATCTCAGTAAGAGAAAGAAAAACAGAATAGATGAAATTACAAATATTGCAACTGTGGCGTTGGACATAACAGAGTTCTGCTTAACAGTTCAGAAAATGAAACAGGGACAGGAAATCGTTCGGTTTAGGGGAATCCTAAAAGAAGTGAGGACAGGATCAACTTAAAGTGAAAAATACACCACAAAAACTTTTCAATGCAACAAAAACAAAAAACAAAAAACAAAAAGCGAATGGATATATTACATTTTATATGAGGTACCTCAAAAAGAAAAGAAATAGATGTCTTGAAAGGATTTAAATAATTAATGCTTCAGGTCGGTGACTTTCTAAAGCCAGTTGCCAATCAAACAGGAACAAAGCCGGGTTGGGTCTGATAAGGATGCTAAACGAGGTGGTCTCCGAAAAACCCCTCTCACACCCCAATTGTCAGGAAAACAAAAGGTTTGGAAAAGCCAACACAAAACCTCCCCCAGCTTTTACATCCCCTTTTAAGCCACCCTCAAGGACTTGCAACTTCTAAACAACACAAAATGGCCAGACGGACAAACACCACGGAACAAACTATGAACACACACACAGACAAGTCATGTCAAACACAAAAGTCAGTCAGGGTCCGTCAAGGCGCAGTTTGGTACCAATGGTTTCGTGTCATAGTCCTCTGTAGCTTTTCTCTTTCCCTACTTTCACACTCTTTCTCCCACATTTCCAAAATTCTTTCTTGCTCTGCCACATACTCTAACCATGTTGTAAGAATCTTTTTCCTTTCTAAGACCTTCGCTTTTCCCTTTTCCATGGACTGTCGGACTTTCATTAGTTTATTCTTGCTCAAAGTTCCTTCAACAGGAACCTCATGATCCTGTATCCAGTCTAAAACATGTTTTACCGAGTCTTCGCCATATTTCCTTATCATTATCTGGTAGATCGCACCCTCCATATCTATCGGGGGCAGTTTACTGCCCTTGTTTCCTTTTTTTTTTTCCTCCTAGTTTTTTTCCCCCACTTAATCCCACCAGGTAACCACTCTTATTAGTGCGAGACCGAGGATTTTTGCGCGTCGTCACTTGATCCTACCAGGTAACCACTTTAATAAGTGCGAGACCGAGGGTGAACAACCGCTTATTATCGCGCTGGCTCACTGATCCTACCAGGTAACCACTTTAATTAGGGCGAAACCGAGGGTGAACAGCCGCGTGTCATTGCGCTGGTTCACTGATCCTACCAGGTAACCACTTTAATTAGTGCGAAACCGAGGGTAAACAGCCGCATTATTGTCAGTGCACGACCTCATACGCGTTTTAAATGATCATTTTATCCTTTAAAGAATTCTGCTTACCCGTGCAATGAATCTCCCAGGGTTTTGCTGAGGAATCTCAGCGACACCGACCAAACGGACCACCCGCCTCTCCCTTTCTTCTTCTCAAACCTGCTGAGGTTATTGGGAGATCGGTGACTATGTCCTCGTCCCGAGATGATCAGTCAGCCGGTTGTCCGTTTGGCGGGCGACGTGAGATCCCACTTCTGACACCAAATTGTTGTGGATTTTTCTTATCCTTTTAATGGGCCCTTGCCCCAGCAACCTCTGGGAAGAATAATCATCGGACAAATATTGGAGCAAACAGAGAATCTTTAATGCATCTGCAGATGGAGAGTCATATAGTCACAGAAGTCAGTCTGTGAGGATATGCTCTAACTTGAGCTGGAGGTAGTGGTTTTTTATAGAGCAGTCCGTCGCGTCATACCCTATGTTCCTTGCATTAACCAAGGTATTGTCTTACAAAGGAACGCAGGAAAACATCTACGTTAATCATGTCCTGTGTCCGGTGTGTGTCTGTGGGTCCGTTGCACCTGTCTTTGCTGCACCGGGCAGTTCCTGGGATGCGGCAACGGGGAGGCAAGCAGGATAACAGTTGGTATGTGGCCCCATCGGAGGCAAGCACGATAACAGTTGATATGTGTGTCTGCAGTGAGTGAGAAGTTTCATACACACAGAGAAGTGGAAAACTACAGAGTACATACGGAGTGCATATGGAGTACATTTTGTACTCCACAGTATTGCGGGGACAGGACTCTACATATCAGCCTGCCAGCAGACTGGTCTGGAACGTGTGCAATGGTCAGGTTGGTTCTACCCCTGTTTTTGCTAGGGCCACGCCAACAGGCAAATTTCACATATACCCACCACAGGAGAGACACATTTGAGGTTGGCTATGGTTCTCCCACATACATAGATGCTATAGGCGTTCCCAGGGGAGTTCCAGATGAGTATAAGTTGGTAAATCAAGTGGCAGCAGGATTTGAGAACATTCCAATCATTAGTGCGCTATTTCCAGTCACTCCCAATAAGAATGTGGATAGAATTAATTATATCCATTATAACGTCCTGAGGCTCGCCAATAAAACCGGGGACGCTGTAGCAGGCTTATCTGAACAATTAGCTGCCACCTGGTTGATGACAGTTCAAAACAGAATGGCCCTCGACATGTTATTAGCTGAAAAAGGGGGTGTTTGCTCTATGTTTGACGATCAATGCTGCACGTTCATCCCCAACAACACTGCTCCAGACGGCTCGGTAACTAGAGCCCTAAAAGGACTTAGGACCCTGTTGGAGGAGATGCATGACCACTCAGGTATAAACGACCCACTGGGAGGAATTTTTGAACAGTGGTTTGGGAAGTGGAAAGGTTGTGATGGTGTCTGTGTTTCTGTCCCTGGTAGGCATGATGACTGCACTTGTGTTGTGTGGATGCTGTTGTATCCCCTATATCAGATCTCTGTTTGAAAGGTTGATCGTCGCTGCCATCGAAAAGAAGAGTCCCCCATCGACCTATCAGATGGCTCAAGTCGAGACGGAGACGGTGGCTCTGATGGAGGACGGAGGGTGTGAAGAACTGGGCAGTGACACAGAGGCTGAATGTGATGTTTGAATCCGATTGGCTGGTATATGAGACCAAAAGGGGGATTTGTAGATAAATGTAATGGTGTGATGTTTAATAATGATGATTACAACGTATTAATTGGAATAAGGGATATAAGGATATATTAATCATTGGGAAAGCATATGCATGAGGAACAGGGCTTGTTACAAGGACATGAGGGGCTATAGTGGCAGTGGAAAAGTACTGAGTATGTTAGCAGACAGAGGAATGCAGAGTAAATTATAGGAAGAGAAGTGGGGGGAAATAAAAGGATAAGATGTCCCAAGAAGGAGAGTGTGTCTATCTCCATGGAAGGAGTGAGGGTCGCTGACCTTAGATAAGGTTAGCGGCTCTGAATAGGAAAGGGAACAATAAGGGTGTTGTGGTCAAGGGGGAGTAGAGACAAGATGTGCTGTGATTTGTGGTTTCAGAAATAGGAACAGGATTTTACGACGGCAGCTGCAACAAGGAGGTCACAGCAGATGTAGAAGAAGATTACCTGGAGTCCGGGTATCAGTGAGGTGGAAATGGAGTCAGATGAACGGACCAATCACAAAGAAGACCACACATTCATGTTCAGTCAACACTTTGTATAGTATAAAGACTGGGTCAGGGAAAGGAGAGACAGTCAGACTTCGTGACCTGACACAATCTGTTGTTTGTCAGGGATAGGAAGATCTAGACCCAGAGCTCTGTATGCTTTATCCATTTACTGCTAAATAAAACGGATGGTTTTGAGACCGAACATCTTCTCCTATTGCTTTATCAACAACCACGCAGGACTACACTCTCACATAGATGAAGATGAGTTGGTAGAGTGAGCTGCAGTCCAACATTCGGCTGCAGAAATTAGATCGTTTGGCTCAACAATGAGCCAGAAAGCTAACGCTGTGCTAGCTAGTTCAAAGTCGATAACACTGAATGAGTATGGTTAATCAAATTTGTTTGATAAAAAAATATTGTAAAAAACATTAAAAAGCACATTTTAAGACAATAAAAACTCAGTAAGGGCAATGCTAAAAAATGTAAAAGCGGTAATTTAAAGTGACATTTGATTTCATTCATTTTAAAAAAGTGAATATATAATGATGCAGGATGTCTCTCTGGCTTCTATAATTTGTTGCTTGTTTGCACTAAGCACATGCCTGTTAGAGATGTAACGTTTGAATCTTCTGAGAATTCTCTCTTGGTATTGGTGGGACTTAATCATTTTAATTCCTCCTCAATTTCAGGTTCCTGGAGTACAAGGCTCGACAACAGGCAGATGCTACACAGCCAACTATGGCGTCCTTTGCCCAGAAAATGCAGGTCTACAGTCTCCATTCCCCAAGGCAGCAAGCCATCAGCGATGCCATTGTCAAAGATTTGATAATTGGGTGTTGCCTGCCACTGTCCCTTGTGGAAAATGAACATTTTAAACACTTTCTTGAGATTGTAGATAACAAGTACACACCAATCTCTAGGAGAACAATTTGTGAGAAACACATACCAGTTTTGGTAAAGAAAGTTAAGGAGACTGTTCTTGAGAAGCTGGAGAAAAGCTCAACAGTGTCCTTAACTACTGATATCTGGTCTGATCGTAGACTGCGTTCCTTCCTCGGAGTAACTGCTCATGTGCAACAAGTCAAATTAATCCTATGCCCTTGAATCCTACTTGCTGGACTGTAGAAGTTTCACAGGCAAACATAGTGGAGAGCCAATTTCTTCTGCCTTTGAGGAGATCACCGACGAATATGGTATCCATCAGGAGATAAGTTATATTGTCACAGACAATGCTGCCAATATTAAGTGTGCTTTTAAAGTTCAGATGCCACAACAGCAGTCAGATGACAGTGAGAGTGAGGAGGAGAATCTAGATGATGAGCACCTGTGGGAGGACATGAATTCTGTGGAGGACACAGCTACTCTGGTCATCAGGTGAGCGTCTTTCTTGTTTTGCTCACTCCCTGCAGTTAGTTGTGAATGACGGAATGAAGGAAGTTAAAGCCATCTCTCGCAGCATTGCCAAAACATCACGCTTCTCAACTCTGTTACACAGCAGCTCACAGTTCAAAGACAAATTTGAGGCTGCATTTGACTCTACAAAGACTATTCCTGCTGCAAACAACACTCGCTGGAACAGCACTTTCAAACAAGTGCAGGCCCTCACAGCTCTGGACCATAAAGCTCTGACTGAAATGTGCAGCAAGGACTATGAAGAAGTGGTATTCAGCACTCGTGAGTGGAACCAGCTTAAAGAGCTGACTTCAGTTCTCGCACCATTCTCAGAGGCAACAGACCTGACAGAGGGAGAGAAATCCGTTACCATTAGCATGGTTGTTCCAACTGTTCTGGACCTGCATACACACTTTGTGAAGATGGGGGAGACACGAGTACAGTGCTGGCCATTAGTAAAGGCCCTCCATCAGTCTCTGATTAAAAGATTCAGTGGAATCTTTGGCAACACAAATATGACTAAAGACAGTGGGGGACAGGAACCTTTTAGCCATAATGTGTATTTTTTTAGCTACAATGCTTGATCCACAGTTTGGATTAAGCTGGGTGGATCTGGATGTTACAAATGGGCTAAATGCAACGCCACTCATGAAGTTTAGAGATGAGCTGAAGAAAACACTGACAGGTATAAACACATACATTTTACATCAAGAGAAAAATATTGTGAGAGCAGTTTATTATTTGATACCTGCAGACACTGTATATCCTTTCATCTAACCTGTTTTTTTCTTTTCTTCCATTTGCTTGTGTTTTTCAGACACTTTGATCGCTGAGGTTGAAAACTTGATGGGCTTTGAAGGTAGTGCAATGGACTACGGAGCCAGAAATGGAGAGTCACCTGGTGATTCACCTCCAGTCAAATGCCCACGCCTTCTTTCTTGTTACAAGTGTGGGGTACTTGGGATTTAGTAGCCCCCCATCTATTTTTTATTTTATATACTTACCTTCATTGACCACTCACTACTAGTAAAGAGGGAATTGTCTGCTGTGTTGTTGTGATAGCCGGTTCTCGCCACAGGAGGGCACTGCAGGTTAATTGCTTCTAGCCTGTGTGACGTAGTGCTGGCTCTCGCGGTGCACTCTGGGACATTCGGGTAGAGTCGTCAGATGAGTGTTGCCGTTCGTATAGTGAGCCATGCTCTGAAAACGTGTCCTCTGTAATGTCTATTTGACAGGTAAGCAGACTAGTTAGACATATGGAATTAGGATGGTGATTAAATATGATGTGTAGGTGGGATATGGATGCCTATTAGAAATACCCACGAAGGGACTTTCATATTTATTTTGATAACGTCATATCACTGGCTAACGTTAGCTAGATTGCTAGCGAGTTGCTAACGTTAGCATAGTCATAGCTCCCGCGGTCTGAACCCATTGTTCTTTAGCTTGGCTTTGACATTGTCTGTATGTGTGATTAGTCTCCCTTTACTATGTTTAGTGTCTCCACACTGTGTAAATATGAAGGTAGGCCTATGTGTGTTGCTATTTTGATCCCCCCATGTTCCGTAACGTTATATACTGTTTAGCTTTGCTAGCGGTAGGCTAGACTAATGTGAATTTATGGAAGAATATATTTGGTGCTCTTATTGTGTATAAATTGGAGATGAGTGTTGCCGTTCGTATAGTGAGCCATGCTCTGAAAACGTGTCCTCTGTAATGTCTATTTGACAGATGGAGTAAAACAACAAAAACACCAGCCCTTGTAAGTGTCATTCTTATCAAGTGTGCTACAAATATTGGTGCCGAAACCCGGGATCAGCGCCATTGCCACCATTGTCAGGAGAAGAAGTGGGGAGCGGAGTGAGAACACGTGACCAACAATGGAACTGGAGCTTGAGCAACTGCAAGACAGGCTGAGTGAGACCCTCCTGCAGTTAGGGCTGGACCAGTTAAAAGAGGTGTGTGTTATTGCTAAAGTCCCCACTGAAAACCAGACAAAGAGGCATGCGCTGATCAGACTTATTAGTGAGACTGTGGATGAAGCAATTGAGAAGGAGGATGAAGAGGTAGCACGTCAGTTTCTGTCCAGACTAGTGGACCTCTCTAGTGAAATGAAGCAGAGAGGGGCGGAGTCACATACTGGTGCAGGTGCAGGCAGTACTAACAAGGATGCTGCTGAATTGGCAAGCTTACATGAACAATATCAGGCCTTACAGTCCAGCTTTACTGCATCCACAAAAGCGCTTGAGGAAGAGATATCACGCCTCAGTGAGAAACTAAGTCTTAAAGAACCCAGTAGACCTAGTCAACCTTCAAACCCAATCCCGTCAGTAATTCAACCCCCTGAAGTGACCATATGCAGAGACTTTAAGATAAATGGCCAAATAGGAGAACGGGGACAGATAGACAAGTTGTCTTATATAAATCTTACGCATCAGATTGATATGGGGGTGAGAAAAGGCCACAGCGAGTTGGAGATAATAGAGGCTGTAATCCGAGCCATCAGCCCTGGGCTGACTCTCCGTGACTTGTTAGAGATCAAAACCGAACTCACCCTCCCTCAGCTGAGGACCATTCTGAAAGGCCATTTCAAAGAGGATAGCTCTGTGGACCTATATCACCGACTAATCAACATCACACAGGACAGTCAGGAGTCACCACAGAACTTCCTGTTCCGAGCCATAGCATGTAAAGAGAGACTCTTAGCAGCAGCGAGAGAGCCTGGCTCTGATGAACAATACAGCCCTGAACTGATACAGAAGAAGTTCCTAAGAGCTGTGGGAACTGGGCTAGTGAGTGACCAGGTAAAATATCAGCTCAAGAGCTATCTCGATGATCAAGCAACTACTGATGATGTTCTCATTGTTAAGATGATAGAGGCCGCAAGTTTCGAGTCAGAGAGACAGCGGAAATTCAAGAAGAGCTCCCACAGTAAGGAAACCAGAGTGCGGGAAGTGCGAGCTGAGGCACATCAGTATCTAGGAGCGGAAGCTGCAGTGGTCGGGGGTCAGGAGTCGTCGCCATCAACATCCGCGAGTGTGAAAGCCCTTAAGACACAGGCAGGCAACCAAAAGGAGTCTGCGTTCTACGAGATAATCCAACAGCTGAAAGGAGAAATGGAACAGATGAGAAAAGCCATGAACCACTCCTCTGGCCAAAGACCTTCTCGTCAGCAGCAGCCTGTGAGGAAGCGCGGATGCAAAGCCTGTCAAGACAGTGAAAGGGGCGACCAGTGCAACCACTGTTTCAAATGCGGACAGAGTGGCCATCTTTCAAGAGGGTGTAGAGCTCAGAGGCCTGAAAAATCGGAGCAGGTAGACACATCTAGCTGTACTGTCACCAGCAAGCTCATCGACGACAGTATTCAGCTACTAGAAGCCAGAGTGTCTGCCCGACAGCGAGACGAGGCAGGGCGGGAACAGCAAGCACCCACAGTGAGTCATATCTCCTCAAAACGCCAGTCACAGCTGCTGAACCTAATTGGAAAGAAATACATGATAAACTGTTACATTGATGGTGTAGCCACACAGGCATTGTGGGATACCGGGTCACAGGTCTGCCTAATCAGTGAAGAATGGAGGAGAAAACATCTCCCACACACCAAGGTGAGAAGCACAGAAGAGATCCTTGGCCCTGGCACCCTGACTGGTAAAGCAGCAAACCAGACAACCATTCCTTTCTCTGGATGGGTGGAAGTGACTGTCCAGTTAGCACCGAATAGCACCACTCAGACCCCACCAATGGAACTCACTGTGCCAATACTAGTAACCACACACCAGGGCACCGCAGAAGAACCGATCATCGGTTACAATGTAATTGAACACCTGTTAGAGTCTGGAGCTGGACAGCCATCAAGTGTAATCACAAAGGCACTAAGCATTGCGTTCGCGGTTGACTACAAGAAGGCTGAAGTCCTCGTGAAGCTGATAAAGAGCCGAGATGATATGGAAGGTGAGGGGATGGTTAAAGTGGGCCGAGAAAGCATGACTATTCCGGCGGGCCAGACAAAGACTGTTAAGTGTGGTGTTAGAGCAGGGCCCCTCCAAGCAGACCAGAACGTCCTCTTTGAGCCTAATGTGAACCCAAAGTGGCCAGAGGGCCTGAAGGTGGATGAAAACATTGTATGTTTACAGAAGGGAACCTGGTCACGCATCGCTGTCCCAGTGACTAACGTCACAGCTCATGACATCACACTGCCGCCACGGACTCCCCTGGGGCAGACCCAAAGAACTAGAGCCATCTACCCTGCCGCCGTGAAGCCGTTGGATGTGGATGGGACTAGTACAGTGAACCCAGTCATCCCAGGGACCTCCACAACAGGTACAGAACGAAGACCTGTGATTAGAGACACAACAAAGCTGAAAGGGCCAGGTGATGTCAAGACGGAACACCAGGAGGAAGATCTATGGGACCCGCCTGTCCTCTGAACCACCTGACACCTGAACAACAACTGCAGGTGAGAGAGCTACTGCGGGAGGAGAGTAGTGTGTTCGCACGCGATGACCATGATGTGGGGACTATTCCATCACTCCAGCTCAAGATCCGCCTGAGTGACACCACACCGGTGAAGCGGACATACACATCAGTCCCAAAGCCTCTTCATAAAGAAGTGAAGGAATATCTCGAGGATTTACTGAACAGAGGCTGGATAACTAAGTCAAAATCACCCTACTCAAGCCCAATCGTGTGTGTGCGGAAAAAGGATGGGAGCCTCCGCCTCTGCTGTGACTACCGTGAGTTGAACAAGAGGTCCATCCCAGACCGCCATCCAATACCACACATCCAGGATATGCTCGACAGCCTGAAGGGGAGTGCCTGGTTTTCTGTCTTGGATCAGGGGAAGGCATATCACCAGGGGTTTCTTGAGGAGTCCAGCCGCCCACTGACTGCATTCATCACCCCGTGGGGATTATATGAATGGGTGAGAATTCCCTTCGGACTGTCCTCAGCACCAGCAGAGTTCCAGAGGTCCATGGAGGAATGTTTGATTGGGCTGAGGGACGACATTTGTCAGCCGTATTTAGATGACAACCTGGTCCACTCAACCACATTCGACGAACACCTCCAGCACCTGAGAAGAGTACTGCACCGCTACAGAAGCCATGGAATCAAGCTGATGGCAAGAAAATGTGAACTCTTCAAAAACCAAGTAAGGTTCCTGGGAAGGCTTGTGACCAAGGATGGATACACAATGGACCCCGCTGATGTGGCCCCGGTCCAGGCACTGAAGGAGAGAGAACCTACGACCATCGGAGAGCTCAGGAAGATGCTGGGATTCATCTCGTATAACCGGCCCTACATACCTAACTTCTCCCGAATCGCAAGGCCTCTCTATGACCTCCTCACCCCAGAGAAGACAGCAGCGGGGAAGCTCAAACAAAAGAGAAAGGACAAGGGGAGGAAGGGCTCCCGAGACCATCTGCCCTCCTCTCACCCAGTTAAGTGGACAGCTGAACACCAACAGGTCCTCTGTCAGTTGATTGAATTCCTCATCCAGCCACCAGTGTTGGGCTACCCAGACTTTGAACAGCCCTTTATCCTTCACTGCGACGCGTCACGAGAGGGCCTCGGGGCAGTATTGTATCAAAGACAGTCACAGGGTGGGCTGGCAGTCATCGCGTACGGGTCTAGGACACTGACAACTCCTGAGAAGAACTACCATCTCCACTCAGGGAAGTTGGAGTTCCTCGCGATGAAATGGGCCATATGTGAGAGATTTAGAGATTACCTCTACCACGCTCCATCATTCACTGTCTACACAGACAATAATCCCCTCACCTATGTGCTCACGACAGCCAAACTGAATGCGACCACCCACAGGTGGGTAGCAGAGTTAGCCGATTTCCAGTTCTCTATCAAGTACCGGCCTGGACGAGCCAATGGGGACGCAGATGGCCTCTCACGCATGCCGATGGAGCAGTACATGCAGACCTGTTCACAAGAAGTACACCCCGAGGTCATGAACAGTGTGACCAAGGCGCTGTCAGTACAGCTGGAGAGAGCTGAGCCTTGGATGTGTCCGGTAACCATAGCCACAGCACTAGCCGAGTTTGAGAGGGAACATACATCACCTGTGGCAGAGATACCCAGTCAGACGGTGAGAGACGCCCAGAGGGAGGATGCTGTCATTGGTGAGGTGCTGAAGTACATAACCTCCAATCAGTGGCCTCGGGGAAAAACACAGTGTGCAAGCAGGGGTGTTGCGACACTCATGAGAGAGAAGCATCGGCTGTGCCTTGATGATGATGGCATCCTGCGCCGGAAAACAGCTACCCGAACTCAGCTAGTCCTGACGAAAAAGTTCCATGAGCTGGTGTATAAAGAACTGCACAGAGACCTGGGCCATCTAGGCGTGGAGAGGGTGTTGCACCTGTTGAGGGACCGTTTCTATTGGCCTCACATGCAGAAAGATGTGGAACATTACATCACACAGGTGTGTAGCTGCCTGAAGACCAAGCGCCCCAACAAACCAACCAGAGCCCCTCTCACCAACATCGTGACCACACACCCATTTGAGATGGTCTCCATTGACTTCTTACACTTAGAGAAGTGTAAGGGAGGGTACGAGTATATACTGGTGGTTATGGACCACTTTACCCGTTTTGTTCAAGCCTATGCATGCAGAAACAAAGCTGCCAAGACCGCCGCAGAGAAGGTATTCGGGGACTTTGTGCTGAGATTTGGTTTCCCGGCGACGCTGCACCATGACCAAGGGAAGGAGTTTGACAATAAGCTCTTCGCCAAGCTGCAGGAGTACAGTGGAGTCAGAGGTTCTCACACAACACCGTATCACCCGCAAGGAAATGGTCAGGTCGAGCGTTTCAACAGAACGGTTCTGGCGATGCTGAGAAACCTGCCAGCGGTTGCGAAAACGGATTGGAAAGCGTCACTCCCAAAGGTGATACATGCATACAACTGCACCCGAAATGAAGCGACCGGATTTGCACCTTACTATCTGTTGTTCGGCAGAAATCCAAGACTTCCCATTGACCTGATGTTTGGCCTTAGAGCAAAGGACCAGGCACTATCCCATCAAGAATATGCAGAGAAGTGGAAGGCCCGCATGAATGACGCCTATCGCCTAGCATCAGAGACAGCACGGAAGGAGGGGGCCAGAAACAAAACACTATACGACAAAAAGGCCCACGGGACAGAGCTGTATCCCGGATGCAGAGTTCTCATCCGCAA
Source organism: Lampris incognitus (assembly GCF_029633865.1). NCBI lineage: Eukaryota > Metazoa > Chordata > Actinopteri > Lampriformes > Lampridae > Lampris > Lampris incognitus. Next base: position 5,960,420 of record NC_079225.1, on the reverse strand, counting down.
CCTGAACGAGAAAGGAGGACCGGGGAAATTAAGACCATTCTGGGAGGACCAGGTGCATGTAGTAACACAGAGGAAGCACACTGACAGCCCTGTGTATGAGCTGAAGCCGGAGAATGGAAAAGGACGAACCAGAATCATGCATAGGAACCTTCTTCTGCCATGCGACTTCCTGCCGGTGGAACCAAGAGAAGAGGACTTACCTGTGAAACCTAGACGGGAGAGAAAGAAGACAGACAGACAAATGCAGTGGAACCAGGAACAGGACAGTGACTCAGATGATGAGGATAACTGGAGATGCATCGTGGGACGACCAACAGTCAGAGCCAGTGAGCGGATCCAGAGTCAGCTGAGCCCAGACGCCTTGGAGTTCTATCCGGAGGAAAGAGACGGTCAAGATGAAGAGGATTTTGCGGAGCAGCCTGCAACAATAGAGGACAATGGGACAGTGTCAGAGAATGGCGAGACATCTGGAGCTGAAGAAGAGGATGAGCCCGATGGCGACAAGAGCCCGGAAGATGCCTTGCAGCCTCCACCAGAAGATGCCTTGCAGCCTCCTCCAGGGGAAGCTGTGCAGCCTGCCAGAGAAAAAGCATATCCTTTGAGAAATAGAAAACCTACACCAGTGTTTACTTATCACAGACTAGGGCAGCCTAGTGTGTCTGGTAGATAAGCAAATCAGACAAGTCAGTATAAATAAATAAATGAAAAAAAAAAATTTTTTTTAAAAAAACAAAAAAAAAACAAAAAAAACTTTTGACATGTTACAATTGTTATAGCTATGTGATTTTAGTTGTCCTGTGATCACCAGACATAGAGTTACTGTAGCATTGGTGTTTTAGAACACACCTGTTACCACCAGGGATATTACTATTACAAAGTTATTTGCTTTTAGTCAGATACTATAGCTCCCCGGCCTCAAGACGGACAAAGCAGTGGATTCAAGTGCACATTATTTACTTCAAACATATACCATTAATAGGAGATGTGTGTTATATGTTATGACTGATTACAGTACAGTATCCAGATTGACTCCTGCTTAGTAATAACCTATCTTTTCAATGAAAAGTTATGCAATGTGGACTGGTAGATTTGTTATGTCGGGACGCCATTATCTTTTTGAGGGGAGAGTGTGGGGTACTTGGGATTTAGTAGCCCCCCATCTATTTTTTATTTTATATACACTGCTCAAAAAAATAAAGGGAACACATAAGCAATGCAATGTAGCTCCAAGTCAATCACATTTTTGAGATATCAACCTGTCCAGTTAGGAAGCAACACTGATTTGTGAATCAATTTCACCTTTTGGTAAATTGTCTAATTTCCACCAGGTGGAAATTAGACAATTGCAAGACAACCCCTATAACAGGAATGGATTTGCAGGTGGTGGCCACAGACCATTTGCCTGTCCTCATCTTTTCTGGCCGATCTTTGGTTAGTTTTTCATTTTGCTAGTGCCCGCACCACTAGAGGTGGCATGAGGCGGTATCTGTAACCTACAGAAGTTGCTCAGGTAGTGCAGCTCATCCAGGATGGCACATCAATGCGTGCTGTGGCAAGAAGATTTGATGTGTCTCCCAGCACAGTGTCCAGAGCATGGAGGAGGTACCAGGAGACAGGCCAGTACACCAGGAGACGTGGAGGGGGCCGCAGGAGGACAACAACCCCGCAGCAGGACCGCTATCTGGTCCTTTGTGCAAGGAGGAACAGGACGAGCACTGCCGGAGCCGTACAAAACGACCTTCAACAGGCCACTAATGTGCAGGTTTCTGCTCAAACAGTGAGAAACAGAATGCATGAGGATGGTATGAGGGCCCGACGTCCACAATTGGGGCCTGTGCTCACAGCCCAACACCGTGCAGCCCGATTGACCTTTGCCAGAGAACATCTTGGTTGGCAGATTCGCCATTGGCGCCCTGTGCTCTTCACAGATGAGAGCAGGTTCACACTGAACACATGTGACAGACGTGAGAGAGTCTGGAGATGCTGTGGAGAACGTTCTGCTGCCTGCAACATCCTCCAGCATGACCGGTTTGGCGGTGGGTCAGTGATGGTCTGGGGAGGCATATCCTTGGAGGGCTGCACAGACCTCTACGTGCTAGCCAGAGGTACCATGACTGCCATTAGGTACCGGTATGAGATCCTCAGACCCCTTGTCAGACCATATGCTGGTGCAGTGGGCCCTGGGTTCCTGCTCATGCATGACAATGCTCGTCCTCATGTGGCCAGAGTGTGTCAGCAGTTCCTGTATGTCGAGGGCATTGATGCTATGGACCGGCCTGCACGTTCCCCAGACCTGAATCCAATCGAGCACCTCTGGGACATCATGTCTCGTACCATCCGCCAATGCGATGTCGCACCACAGACTGACCAGGAGTTTGACCGATGCCCTGATCCAGGTCTGGGAGGAGATCCCTCAGGAGACCATCCGTCGTCTCATCAGGAGCATGCCCAGACGTTGTAGGGAGTGCATACAGGCACGTGGAGGCCACACACACTACTGAGCCTCATTTTGAATCGTCTTGAAGAATTTCCACAGAAGTTGGATCAGCCTATGTTCTCATTTTCCACTTTGATTTTGAGTATGATTCTGAATCCAGACCTTAATGGGTTAATGATTTTGATTTCCATTGATCATTCTTAGGTTATTTTGCTCTAAACACATTCCTCTGTCTAATAAATAAAGATTTTCAGCTGAAATATTTCATTCATCGAGGTCTATATTGTGTTTTTAGGTGTTCCCTTTATTTTTTTGAGCAGTATACTTACTTTCATTGACCACTCACTACTAGTAAAGAGGGAATTGTCTGCTGTGTTGTTGTGATAGCCGGTTCTCGCCACAGGAGGGCACTGCAGGTTAATTGCTTCTAGCCTGTGTGACGTAGTGCTGGCTCTCGCGGTGCACTCTGGGACATTCGGGTAGAGTCGTCAGATGAGTGTTGCCGTTCGTATAGTGAGCCATGCTCTGAAAACGTGTCCTCTGTAATGTCTATTTGACAGGTAAGCAGACTAGTTAGACATATGGAATTAGAATGGTGATTAAATATGATGTGTAGGTGGGATATGGATGCCTATTAGAAATACCCACGAAGGGACTTTCATATTTATTTTGATAATGTCATATCACTGGCTAACGTTAGCTAGATTGCTAGCGAGTTGCTAACGTTAGCATAGCCATAGCTCCCGCGGTCTGAACCCATTGTTCTGTAGCTTGGCTTTGACATTGACATTGATCCCCCCATGTTCCGTAACGTTATATACTGTTTAGCTTTGCTAGCGGTAGGCTAGACTAATGTGAATTTATGGAAGAATATATTTGGTGCTCTTATTGTGTATAAATTGGAGATGAGTGTTGACGTTCGTATAGTGAGCCATGCTCTGAAAACGTGTCCTCTGTAATGTCTATTTGACAGATGGAGTAAAACAACAAAAACGCCAGCCCTTGTAAGTGTCATTCTTATCAAGTGTGCTACACAAGGCTCACAAAAAGCGCAGCACAGGCCAAGATACAAGTATCAGGGCACAGATAAGTAAATACTTTGATGCCATACAGGATACTGAAACTGATGATGCACTTGTCTTCTGGGACAAAAACCATGACAGATTTCCACAACTCCACAACTTGGCACTGAAGGTGTTGTCAGTTCCAGCATCCTCTGCACCAGTTGAGAGGGTATTTAGTAGAGGAGGCATCATCATGAGGCCCCACCGAGCCCGTTTAAGTCACAAAATGCTTCAGGCTCTAATTTTTCTGAAGTGCAACCAAGCTTTTGTTTAACCTCCTCATCCCTAGAGCCATGCAGGATCATCCCATCTCACCCTAACCCTGGCCCAGAAATGGGACCTTTGAGGTCTTTCACAACCACCCCTTTGTGAGTGTATTCTTAGTGTTGAGCTCAGACTTTTAAGGGTTTTACGCATTTTGTTCATGCTTGGCATGCCACAATATTCAGTTAAATTATTCCTAGTTAATTTACGCTTTAATTTTATGAAGCAAAGTTGTTATGGCTGCCCAGGAGAATTAATACTTATAAAAAGGACATTGTCTGGCCTTCTCTGTTGTTGTGAAAGTTCTTAATAGCCGTGCACCTAAGTTGTTGTTTTTTTTCTATGTGAACGTGCTCACTTTTTTGCATCTTTGGAAATCTACATGTCTTTTATAAGACTCGTGCAAAAACTAAAAGAAAGTGTATCTTATTTCAGATGATGTATTTATCTGTTTACACTTAGGCACAATAATTCAACAAATCCAAATTAACATCTTCTTGCAAGATATAAACAAAAAAAGACTTAATTGCTTGAATATCAGTCAAAATAGCTGGCAAAGCACCAAAATGCAAAAGAAATGTTGCTGTTGCATTTATGTAAAAGCAAACTTGATTAAAAAAAGATACTGGTCATTTGTTCTGTTTTGTTGTGATTTTTCTTTGATATATACAGTCTTGGTCTTGTCTCGGTCTAGGTTTGAGGAATGTTGCATACTGCTCTATAACAAGAGTCCACGCATGTTTGCAGTTTGTCCTCTGTATCCTCAATCTCGAATTCCTGTAGGTAGGCTGGTCTCCTCTTGGTTCGCGGTGGGTTCCTTCTGGTTACAGTCTCGGTGACTTTGCCCGGCTGTGTGCGTTCAGTCTGTTCAGGTAAAGTCCCAGAAAGTCCACTCTGAGCACCCTGACCTGGTACATTTTCCACATTTTCATCAACAACATTTTCTTCACTGTCATTGACCCTGGTATGTACATTCCTAACACCATATTCTATGTATGACTCAGGTGTTTGTGTTTCCTTTTCTTTGGCTGTCTTGGTTGTGAACTTCACCAACCTGTGCTTTTGGACCCTCTCTGTTTCTGGATAGTACACTAGATAAGCTGGGCTGTTTTTATCGTAGCCAATGAAAACACCTTGCTCGCACCTAGAGTCTAGCTTCCCCTTCTCTTGCTTGTAAGCAAAACACATTGATCCAAATTTCTGCAGCTTGGATATGTTTGGTTTCTTGCCTGTGAACAGCTCGTATGGCGTTTTCTTTGTGCGCCTGCTATAGCACCTGTTCCTCCCATAAACTGCTGTCTGCATAGCGTAGTTCCATAGCTTATCTGGTAACTCGCTTTCTATCAGTAAGCAACTGCTCATATCATAGAGAGTTCGCCAACCTCTCCCTGCTGTGCCATTTTGGTGGGGTGAATAGGGTGCAGACGTCTCATGTCTAATCCTATTCTTGGTTAACAGTGCCTTGGAAGACTCGGCTTGTAAACTCAGTGCTATTATCTGAACAGATACACCTGACTTCCCCGTAATGTGCTATGTCTGCTAAGAACCTTTCTGTGGCTTGCACTGTATCACTCTTGGACCTTAGGAAATGCACCAACACGGTACCTGAGTAGTCGTCTGTAAAAGACTGTGCATATCTGTACCCTTCTATGCTCGGTGTTGGGACCGGCTAAGTCAGCGTGGACTAGTTCTAAGGGTTTCTTAGCCTTTCTGTCTGGCTCCCTATTTCTCGTCTGGGTGAATTTGCCCTGTGTACACACTTCACATAACTGATCTGGTCTGACTGCACTTCCTTTTATCTCCATCCCTTTCACTACACCTTGTAACTTTTGTACATCTTCATAGTTACAACGACTCAAAATGTCATGCCAAGTTTGCATGTCGTGACACCCTGTACATTGGTCAACACTCTCCTCAACAGTTGTCAAGTAATACAAATTTCCACTCTCGTGGCTGTCAAACCTACTACCATCCTTGGTAACCATGTGATTGTCCCCTTTCTTGAAAGTGATTGCCGCCCCTCCGTTTGTTGCTCTTGCCACCGAAAAGATGTCATGTGGGTATGAAGGCATGTACAGTGTATCCCGTAGCTGTGCTCTGTGCTGTCGTCTGGTGCTGTCTAGTAGACATGTCATCACCGTTCCTCTTCATTGTGCTATTCCACTGCACTTGGTGCCATCGGCTAACTCCACTGAATGGGTGTCAGGCAAGAATGAGTTGTCGAAGCTTTTTAACTTTCCGATGTGGGATGTTGCTCCTGCATCCACCATGATGCCTTTCATCTTCACGTTGTCTGGTGGTCTCTCGTTCTTTGTGTGCTTGGCCTTGAAGAGATGGTCTTGGTCGCTATTTCGTTCCTCCGTGACTTTTCTGACACCATCTTGTTCCCCCTTTTTCTTGCACAGGGATTTGTGGTGTGTATTATTTTTGCAGTAACTACACCACACTTTTCGAAAACATTTTCTTGCCTTGTGCCCTTTTATTCCACATTTGTAACACGTCACGTTGGCATCTTCATCTTTTCTGTTGCTAGCGTGCATCTTGGTGGGGCCTCGGCCTTGCCTCGCACATGTCTTCATCACATTATCCATAGATCTTGCCGTGTTCATTTTCTCCGCCTCTTCATAGACCCGTAGTCTTCTGTTAAAGTCTGCGAACGTAACGTTATCTTCATTTTGTGTTATGAGGACGGCTAGAGGCTTAAAGGAGTCTGGTAGCCCGCCTAGGATCATGGCTACGATCAGTCCATCACTCATGGTCTCGCCTGCATCTCTCAGAGCCGTAATGAGGTTCTCCGCCCTTATTATGTAGTCCGTAACACTCTCGTTGTCCGCCATGCGTAGCTTGGTCAACGACGTGTATAAATGTATTATCGGCGGCTTGCTTTTTCCGGAATAATGTTCTTTCAGTATTCTCAGAGCCTTCCTGCCAGCCTTTAGCGGCTTCATGTCTTATCAGCTATAGGCTTTTATCATCTATCAGTCTTATTAGCTCAGCATAGCAATCAGCATTCTTCCTCCTATCTTCAGCTAACTGTTCTTCGCTAGCGCCGGTGGGCTCACGTAAAACGGTCTCTTTTAGCTTCAGAGTATGTAAGCAGCCTAGGAATCGTGTTTCCCAAAGGCCATACGTATCTTCGGATCCGTCGAACAAAAGCTGCGGTGCCAAGACTCCTGTTGCTCTGCTTGCCATTTTGCTAACGCGCTAATTTTACCGTGGCCAACTAGCTTGCTATACTTTGTCTTTGCTAAGCTAGCTTGTTAGCTTCATTGGCTAACGCATAATACGTCGCGTAAAACTTCTTCCGGGAAAATAAACACGGATTAAAATACTCTGTGATATAAACGCTCACTTATCTCCCAGCTGGTCCACATAGCCTGTAGAAGTTCCGTGTAATACTTCGCGTTAAACTCCTTCCGGAATGCTAGCTTGTGTCCAACTCTGCCTGGGCCCATAAGCTGTTCAGATGGGGCGCGCAATCTTCTCCTTGCGTAGGGAGGATAAGCAAAGCTTGACTTGGTTTTCTCTTTAGCCTTTAACGTCAGGCATATTTATTTAGGCAAATACAGCAGGACTTAGCTCTCTACTACCAACTCTTACGACACACACTGTCGCACACTGAGAACGTGGCGACGTCACAGCCGAATGGACCAGGGGCGTAGCCAGGACTTTTTTACTGGAGAGGGGGCCAGCTGGGGCCAGCCATTTAATTAGGGTGGCACTTGTCAAAACTACCATTTTAAAACTACTTTCAAAGATTATGATAGCCCTTTTAACAATGCCATGGATTGTGTAAAGCCAAAGGGTATGGAATGGTATCATTCATCTTATCTACATGTCCCATGCATGGGTGTTAATGCAAGGGGTATAGTTTAAGTGTTGTAAAGTGTAAAGACCGAAGACAGAAATGTAATTTAGTATTTCAGTTGCAATTTCAATTGCATGAAGGGTGTCGTGTATGAAACACTAATACTGTAGATAACTGGAAAGTGCACACGGCAGACTTATGACAGTAACGTAGTATATTTATTATTACGCTGTAATAACCTAGCTATCCCGAGTAGAGCGGAGTACCAAGAGAACGCCCTGGTGGCGATTCTGCCTTATATACTCTTCAGGAACAACCAATAGCTGACCTCCACCTCATTCAGCACCAATCACATTTGAATGTGCACATTCAAAACCAACCAACCCACACTGGTTAATATTCTGTGTTGGGAACACCACAGCTCCTCCCCTGTAAATTCAAACTTCTTTTTTTTTTCTAGGATTCTAACATATCCTTTTTGCTCTTAAGCTCATAACCATGTACAGTATTTCTTCAACAGTAACCATACATTACCTTACAGATTTCTTTTCTTTTTTTCTTTTTTTTTCAATAACCAATCTGCATGTCAGTCACAAGTTCAGTCTATCGCTACGAACTGAGGTCTGTTATCAGTTACAACTTCTTTAGGCAACCCATAAGCTGCAAATAAATTTCTCATTGCTTCAATTGTCTTAGATGAAGTAGTAGTAGTCATGGGAACTATCTCTGGCCATCTAGCATAGGCATCCATCGCTACTAAAAACATCTGCTTGTGGTCCTCAGCAAAATCAAGATGTACTCTTTCCCATGGACTCGAAGACCATTTCCATGTATGTATCGGTGCGGTAGCAGGCATACTACGCTGCTGCTGACAAATAGTACACTGATTCACTTCACGTTCAATACTGTCATCTAATGTCGGCCACCAGAATAAACTTCTGGCAAGGGACTTCATTTTAACTATTCCCCAGTGGTGCTCATGTAATTCCGACAATAGCCTGTCTCTTAGTTTATCAGGCACTACCACACGGTAACCCCATAATAAACAGTCATCCTCAATGCTAAGCTCTAATTTTCTCTGAAAATAAGGCTTCAGTGACTCATCCTGTACATGTTTAGGCCATCCAGTTAACACCAACTGTTTAACCACTCTTAACACAGGATCTCTGTCTGTTTCTTTGGCTATTTCTCTAGCAGTAAGAGGTAAGTCTTCCAGGTAAGACACTGTAAATTGGGTTTGACACCACATCTACATCAGGCTTCACAGGTAATCTTGATAAAGCATCAGCATTGCTATGCTGCTCTGACTTCTTGTACTGGATTTCGTATGTATACACTGCCAAAATTAGAGCCCACCTTTGTAATGTAGCGGCGGCCAGTGTTGGCACACCTTTTTTAGGCCCCAGAATTTTCAGCAGTGGCTTGTGGTCTGTCAATAACAAGAATTTCCTTCCATAAAGATAGTCATGGAATTTCATAACTCCAAAAACAAGACCCAGTGCCGCTTTTTCCAGTTGAGAGTAATTCTGTTCTGTTTTAGTTAACATTCTGGATGCAAATGCGATAGGTCTCTCACTTCCATCTTTCATTTTGTGGCTGATTACAACACCAACTCCATAAGGAGAAGCATCACATGCTAGTATGATATGTAACTCTGCATCAAAATGTACTAACAATTTATCTGACTGAAGAGACTTCTTTGCACTATCAAATGCACTTTGACATTTCTCTGACCATCCCCAGGTTGCATCTTTATGCAGCAATGCTGTCATTGGATGAATCAGAGTAGATAGTTTAGGGATAAACTTCCCATAGTAGTTTAACAGAGCTAAGAATGACCTGAGTTCAGTTACATTTTTCGGAACTGGAGCCCTCTGAATAGCATCTGTCTTTTCCTTCATTGGATGTATGCCCATGGCATCAATGACATGCCCTAAGTATGAAACGCTGTTCTGCATGAATGCACACTTCTCTCTTTTAACCCTGAGATTGTAAGTTTCAAGTCTACTAAGCACGTCTTCCAAGTTAGTCAGGTGCCTTTCTGTATCTTTTCCAGTAATTAAGATGTCATCTAAATAACAGATGACCCCTTCCATGCCCTGAAGAACCTGATCCATAATCTTTTGAAAAATAGCAGGGGCGCTAGCAACACCGTAGGGTAACCTATTGTAGTGATACAACCCTCTGTGTGTGTTGATAGTTAGGTAACGTCTTGAATTGTCCTCTAACAGAACTTGCTGATAAGCCTGCGACAAGTCTAATTTGGTAAACTGCTGACCTCCTGCTAGTTTAGCAAATAAATCTTGGGTTTTGGGTAGTGGATACTGTTCCACATTCAACCATGGATTGATGGTGACCTTGTAGTCTCCACATATTCTCACACTGTCATCCTTTTTAGGCACACAAACTATTGGAGCTGCCCACTCACTGTAATTAATGGGTGAGATGACACCTTCAGCTTCCAATTTTGCCAGTTCTCTCTCTACGGCTTCTCTTAATGCATAAGGCACGTTTCTAGGCTTACAGAACTTGGGCACTGCATCTGGAACTACATGTAGTCTGGCTTCAATACCCTTTAACTTGCCTAATTCAGGTTTGAACACTGATGCATGTCTGGCACACACATCATCCACTGTATCAGGAGCCACTCTGTTGACTCTTGACCAGTCTAGCTTTAACTGACTTATCCAGTCTCTGCCCATTAATGCAGGACCTCTTCCTTTCACGACTAGTAGTTGTAGCTTTTCGGAGCGTTCCTTGCATTTCACCTTTGCTGCGAATTTTCCTATCAACGGCAATGATTCCTCACTGTAGGTTTTCAGCACACAATTTGCAGGACTAAGCTTCACATCTTTAAACCTGCGTTTAAGTAGAGTTTCAGATATCACTGACACGGCTGTGCCAGTATCTACCTCCATTTTCACCCTTGTACCATTTACACTGACATACACATAGTAGGGTTTCACAATGTCACCTTTACCCGTGTCCATTGCAAAAAGCTCTGCCCCTCCACTGTCCAATGTCTGACCAAGTGTCAATGTTCTGTACCGCATCCACCATGCACCTTGTCGGCACACAGCAGTCGTCTCTGGCACTGCAGAGCTGAGGCTGGATAGGATCTCCATCTGCCCGAAGACTGTGAGCGTTGCTCTGGTCCACGTGCTTGAGAACGTGGCAACATTCCAAATGCATGGTCCCTTTCGATGCCTTGCCAAAGCTTCTTTCTTTAGGGGAACGGCATGCTTTTGCGATGTGTCCCTTTTTCTTGCACTGGTGACACTCTGCGTCCTTGAACCTGCATTCATCCGGTCTGTGGCCTTTTCCATTGCAGCGATAGCAGGGCTTTCCATTAGCTGTAGACTTTACCGTTGCCTCTCTATGCTTTAGGTTAGCCTTCTTTTCTACCACATTAGCTTTATAGCCCTTCTGTGCAAACTGTGGCGCACTGTTGCCTTTTGTTACCTCAAAAGAAAGCGCCATTTCAACTGCGAGCTGTAACGTTAATTCTTTTGTGTGAGCAGCATTGAGTAACCGATCTCTTAGCTCACTGCTCTTAACTCCACAGACCAACCTATCACGCAGTGCTTCATCTAAAAATGTTCCAAATTTGCATGTGGCTGCTAACTTTCTCAAACTTGCAATGTACTCACTTATTGTTTCGTTTTCCTTTTGGTTTCTTCCGTGAAACTTGCATCTCTCGGCAATAAAGTTGGTTTTCGGGATGCAGTGCTTTTCTAGCATTCCCACCAGTACTTCATATGTTTTACCCGATGGCTTATCTGGTGCACACAAATCCATCAGCAAGCTATGTGCCCGTTTTCGTACCCCCGTAAGAAATACCGCTTTGGTTTTCTCATCTCGAGTGTCCAATCCATTTGCTGCGAAGTACTGCTCTAACCGCTGGCGATAACTATCAAAACTTCCCTCACTTTCCTCGAAGTGGAAATCTTCTGGCTTACCGAATGCCATCTTCTGTTCGACGGTCCTTTCACTCACCGAACGTCTCTCTGGTTGTTCGTCGTTTACTTCGGCCTCGCTGGAGCTGCTTGACATGCGAACTCTGTGACTTCCAACTTAAACATCCCATCCTCGTCGCCAAACTGTCGTGTATGAAACACTAATATTGTTCTAAACTGTTTAAGTAGATAACTGGAAAGTGCACACGGCAGACTTATGACAGTAACGTAGTGTAGAGCCGAAGTAACGGAGAAGACCGTAGGTTCACACTTTAGCCGTGTAGGCAACTTTCTTTAATCCACGGTAAATCAGCGAGACAAACAAAACCCACAGCTCGACTGAGCGGAGGTGGCAAGAATAACCAGAAAACTGGCTGGACAACCATAACTTAACCCTGCGTTAACCTGCCAGGGCAACCATGACTTAACCCTTAGTTCCTGGGTTGAATTCTGTCCCCAATACGTGTCCACCACATGAGCCCCCCCAGAATTCGCCCTAGTAATCGAAGTCAGGCAGGCGCGGGGGGACGACAGGCCGTCCGCGGCGGCTCCGGATAACAGGGGCCGGAGTGTCTCTGGGAGGCATTGACGCGGGCCTGTGGAGGTCGGCCTGAGGAGCAGACGAGGCAGCTCGGGCCTCCACGGGGGGAGGAGGCGGAGCCGGGGGACGACCGCGACGAGGAGGTTGGGCTAACTCCAACGGCTGCGTCAAGTCCAGGTGTGCGGGTTTAACTCGGTCCACTGAAACATGCTCGGCCGTGCCCCCAAAATCCACCACCAGGTGCTTAGTTCCCCGTTCCAGGACGCGGAAGGGGCCGTCATAAGGGGGTTGCAGAGGGGGGCGGTGTGCGTCGTGACGGATGAACACGTAGTCCGCTGACTGCAGACCTGGGGGCACCTGGGACACCGGAGCGCCGTGTTGGGCGGTAGGGACGGGTGTGAAAGCTCTGACCCCGTCCAGCAAGGAGGCTCGTTGGTCCACAGCTGACCAGGGACGCGTTGCATTGGGCATGAAATCGCCTGGGACTCGCAGCGGCGTGCCGTACACCAGCTCCGCAGAGGAGGCTTGTAGGTCTTCCTTCGGGGCGGTCCGCAGGCCCAGCATGACCCATGGGAGCTTGTCAACCCAGTTGCAGTCCTTAAGAGTAGCCCGAAGCGCAGCCTTCATGGACCGGTGGAAGCGCTCACATAGGCCGTTCGCCTGAGGGTGGTAGGCGGTAGTGCGATGAAGCTTGACGCCCAGAGCCTCACCCACAGCATTCCATAGCTCTGAGGTAAACTGTGGCCCACGGTCAGATGAAAGGTCGGAAGGCGTACCGAAACGTGAGACCCACGACCCAATAAAAGCCCGGGCCACATCAGCAGACGTCGTGGATGCCAGGGGAACAGCTTCAGGCCAGCGCGTAGTCCTGTCCACCACAGTGAAGAGGTAGGTGAACCCATGGGAGGGGGGTAGGGGACCAACCAGGTCGACGTGGACATGGTCAAATTGTCTCTCCGGCACTGCGAAGCGTTCCAGGGGCGCCTTAATGTGGCGGTGTATCTTAGCCCGCTGACAGGCAACACACGAGTCGGCCCACGCTTTCACGTCTCTCTTAAGTCCCTCCCACACAAATTTAGCAGAGGTCAGGCGCACGGATGGCTTACCGCCTGGATGAGAGAGGCCGTGCACAGCTTCAAATACGGGGCGTCTCCAGCTGTGCGGGACGATGGGCCTGGGCTGTCCTGTGGAGACGTCACACAGGAGGGTGACACCTGTGTCGCTGAAAGGAACGTCCTGCAGGCGGAGCCCCGTGTCGGAGGCCCGGAGACGGAGGATGCTCGGGTCCGTGGCCTGGTCAGCAGCCATCTGTGCATAGTCAAGGCCTAGGTGGACCGCTCCAATCACTGCCCTAGACAGGCAGTCAGCTACCTGGTTAGACTTACCAGCGACGTGCTGGATGTCGGTAGTGAATTCCGAAATGTAGGAGAGTTGTCGCTGCTGGCGAGCGGACCATGGCTCGGCCGTCTTGGACATGGCAAACGTGAGGGGCTTGTGGTCCACGTACGCAGTAAACTCGCGGCCCTCTAGCAGGAAACGGAAATGCCGGACGGCGAGCCAGAGACCGAGGAGTTCCCTGTCAAAAGTACTATACTTGCGCTCTCGGGGTGTAAGCTGGCGACTGAAAAAGGCCAAAGGCTGCCAAGCCCCCCCAACCCACTGTTCGTGAACCGCACCAACAGCATAGTCCGATGCATCCGTGGTTATGGAAATAGGCGCTGTAGGTGAAGGATGCGCTAGCAGGGTAGCCTGGGAGAGCGCAGCTTTAGTCTCGGTGAACGCACGGTCCCGCTCTGCTGTCCAGTCGACCGCCTGGTTGGGGGACATGCCTTTCAGCGCCTCGTACAGTGGCCGGATGATAAAGGCGGCTCGAGGAATGAAGCGGTGGTAGAATGTCACCATCCCGATGAACTCCCTGAGCGCACGAGCTGTTTGGGGGCGCGGAAAGGCCGCCACCGCTTCCACCTTTGAGGGCAGGGGGACTGCCCCGTCCCCAGTGATGCGGTGCCCGAGGAAATCCATGGCTGTCAGCCCGAACCGGCACTTCGCCGGGTTGACGATCAGCCCATGCTGGCTGAGGCGTGTGAAGAGGGCATGAAGATGGGACAGGTGTTCTTCCTCGGAGGCGCTGGCGATGAGTATGTCGTCCAAATAGACGAAGATGAAAGGAAGGCCACGGAGCACTGAATCCATCAGCCGCTGAAAGGACTGGGCCGCGTTTTTGAGTCCAAATGGCATTCGTAGGAATTCAAATAGGCCGAATGGGGTTGTCACCGCTGTCTTGGGGATGTCTGAGGGGTGCACGGGAACTTGATGATAACCACGGACCAGGTCGACTTTTGAGAAGACGCATTTGCCAGACAGGTTTGCAGAAAAGTCCTGGATATGCGGGACAGGATAGCGGTCAGGCGTGGTGGCGTCATTTAGTCGGCGGTAGTCCCCGCATGGGCGCCAACCTCCATCAGGCTTAGCGACGATGTGGAGTGGGGACGCCCACGGGCTGTCAGAGCGGCGGATGATCCCCATGCGTTCCAGGTGCTCGAACTCAGACTTGGCAATGGCGAGTTTGGCGGGGTCGAGACGCCTGGCTCTGGCGTAGACCGGGGGCCCCTTCGTAGCAATGTGATGCTCCACCCCATGCTTAGCGGTGGGTGCAGAGAAGGTAGGCTGGGTGAGGTCAGGGAACTCAGCGAGGAGGCAGGTGAACTTGTCTGCCTCTGAGAGAGAGTTGGCTAGACCTGCATAGGCCGCTTCCCTCCGCGTACATGCGAAGGAGGAGAAGGTTAAGGCATCGACCAGACGGCTGTTCTGAATGTCCACTAGTAAACCGTAAGCGCACAAAAAATCAGCTCCGAGGAGGGGAAGCGTTACATTGGCCATGACGAACTCCCACGTGAAACGTTGTCCACCAAAACACAGTTCTACAGACCGCACGCCGTAGGTGTGGATAGGGCTGCCGTCAGCCGTCGCCAACTGGGGGCCCCGCTCCCCGCCCATGATGTCGACGTCAGTAGCAGGGAGCACGCTTCTCTGTGCGCCCGTGTCACAAAGAAATCGCCGACCGGAGATGGTGTCGAGGATGAAGAGTAGCCTGCTCGTATCGCCAACACTCATGGCCACTACTGAGTGTTGGCCCTCTCGTTTCCCGTCGGCCTGTAGTTGCAGGGGGAACGGCACCGTTTAGCTTTCGCACCAAATCGAGCGTGGTACATACAGAGTCCAGAGGGCTTGTAGCGGTCTGATGCTGTGGCGCCACCGTCGGGCCACGCCCGCGATGTCGGCGGGGGGCCAGTGAAGGTAGGAGCCAGCACCCCGGCATGGGAGGAACGTTGTGTAGCGACGAAGAATCGGTCAGCCTCCTTTGCCAGCTCACGGGGATCAGTGATGGTGGAGTTAGCGAGCGCAGTCTGGACGTGGGGCGGCATGTTGCGCAGAAACAGCTCCATAAACAGGAAACATGGCTTTTCTTGACCCAGTAGGTTTAACATCCTGCTCATTAGCTCCGATGGTTTGCCATCTCCCAAGCCCTGAATTGCGAAGAGGCGACGTGCTCTCTCCGTTGCAGACAGTTCAAAAGTTTCAAGGAGGAGATGTTTAAGTGCGGCGTATTTACCATCGGCCGGTGGGTTGGTTATGAAACCGCTAATCCTGGAAGCCGTAGCGCACCCCAGCGCTGCCAATACGTAGTAGTACCTGGTCTCGTCTGCTGTTATGTCTCTGAGCGCGAACTGTGCCTCAGCCTGCGCGAACCATGTAGCCGCGGAAGACTCCCAAAACTCCGGCAGTTTAATTGCAACGGCGTTCGTAGCCATAATGTGTGTGGTTTCAGAAAACTTATCCGAAAACCGACGTCGGGGTCACCAGTGTAGAGCCGAAGTAACGGAGAAGACCGTAGGTTCACACTTTAGCCGTGTAGGCAACTTTCTTTAATCCACGGTAAATCAGCGAGACAAACAAAACCCACAGCTCGACTGAGCGGAGGTGGCAAGAATAACCAGAAAACTGGCTGGACAACCATAACTTAACCCTGCGTTAACCTGCCAGGGCAACCATGACTTAACCCTTAGTTCCTGGGTTGAATTCTGTCCCCAATACGTGTCCACCACAGTAGTATATTTATTATTACGCTGTAACAACCTAGCTATCCCGAGTAGAGCGGAGTACCACGAGAACGCCCTGATGGCGATTCTGCCTTATATACTCTTCAGGAACAACCAATAGCTGACCTCCACCTCATTCAGCACCAATCACATTTGAATGTGCACATTCAAAACCAACCAACCCACACTGGTTAATATTCTGTGTTGGGAACACCACAAAGGGAAAATGTACACCATGAAGCCAACATTTCCATATCCTGAACACACACAACTAAATAAACTACATCACTTGGACTTGCCATGCTGCACTTACACACTCTTGCTTTTACACTTGGATTTAAATATGAGCCCATTGGGCTCCTGACTTTAGTGGCAAAGACAAGACTTAATAATAATAGGCTACTGATAATAATGCATGTATTTCAGCTTCCATTTGACTGTGTCTGTGCAGGCGTTTTTTTTTTTTTTTTTTTTTACCCACTCGGGACAGGGGAAGGGGACGGGGGCAGGGGGGCAGCGGGGGGCCGCGCTGTGACCAATGGGGGCCGTGCCCCCCCGGCCCCCACGTGGCTACGCCCCTGGAATTGACCGTAATCCAAATGAGTAAGGGCGCCATCAAATAATAACACTTAACAATACACACACAAACCACTGGTTATTATATTATATTGTAGCGAATTCAGTGGACAGCTCGGCCGGGCCATCACAGCCACGACGCGACTTGGGATCTCCCGCACTGCGGGCAACAACGTTAACCGGTCGACTAAAGGGTCCGACCCGTTAGCCAAGTGCCAACGTGTCTGCTTATCTGTGCACCCGTGTAACGTGCACGGATAAGTAGACACGTTGGCCCTTGGCAAATGGGTCGGACCCTTTAGTCGACTGGTTAACGTTGTCGCCCGCGGTGCAGGAGATACGGGTTAGCATCCCAGCTGTGGCGGTTCCCGAGTCCCCCCCCCGAATTCGCTACAAAATTATATTATTTTATATTACATTATTTTATATCATACTATATTACATTATATTTAAGCATAGACACACAAACCTACTACTACTACTATTTTCGGCTGCTCCCGTTACGGGGCGCCACAGTGGATCTTCCGTTTCCATTTCTTCCTGTCCTCTGCATCTTCCTCTGTCACACCAGCCACCTGCATGTCTTCCCTCACCACATCCATAAACCTCCTCTTTGGCCTTCCTCTTCCCCTCTTCCCTGGCAGCTCCATATTCAGCATCCTTCTCCCAATATACCCAGCATCTCTCCTCCACACATGTCCAAACCTTCCTCTTCTCCTCTTCCCTGGCAGCTCCATATTCAGCATCCTTCTCCCAGTATACCCAGCACCTCTCCTCTACACATGTCCAAACCATCTCAATATTGCCTCTCTTGCTTTGTCCCCAAACCGTCCAACCTGAGCTGTCCATCTAATATACTCATTCCTAATCCTGTCCTTCTTCATCACTCCCGATTCATCTTCAACTCTGCCACCTCAAGCCCCACCTCCTGCCTTTTCGTTAGTGCCACTGTCTCCAAACCATATAACATAGTAGCTGGTCTCACAACCATCTTGTAAAGCTTCCCTTTAACTCTTGCTGGTACCCTTCTGTCACAAATCACTCATGACACTCTTCTCCACCCACTCCACCCTGCCTACACTCTCTTCTCCACCTCTCTTCTGCACTCCCCGTTACTTTGGACAGTTGACCCCAAGTATTTAAACTCATATGCCTTCGTCCCCTCTACTCCTTGCATCCTGACCATTCCACTGTCCTCCCTCTCATTCACGCATAGGTATTCTGTCTTGCTCCTACTGACTTCCATTCCTCTTCTCTCCAGTGTATACATCCACCTCTCCAGGTTCTCCTCCACCTGCACCCTACTCTCATTACAGATCACAATGTCATCCGCGAACATCATCGTCCATGGAGACTCCTGCCTGATCTCGTCCGTCAACCTGTCCATCACCATTGCAAACAAGAAAGGGCTCAGAGCCGATCCTTGATGTAATCCCACCTCCACCTTGAACCCATCTGTCATTCCAACCTTGCACACCTCACCATTGTCACACCTCCCTCATACATATCCTGCAACACTCCTACATATTTCTCTGCAACTCCTGACTTCCTCATACAATACCACACCTGCTCTCTCGGCACTCTGTCATAAGCTTTCTCTAAATCTACAACGATACAATGCAACTCTTTCTGGCCTTCTCTATACTTCTCAATCAACATTCTCAAAGCAAACATCACATCTGTGGTGCTCTTTCATGGCATGAAACCATACTGCTGCTCGCTGATCATCACCTCTCCTCTTAACCTAGCTTCTATTACTCTTTCCCAAATCTTCATGCTGTGGCTGATCAACTTTATATCTCTGTAGTTGCAACAGTTCTGCACATCGCCCTTGTTCTTGAAAATCGGTACCAGTGTTACGTCTCGCCGCTCCACACCCGCTCTGCAGTGTAACCTTGGCCAAGGCTCAACGTCTCCCCGCTCCACACCCGCTCTGCAGTGTAAGCGTACCCGGAGCTCTGCCAACTCCACCTGATGCCTGTTTCCTCGTTACCCCTCCACTCACCTGTTGGCAATCACCTCCCTATATCTGGCTGTGTCACTCTCAGCTTGTTGCCAGTTCGTGCCGTTCCCTGGGAGAGTACTTGTGCTTGTCCTGCTCATCGAAGTTTGTTTACTTACCTGGATCTTCCCTGGAGATTTCTCTGTTGGACCTTCCTCGTTGCTCCCCTTCCCCTGTGCGCTGCTTTCCGTTTACGAAGAGGATTTCTTCACTCCAGCGTTGCTGTGATTTTCCGTTCTCCTTTGGTATCCTCCTGTTTACCCCCCCCCCTCCTGCCTGGATTAAGGGCCGACTCCACTGTTCCCGGATTAAAGGGCGACTCCACGGTTCCCGGCTTAAAGGTGGACTTCGCGTTTCCTGGTGAGAGTGGACTTCCTGAGTTTTCTCTTCAATAAATTAGCCTGTTGGTCCCGCTATATTGTGCCTTCTGTGTTTGTGCTCTTGGGGTCGGGTGCAAACCCTAACAGTACGAACTGGCCATGACGACCCCAGCCAGCACAGACGGCACACCCACAGCCAATCCGGTGCAAGCAGCCCTAGTAAAACATATTCAGATTACCAGTCCACGCCCATTTGACGGTAACTTTGAAACTTGCTCTACCTTCATTATGCAGTGTGAGCTTGTTTTCACACACCAGGCCACCGTGTTCTCCAGTGATGCTTTTAAGATCGCTTACGTGACCAACCTGCTCAGTGGTCGAGCAGCGCAGTGGGCTACGTCTTCTTGGTCCATGGGGGCCAGCTACTGTAACTCTTATAGAGACTTTGTCGCAGAGCTACGTAAGGTTTTCCACCATCCGGTAAGCCGTCGGGATTCTGACTCACGACTGAATAACATCCAGCAGGGCGGCGCCAGCGTCACAGATTACTCCGTTCCGCCTGGCTGCCGCTGAGAGCGGATGGAATGACCAGGCCCTGCGTGCCACTTTTCGTAGAGGATTGAGCGAGGCGGTGAAGGATCAACTTGCTACCCGAGAAGAACCCTCATCTCTGGATGACCTCATTGCTCTCGCTATCCGCATTGATGGACGTATCCGGGAGAGAAAGCGTGAGAAGGCCTTGCGTGGAACTTCCTTCAATCCCAGAACTACCTCTGCGTCAGACCGAACCGCTGTTCCCGTTTCCCCGGCCAATCCCTCCTCTGACTCTTTCGCGACAACGCCACCTGGGGATGTAGAAGAGCGGATGGAGGTAGGACGTGCTAGACTTACTCCTGCTGAACGGGAGAGCCGATTCAAGGCAGGTCTTTGCCTGTACTGTGGTCTTAAGGGGCACCGACTCCGCGACTGTCCCTCACGGCCAAAAGATTAGGCTTACCAGGACCAAGGGAGATCCTAGTAAGCCGCCTTTCCTTCTCCCGTGGGTCAGAATCTCGCGGCCATCTTGTTCCTATTGCTTTAGTCTGGGCGGGCCAGAGACTTTCCCTTGGAGCCCTGATTGATTCCGGAGCAGATGATAGTTTTATGGACCTTGACTTTGCCTCGCAGGCAGACATTCCCCTTGAGTCTCTTGGGACCCCCATTATTGCGTTTGCCTTGGATGACCGGAGATTAGCCTGTATCACACAGCGGACCGTCCCCGTTACTCTCACCGTTGCAGGTAACCACACAGAGACAATGCAATTTTACATCATACGTTCCCCGCTTAATCCAGTTATCTTGGGACGCCCCTGGCTCAGACACCATGAACCCCACATCTCTTGGTCCACAGGCACAGTCCTTGGATGGGGCTCTACTTGCCATGCCCAATGCCTTCGTGCAGCTCCTAGTGCTACGCCTTTGAGCTCGCCTACTCCCCTGCCTCCTGATCTCTCCTCCGTGCCCCCTGTGTATCATGACCTTGGTGAGGTATTTAGCAAGACCCGTGCTAAGTCACTCCCGCCTCACCGCCCGTATGATTGCGCCATTGATCTCCGTCCTGGGGCTACTCTTCCCAGTAGCCGCCTCTACAACTTGTCACTCCCTGAGAAGGCGGCCATGGATGAGTACATCACCGAGTCCCTTGCTGCAGGTCTCATCAAGCCCTCGTCTTCCTCTGTTGCTGCAGGGTTCTTTTTTGTGAAGAAGGACGGGGGACTTCGACCTTGTATTGACTACCGGCAACTGAACGCAATCACCATTAAGAACAAGTACCCGCTTCCACTTATGAGTTCGACTTTTGAGCCTCTCTCACAGGCGACCATCTTCACCAAGCTAGACCTGAGGAGCGCTTACCACCTCGTGCGAATCAGGGAAGGCGATGAGTGGAAGACCGCCTTCAAAACACCCCGAGGCCACTATGAGTACTTGGTGATGCCGTTCGGACTCACAAACGCACCAGCAGTGTTTCAGGCGTTTATGAACGACGTACTCCGTGACATGTTGGATGTGTTTGTCGTCGTTTACCTGGACGACATCCTCATTTTCTCCCAGTCTCTTGAGGAACACGTCCAGCATGTTCGCAGGGTACTGGAGCGCCTCCTCCAGAACCAACTCTACGTCAAGGCGGAGAAGTGCCTGTTTCACTCCCCCTCTGTGGATTACTTGGGATTCATCGTAGAGAAGGGACGGACCAGAGCAGATCCCCGCAAGGTCCAGACAGTGGTGGACTGGCCGGAACCTACCAACCGTAAGGAGCTGCAGAGTTTTCTAGGGTTCGCAAATTTCTACCGGAGATTCATTCGCAACTACAGCCAGCTGGCAGAACCGCTTACTGCGTTGACCTCCCCAGCCAAACCCTTCATCTGGTCTCCTGCTGCCAGCTCTGCTTTCCAAGTCCTCAAGACAAGGTTCACCTCGGCCCCAGTGCTGCTCCATCCTGACCCCAAGAGACAATTCGTGGTAGAGGTTGATGCCTCGGATTCAGGCGTAGGGGGGGTGCTCTCCCAGCGGTCGGCTGAGGACCAGAAACTCCATCCTTGCGCCTTTTTCTGCCGGCCGAGCAGAATTATGACGTTGGAAACCGGGAGTTACTGGCTGTAGTGGCTGCTCTGGAGGAATGGCGCCACTGGCTCGAGGGCGCTGAGCACCCGTTTCTCATCTGGATGGACCACAAGAACTTGACTCACCTGAGGGCAGCCAAACGTCTCAACAGTCGTCAGGCTCGGTGGGCTGGCTTCCTTAGTCGTTTCAACTATGTTCTGACTTACCGTCCTGGGACACGCAACGTAAAGGCTGACATCCTGTCTCGGCTACACCCGAAGGAAGGCGCGTTTGAAGAGCCTGAACCCATCCTCCCTGCGGCTAGAGTGGTCGGTGTGGTCACTTTTGGTCTTGAGTCGGCTGTTCGCACTGCCCAACGTGCTCAACCCGCTCCGAGTAACGTGTCGCCTCTTCGTCCCAGATGCTGTTCGGTCTCGAGTTCTTCAGTGGGGTCATAGCAGTCGTTTCTCCTGTCACCCAGGAGTTAGTCGTACCCAGTCGTTCATCGCTCGGCGCTTCTGGTGGCCAACTATGCGGGAGGATGTCAAGAGCTTTGTAGCGGCCTGCACTGTTTGCGCCCGCAGCAAGGCCTCTCACCAGGCGCCATCTGGTCTGTTGCAGCCACTCCCTATTCCTAGCCGCCCCTGGTCTCACGTGGCTTTGGATTTCGTTTCCGGACTACCACCTTCTCGGGGAAACACTGGTTCTCACCGTCATAGACCGTTTCAGCAAGGGCGTCCATCTGATAGCCCTTCCCAAACTTCCTTCGGCTGCTGAGACCGCGGACCTCTTGATGCAACATGTCTTCCGGCTTCATGGCCTGCCATCAGATGTAGTCTCCGATAGAGGTCCTCAGTTCACCTCACAAGTGTGGCGTGCATTTTGTAAAGGCATCGGAGCCACAGTAAGTCTGTCTTCGGGCTACCACCCCCAAACAAATGGTCAGACCGAGAGGGCAAACCAGAGCATGGAGACAGCGTTGCGTTGTGTATGTAACAGCAAGCCCTCCACCTGGAGTGACTACCTACCGTGGGTAGAGTACGCCACCAATTCCCTGGTCAGCTCTGCATCTGGACTTTCTCCATTCGAGGCATCCCTGGGCTATCAACCTCCCCTGTTCGACCCACAGCAGGATGAAGTGGCCGTTCCCTCCGTACAGCTCCACTTGCGACGCTGTCAGCGTGTCTGGAGGACCATCCGGACAGCACTGCTCAAGGCTGGGGAGCGCGCTCGCAGAGGGGCTGACCGGCGACGTACCCCTGCGCCGGAGTACAAGAAGGGACAGAGGGTCTGGCTGTCCACGAAGGACGTTCCCCTCCAGACAACCGACAAGAAACTCTCGCCCCGCTTCATTGGTCCTTTTGAAGTCCAGAAAGTCCTGAGCCCGGCAGCTGTTCGGCTGAGGCTGCCTTCCTCCATGCACATTCATCCTGTCTTCCACGTCTCTCGAGTTAAGCCCGTCTCCAGCAGTCCTCTTATGCCCCCGGTTCCTGAGCCTCCGCCTCCGGAATTTGTAGATGGTCATCCTCAATGGAAGGTCCGCCGGCTGCTTAAAGTCCGGCGCTGCGGCCGCGGGTTCCAGTATCTCGCGGACTGGGCAGGTTATGGACCTGAGGAGTGCAGTTGGATTTCGCGGAAGCTCATTATGGATCCCTCTCTCCTCGCCGACTTCTACCGTGCCCACCCGGGGGCGCCAGGTCAGTCGCCAGGTGGCTCCCGTAGAGGGGGGGGTACTGTTACGTCTCGCCGCTCCACACCCGCTCTGCAGTGTAACCTTGGCCAAGGCTCAACGTCTCCCCGCTCCACACCCGCTCTGCAGTGTAAGCGTACCCGGAGCTCTGCCAACTCCACCTGATGCCTGTTTCCTCGTTACCCCTCCACTCACCTGTTGGCAATCACCTCCCTATATCTGGCTGTGTCACTCTCAGCTTGTTGCCAGTTCGTGCCGTTCCCTGGGAGAGTACTTGTGCTTGTCCTGCTCATCGAAGTTTGTTTACTTACCTGGATCTTCCCTGGAGATTTCTCTGTTGGACCTTCCTCGTTGCTCCCCTTCCCCTGTGCGCTGCTTTCCGTTTACGAAGAGGATTTCTTCACTCCAGCGTTGCTGTGATTTTCCGTTCTCCTTTGGTATCCTCCTGTTTACCCCCCCCCCTCCTGCCTGGATTAAGGGCCGACTCCACTGTTCCCGGATTAAAGGGCGACTCCACGGTTCCCGGCTTAAAGGTGGACTTCGCGTTTCCTGGTGAGAGTGGACTTCCTGAGTTTTCTCTTCAATAAATTAGCCTGTTGGTCCCGCTATATTGTGCCTTCTGTGTTTGGGGTCGGGTGCAAACCCTAACAACCAGTATGCTTCTTCTCCACTCCTCAGGCATCCTCTCACTTTCCAAGATTGTGTTAAACAATCTAGTTAAAACCCCACTGCCATCTCTCCTAAACATCTCCATGCCTCCACAGGTATGTCATCAGGACCAACTGCCTTTCCACTCTTCATCCTCTTCATAGCTGCCCTCACTTCCTCCTTGCTAATCCACCTCACTTCCCGATTCACTATCCCCACATCGTCCAACCTTCTCTCTCTCTAGACACACAACATAGACACACAAACCACTAGCCATTATATTATATCTATCTATCTATTTATCTTATCTTATATTTATTATATTGTATTATATTATATTGTAGAGGAGCTCAAGCAGGAGTCGTGACAACTTTCTCTGTCGTCTACACAACGTGCACCATTTATTCCTTCACCATTACAACAACAAAAAAAAACCCCGCGCAGCGGAAGTGTGTCACTGTAAACCCGAACCGAGGAAACAGCAGCTGTAAACAAACGTTCCTACTAGCTCAATAAGGGGAATTATGTAGCCCCATAACCACTACAATATTATATTGTATTATATTATATTAAATATTATATATTTAAACATACACACAAATCATCAGCCCCTGTCCAGATTACTGAAATTCACAGCACAATGTGAAAACCAAAATAACTAAAAGATTAAGTTGACAATGCAATGCATAGGTTCACTTGTTGCATCCTTTCAACACAATGGTAGCACACAATTTTATTGATGAAGCAATAGCACGTGCTTGACATATATTAAGTATTTCTTAAATCAGTGATCAATACATGTTATTGTTCTGCCAGACTTAAACAGTCACAAACAAAGTGGTTGCTTGTTCTAGGATATGTCAGCATGTTATCATAAGGTATATCAGAAGGGTATTATAAGGTATAGTGTTATGATATCCCTTATCATATTCACCTGACCTACCCTGTGATGGCCTGGCAGTCTGTCCAGGGCGTCTCCCCGCCTGCGGCCAGTGACTGCTGGGATAGGCTCCAGCATCCCCGCCACCCTGACAGCAGGATAATCGGTTCAGATAATGGCTGGATATCATAGTGTTTATTATAAGGCATATCAGAGTGTTATTATAAGGCATATCATAGTGTTATTATAAGGCATATCACAGTGTTACTATAAGGCATATCACAGTGTTATTATAAGGCATATCACAGTGTTGTTATAAGGTATATCACAGTGTTATTATAAGGCATATCACAGTGTTACTATAAGGCATATTACAGTGTATTTATAAGGGATATCATAGTGTTATTATAAGACATATCAGAAGGTTATTATAAGGGATAGTATTGTTAGGGTTTGTGGAAGACCCCAAGCGCGCGACACCAGACAGAGATGGGATTAGCCGCAAACTGGCGTACTTTATTCCTTACGCGTACAAATAGTCAAACATAGGAAGGCAATGAGCGACAAGGAAAAAAAACGGAAAGTCCAAGGGGAAAAAGGCTCGCGGGTAATCCAAACGGGAACACGGCAGGATACTTCCACGGGGAAACTTTGCAGGGGAAAAACATGAACCAAGGGCTGGGATGAGTTCGTAGAGAAAAGGACCGTGAGAGGAGAGTGGCCGCGACTGCGGGTGCGGGGAGGTTACAACACGAACTGACAACGGGCACGTGTGAGGCCACCAAACTTAAGCCCAGCCCTGATGACTAAGCCCGGCCCTGACGAGCCGATTGGCTGCCGGCGCGGGGTGGGCGGGCCATGGCGCGGGGTGAGCGAGCCATAACAGTACCCCCCCCCCTCCACGGGAGCCACCAGGCGACTTGCCCGGCTTGTCGGGATGGGAACGATGGAACTCAGTGAGCAGCCCAGGGTCCAGGATGAGCTGGCGGGAGAACCAGCTGCGTTCCTCCGGACCGTAGCCCTCCCACTCCAACAAATACTGGAACCCCCGTCCTCGGCACCGGACGTCCAGCAGCCGGCGGACCTTCCACCGGGGGTGCCCATCCACGATCTCAGGGGGAGGCGGAGCCGGGGCCGGAGGCATCAGAGGACTGTGGGAGACAGGCTTAACCCGAGACACATGAAACACGGGATGGGTCTTCAAGGAAGCCGGAAGCTTAAGACTCACCGCCGCGGGGCTGAGAACCTTCCTGATCTAAAAGGGCCCGACAAACCGGGGGTTCAGCTTCTTCGCGGTGGACTGAAGCGGGAGATCCTTCGAGGACAGCCACACCCTTTGGCCTGGTTGGTACGTAGGTGCTGGGGACCGGCGTCGGTTGGCTCCCCGACTGGCCCGCTCAGCTGCCCGGAGCAGAGCAGCTCTGGTCACCTCCCAGACGCGACGACACCGGTTCAGATGGGCCTGCACGGAGGGAACCGCCACTTCCGACTCCTGCGCAGCAAAGAGAGGCGGCTGGTAGCCCAGGGACACCTCAAAAGGTGAGAGGCCGGTGGCAGAGCTGACCAGGGAGTTGATGGCATACTCGACCCAGGGGAGGAACCGGCTCCAGGAGCTGGGCTTCTTGGCGGCCACGCACCGGAGGGCAGACTCCACGCTCTGGTTCATCCTCTCTGTCTGACCGTTAGTCTGTGGGTGATAGCCAGAGGAGAGACTAACAAAGGCACCCAACCCCTTACAAAAGGCCCGCCATACCTGGGAGAAGGAACTGGGGCCCTCGGTCCGAGACGACGTCCAGGGGAAGGCCGTGGAGACGGAACACGTGGCTCGTCAGGAGGTCCGCCGTCTCAGAAGCCGATGGGAGTCTGGGGAGGGCCACCAGGTGCACTCCCTTACTGAAGCGGTCCACCACTGTCAGGATCACAGTGTTACCCTGGGAGGGAGGCAGTCCGGAGACAAAATCCAACGCCACATGGGACCAAGGCCGGCTTGGAGTTGGGAGGGGCTGCAGCAGACCCGCGGGTGCCTGGTGAGAGGCCTTGCTGCGAGCACAGACGGAGCAGGCCCCTACGAAGTCCCTGACGTCGTTCCTCATGGTGGGCCACCAGAAACGCCGAGCCAGAAAGGTGAAGGTGCAGTGGACACCCGGGTGGCAAGCAAACTGACTGGCATGGCCCCACTGGAGAACCCGGGGCCGGACTGCGTCCGGGACGAATAGGCGGCGTGGAGGGACGTGGCTCGGGGCGGGATGGGAGCGCAATGCCTGCCTGACCACGGTCTCGATGCCCCAGGTAACCACGCCAACCACCCTGGCCTCAGGAAGGATGGGAGTCGGCTCCTCTGTAGCTGGCTCCCTCCTCGGGTGTTGTCGGGACAGGGAGTCTGCCTTCGTGTTGCGGGACCCGGGGCGATAAGTCAGCGTGAAGTCAAACCAACTGAGGAAGCTGGCCCACCGTGCCTGCCGACAATTGAGGCACTTGGTTGCCCGGATGAACGTCAATTTCTTATGATCCGTCCAGATGGTGAACGGCTGTTCCGCCCCCTCCAGCCAATGGCGCCACTCCTCCAGAGCAGCCACCCCTGCCAGCAGCTCCCGGTACCCGACGTCTCCTCGGCGGGGAGGAACCGGCGAGAGAAGAAGGCGCATGGGTGGACCTTCTGGTCAGACGCTGACCGCTGGGAGAGGACAGCCCCCAACCCGGTGTCCGAAGCGTCCACCTCTACGATGAACTGCCTCTTGGGGTCGGGGTGGAGCAGGACCGGGGCGCTGGTGAACCTCTCCTTGAGGGACTGGAACACAGTGCGGGCAGCCGGGGACCAGATGAACGGCTGGGAGGGGGAGGTCCGCCTGGTAAGAGGTTCTACCACGCGGCTGTAGTTCCGGATGAACCTCCGATAGAAGTTCGCAAACCCGAGGAAGCTCTGTAATTCCTTCCGTGATGTGGGATCGGGCCAGTCCACCACAGCCTGGATCTTGCGGGGGTCGGCCCGGGTCTGTCCCCTTTCAACGACGAAGCCCAGGTAGTCAACGGAAGGGGAATGGAACCGGCACTTCTCTGCCTTGACGAAGAGGAGACGTTCGAGCACCCGGCGGACATGCTGGACATGTTCCTCGAGGGTCCTGGAGAAGATGAGGATGTCATCGAGGTACACCGCCACAAACTCATCGAGCATGTCGCGGAGAATGTCATTCATGAGAGCCTGGAATACCACCAGGGCGTTGGTGAGGCCGAACGGCATGACCAGGTACTCATAATGACCCCGGGGCATCTTAAAGGCTGTCTTCCACTCGTCCCCCTTCCGGATCCGGACCAGATGATAGGCACACCGGAGGTCCAGCTTAGTGAAGACTGTAGCCTGGGTGAGGGGCTCAAGGGTGGAACTCATGAGAGGAAGGGGGTACTTGTTCTTGACGGTTATCTCATTGAGTTGGCGATAGTCAATGCAGGGTCAGAAGCCCCCGTCCTTCTTCTTCACGAAAAAGAATCCAGCTGCCACCTGGGAGGACGAGGGCCGAATGAGCCCTACTGCCAAGGACTCGGAGATGTACTCGTCCATCGCAGCCTTTTCGGGGATGGTCAGACTGTACAGACGACTGCTGGGAAGGGGTGCCCCAGAGTGGAGGTCGATAGCACAGTCATAAGGCCGATGAGGAGGAAGAGATTGGGCCCGGGTCTTGCTGAAAACCTCACCTAACTCATGGTACTCAGGGGGAACAGAGGAGAGGTCGGGAGGCGGGGTACTAGGGGCACGTCGGGGGGATGGGGCGGGAGCCGCCTGGAGACATTGGGCATGACAGGAGGCGCTCCACTCCATGATGGTACCGGAGGCCCTGGCGATGTGTGGCTCATGCTGCACGAACCAGGGGCGCCCACAGGGACTAACGGGGACTGGATGATGTAGAACCGAAGTCTCCACATGGTTACCTGCTATGGTGAGAGAGACAGGGTGGGTGCGTTGGGTGACGCTGGCCAGGCAGCGCTCGTCCAGCGCGAAGGCCTCCATGGGCTTCTCCAGTGTCTCTAGCGGGATGTTAGCCTGGGCCACAAACTCCGAGTCCAGGAAACACTCATCAGCCCCCGAGTCGAGGAGTGCACCCACCGTGAGCTGGTCAGCCCAGGCCAGGGTAACACTAACTAGATGGTTCTGTGGGGCAGGACGGCGGGAACAGGAAAGTCGGCTCACTAGGATCTCCCGGGGCCCCAGTGAGCCTAGTCTTTTGGCCGAGTGGGGCAACCGCTGATCAGATGTCCCTTCTGGCCACAGTAGAGGCATTGACCCGCCTTGAACCGGGCCTCCCGTTCGGCCGGACTAAGGCGCGTGCGCCCCAGCTGCATAGGTTCCTCCCCCGTCGTGGTCTGGGGCGCGGGGGGAGAAACGGCCACAGGGAAAGTGGGGCGAACAGGAGTAGGGATCCTGTTAGGATATAAGAATATATATATATATAAGAAAGTGATATAAGAATTTTATTATAAGGCGTATCAGAAGGTTATTATAAGGGATATCATATTGTTATTATAAGGCATATCAGAAGGTTATTATAAGTGATAACAGAGTGTCATTATAAGGGATATCAGAGCGTTATAAGTGATATCAGAGTGTTATAAGTGATATAAGAACTTTATTATAAGGTGTATCAGAAGGTTATTATAAGGGATATCATATTGTTATTATAAGGCATATCAGAAGGTTATTATAAGGGATATCATAGTGTTATCATAAGGCATATCAGAGTGTTATTATAAGGCATATCAGAAAGTTATTATAAGGGATATTATAGTGTTATTATAAGGGATATCAGAAGGTTATTATAAGGGATATCAGGGTGTTATTATAAGGCATATCAGAAGGTTATTTTAATGCATATCAGAGTGTTACAATAAGGGATATCAGAATGTTATAATAAGGGATATCAGAAGATTATTACACAGTAAAAAACTGAGTGTTAATTTAACTCTGAGAGTCTACAAATGGATCCTTTCGGGTTCATTTGTAGACTCTCAGAGTTAAATTAACACTCAGAAAGTTAAATTAATACTGAGGATTTTACTATGTATAAGTGATATTAGGGTGTTATTATAAGTGATATC
This sequence comes from Lampris incognitus, assembly GCF_029633865.1. Classification (NCBI taxonomy): domain Eukaryota; kingdom Metazoa; phylum Chordata; class Actinopteri; order Lampriformes; family Lampridae; genus Lampris; species Lampris incognitus. The sequence goes on along the minus strand of NC_079225.1, from coordinate 5,930,466 downwards.
AAAATATTATTATAAGGGATATCAGACTTATATTATAAGTGATATCAGAATGTTATTATAGGTGATATCATAATTATTTATAAGGGATATCAGAAGGTTATTATAAGGGATATCAGAGTGTTATTACAAGTGATATCAGTGTTATTATAATGGATATCAGAGTGTTATTATAAGAGATATCAGAGTGTTATCATAAGGGATATGAGAATGTTATTATAAGGGATATCTGAAGGTTATTATAAGGTTATTATAAGGGATATTAGAAGGTTATTATAAAGGATATCAGAGTGTTGTTATAAGTTATATCGCAGTGTTATTATAAGGCATATCACAGTGTTATTATAAGGGATATCATAGTGTTATTATAAGGAATACCAGAAGGTTATAAGGGATATCATAGTGATGTTATAAGGCCTATCAGAAGGTTATTATAAGGGATATCGTAGTGTTATTCTAAGGCATACTATAGTGTTTTTATAAGGTGTATCAGAAGGTTATAAGGGATATCAGAGTGTTATTATAAGGAATATCAGAAGGTTATTATAAGGGATATCATAGTGTTATTATAAGGGATATCAGAATGTTATAATAAGGAATATCAGAAGATTATTACACAGTAAAAAACTGAGTGTTAATTTAACTCCGAGAGTCTACAAATGGATCCTTTCGGGTTCATTTGTAGACTCTCAGAGTTAAATTAACACTCAGAAAGTTAAATTAATACTGAGTATTTTACTGTGTATAAGTGATATTAGAGTGTTATTATAAGTGATATCAAAATATTATTATAAGGGATATCAGACTTATATTATAAGTGATATCAGAATGTTATTATAGGCGATATCATAATTATGATAAGCGATATCAGAGGGTTATTATAAGGGATATCAGAGTGTTATTAGAAGGGATAGCAGAGTGTTATTATAAGGGATATCAGAGTGTTGTTACAAGTGATATCGGAGTGTTATTATAATGGATATCAGAGTGTTATTATAAGAGATATCAGAGTGTTATCATAAGGGATATGAGAATGTTATTATAAGGGATATCTGAAGGTTATTATAAGGTTATTATAAGGGATATTAGAAGGTTATTATAAAGGATATCAGAGTGTTGTTATAAGTTATATCACAGTGTTATTATAAGGCATATCACAGTGTTATTATAAGGGATGTCATAGTGTTATTATAAGGGATACCAGAAGGTTATAAGGGATATCATAATGATGTTATAAGGCATATCAGAAGGTTATTATAAGGGATATCATAGTGTTATTCTAACGCATACTATAGTGTTTTTATAAGGTGTATCAGAAGGTTATAAGGGATATCAGAGTGTTATTATAAGGAATATCAGAGTGTTATTATAAGGGATATCAGAAGGTTATTATAAGGGATATCAGAATGTTATAATAAGGGATATCAGAAGATTATTAAACAGTAAAAAACTGAATGTTAATTTAACTCCGAGAGTCTACAAATGGATCCTTTCGGGTTCATTTGTAGACTCTCAGAGTTAAATTAACACTCAGAAAGTTAAATTAATACTCAGGATTTTACTGTGTATAAGTGATATTAGAGTGTTATTATAAGTGATATAAGAATGTTATTACAAGGGGTATCAGAATGTTATTATAAGTGATATCATAATTATGATAAGGGATATCAGAGGGTTAATATAAGGGATATCAGAACGTTATTATAAGGGATATCAGAGTGTTATTATAATGGATATCAGAGTGTTATTATAAGAGATATCGGAGTGTTATCATAAGGGATATGAGAATGTTATTATAAGGGATATCTGAAGGTTATTATAAGGTTATTATAAGGGATATTAGAAGGTTATTATAAAGGATATCAGAGTGTTGTTATAAGAGATATCGGAGTGTTATCATAAGGGATATGAGAATGTTATTATAAGGGATATCTGAAGGTTATTATAAGGTTATTATAAGGGATATTAGAAGGTTATTATAAGGCATATCACAGTGTTATTATAAGGGATGTCATAGTGTTATTATAAGGGATACCAGAAGGTTATAAGGGATATCATAGTGATGTTATAAGGCATATCAGAAGGTTATTATAAGGGATATCATAGTGTTATTCTAACGCATAATATATAGTGTTTTTATAAGGTGTATCAGAAGGTTATAAGGGATATCAGAGTGTTATTATAAGAAATATCAGAGTGTTATTATAAGGGATATCAGAAGGTTATTATAAGGGATATTAGAAGGTTATTATAAAGGATATCAGAGTGTTGTTATAAGTTATATCACAGTGTTATTATAAGGCATATCACAGTGTTATTATAAGGGATGTCATAGTGTTATTATAAGGGATACCAGAAGGTTATAAGGGATATCATAATGATGTTATAAGGCATATCAGAAGGTTATTATAAGGGATATCATAGTGTTATTCTAACGCATACTATAGTGTTTTTATAAGGTGTATCAGAAGGATATAAGGGATATCAGAGTGTTATTATAAGGAATATCAGAGTGCTATTATAAGGGATATCAGAAGGTTATTATAAGGGATATCAGAATGTTATAATAAGGGATATCAGAAGATTATTACACAGTAAAAAACTGAGTGTTAATTTAACTCCGAGAGTCTACAAATGGATCCTTTCGGGTTCATTTGTAGACTCTCAGAGTTAAATTAACACTCAGAAAGTTAAATTAATACTCAGGATTTTACTGTGTATAAGTGATATTAGAGTGTTATTATAAGTGATATAAGAATGTTATTACAAGGGGTATCAGAATGTTATTATAAGTGATATCATAATTATGATAAGGGATATCAGAGGGTTAATATAAGGGATATCAGAGTGTTATTATAATGGATATCAGAGTGTTATTATAAGAGATATCGGAGTGTTATCATAAGGGATATGAGAATGTTATTATAAGGGATATCTGAAGGTTATTATAAGGTTATTATAAGGGATATTAGAAGGTTATTATAAGGCATATCACAGTGTTATTATAAGGGATGTCATAGTGTTATTATAAGGGATACCAGAAGGTTATAAGGGATATCATAGTGATGTTATAAGGCATATCAGAAGGTTATTATAAGGGATATCATAGTGTTATTCTAACGCATAATATATAGTGTTTTTATAAGGTGTATCAGAAGGTTATAAGGGATATCAGAGTGTTATTATAAGAAATATCAGAGTGTTATTATAAGGTGTATCAGAAGGTTATTATAAGGGATATCAGAATGTTATTATAAGAAATATCAGAGTGTTATTATAAGGGATATCAGAAGGTTATTATAAGGGATATCAGAATGTTATAATAAGGGATATCAGAAGATTATTACACAGTAAAAAACTGAGTGTTAATTTAACTCCGAGAGTCTACAAATGGATCCTTTCGGGTTCATTTGTAGACTCTCAGAGTTAAATTAACACTCAGAAAGTTAAATTAATACTCAGTATTTTACTGTGTATAAGTGATATTAGAGTGTTATTATAAGTGATATAAGAATGTTATTACAAGGGGTATCAGAATGTTATTATAAGTGATATCATAATTATGATAAGGGATATCAGAGCGTTATTATAAGGGATATCAGAGTATTATAAGTGATATCAGAGTGTTATTATAATGGATATCGGAGTGTTATTATAAGGGATATCAGAGTGTTGTTATAAGGGATATCAGAAAGTCATTACAAGTGATATCAGAATTATCATAAGCGATATCAGAAGGTTAATATAAGGGATATCAGAAGGTTAATATAAGGGATATCAGAAGGTTATTATAAGGGACATCAGAGTGTTATTTTAAGGGATATCACAGTGTTATTATAAGGGATATCAGAGTGTTATTATAAGGGATATCAGAGTGTTATTATAAGGGACATCAGAAGGTTATTATAAGGGATATCAGAGTGTTATTATAAGGGATATCAGAAGGTTATTATAAGGGATATCAGAAGGTTATTACAAGTGATATCAGAATTATCATAAGGGATATCAGAAGGTTAATATAAGGGATATCAGAAGGTTATTATAAGGGATATCAGAGTGTTATTTTAAGTGATATCACAGTGTTATTTTAAGGGATATCAGAGTGTTATTATAAGGGATATCAGAAGGTTATTATAAGGGATATCAGAATCATTGTAAGGGGTATCAGAAGGTTTTGAGTGTTTTGGTCACAGGGGTACATTGTTCACATATTTCCACATGCTTTCGTTTTGACTCAGCCAGTCAGAGCTGAGGACTAAACTTATTCATTGTTAAAATCATTTTCAATGCGCGATTCCACGTCAGAAACCCAGACACACAGCAGGTATGACTGCACAACATCCGGCACAGCGACTGCCGATGCCAGCCTCTTGGCTGACTCAGGTACATTTACATGTGTTCGAATGTTGGTTACTGTACATTGTCCCTTACCAAAAAAACATTTGAATAAAAAGAAGAAACACAATTTGGAGTTGTATGCAACTAGGCGCCCGCAGCACAACACAACACCACAGCCCAGAGGAATGTACGGCAGATGTCCCACAGAAGTTTGGTTCAGTCAGGGAAAGTTCCTGTTTGGCAGACACTAATGCAGCTCATGAGGAGATGTGCAGGACTGGGTGGTGGTTGGCTGTGGCACAACATACACTACATAATGCAGCTCATGAGGAGATGTGCAGGACTGGGTGGTGGTTGGCTGTGGGACAACAGACACTAATGCAGCTCATGAGGAGATGTGCAGGACTGGGTGGTGGTTGGCTGTGGGACAACAGACACTAAAGCAGCTCATAAGGAGATGTGCAGGACTGGGTGGTGGTTGGCTGTGGGACACCAGACACTAATGCAGCTCATGAGGAGATGTGCAGGACTGGGTGGTGGTTGGCTGTGGCACAACAGACACTAATGCAGCTCATGAGGAGATGTGCAGGACTGGGTGGTGGTTGGCTGTGGGACAACAGACACTAATGCAGCTCATGAGGAGATGTGCAGGACTGGGTGGTGGTTGGCTGTGGGACAACAGACACTAATACAGCTCATAAGGAGATGTGCAGGACTGGGTGGTGGTTGGCTGTGGGACAACAGACACTAATGCAGCTCATAAGGAGATGTGCAGGACTGGGTGGTGGTTGGCTGTGGGACAACAGACACTAATACAGCTCATAAGGAGATGTGCAGGACTGGTTGGTTGTTGGCTGTGGGACAACAGACACTAATACAGCTCATAAGGAGATGTGCAGGACTGGGTGGTGGTTGGCTGTGGGACAACAGACACTAATACAGCTCATAAGGAGATGTGCAGGACTGGGTGGTGGTTGGCTGTGGGACAACAGACACTAATACAGCTCATAAGGAGATGTGCAGGACTGGGTGGTGGTTGGCTGTGGGACAACGGACACTAATACAGCTCATAAGGAGATGTGCAGGACTGGGTGGTGGTTGGCTGTGGGACAACAGAACATGGAGGTATTTAGATTAGTCTGAGGCAGCTGAGCGCCAGACGACAAAGATCAGGGACCTGGCACCGCGGAGAATAAGAATGAAGACTAGAAAAATAAATACAGACTTAGAGACAGACAGGATAGATAGATAGACAGGCAGGCAGACAGGCAGGCAGACAGACAGACAGACAGACAGATAGACAGATAGATAGACAGACAGAGAAAGATCAGATGGAGTGTAGAGGTCCATAAGCCTCCGCTGCAGTGAAATAATTCCGTTTTCTCACCAGTCTTCCTTCCTCTCTTCCGTTTTCCTCCTCTCCTCTCCTCTCCGTTTCCTCCTTGCTTTCTCTGTTTCCTCCTCTCATCCTGTTTCCTCCTCTGTTTTCCTCTCCTTCTCCGTTTACTCTGCTCATCCTCCGTTTCCTCTCCTCCTCTCCCCCGTTTCTTCCCCTCCTCCTCTGTTTTCCTCTCCTCCTGTTTTCCTCTCATCCTGTTTCCTCCTCTCCTCCTGTTTTCCTGTCCCCCTCTGTTTCCTCCTCTCCCTGTTTCCTTCTCTCCTCCTGTGTTTGCTCCTCTCCTCATGTATTTCCTCCTTTTTTCCTCTCCTCCTCTGTTTTGCTCTCATGTTTCCTCCTCTCCTCCTGTTTACCTCTCATCCTCTGTGTCCTCCTCTCCTCCTCTGTTTTCCTCTCCTGCTGTTTTCCTCCGCTCTGCTCATCCTCTGTTTCCTCATCTCCTCCTGTTTTCCTCTGCTTCCTCCTCTCCTCCTCTGTTTCCTCCTCTCCTCCTCTGTGTCTGTGTTCAGTTTACTGGTGCAAATAAGTCTGCATCAGCTCTGCAGTGTCTGCTGCTTTTGGGAAAACACCCCATATTTCACCCTCCTCCTCTTCATCGGTTCCTGCAACTCATTCCCAGCACACCTCCACGGCAGCACAGGGAGTAGACACACGCCACCACAGACTAATGAATGAAACATTATATCATACATATACACCGGGCAAACGGAGGGAATATTTTACCAAAAATACAATCAAGAACAGTTATCTATCCATCTACCCATCTATCCATCTATCCATCTATCCATCTATCCTATCTATCTATCTATCCATCTATCCATCCATCTACAGAGAGAGAGAGAAACAACAGGAGAGACGGACACCAGCGCAGAGAGAGAGAGAGAGAGAGAGAGAGAGAGAGAGAGAGAGAGAGAGAGAGAGAGAGAGAGAGAGAGAGAGAGAGAGAGACAACATAGATCTATTTAAAAGGGAGTAATTTACAGACAGCTTTTCTTCTAAATATAAATAATAGTGTAAACAAGGTTACGTATCACGAATGAAGACCAGAGGCCAGTGTAGCAAAACCCAAAGGCAGACGGACACAGAGCACCGAGAGAACCCGAAGGCGATTTTAATGCAGGAAAATAAACAACACTGCCGCAGGGATGATAACAGGGGACTCTCAGGTGGAGGTTGCTGTGACGATGTGCGTGCGTCTGGCTACCAAAGTCCGAATCCGTAGAGAAAGGGGTTGTCCGAGGAAGTCCTGGTCCGAGACCCAGGAAGTCAAGTCTGAAGGGAGGGGTCCAGGGAGAGAGACGCAGAGGGAGATCGCTGGAGAGGTCCGGGGAAACCGGGTTGGTCGCTGGGGATGAGGAGCGGGGGAGACGCGGGGAGCCGTGGAAGTCGTGGAGGGAGGGTCTTGAGGGAAAACAAAAACAGCGAGATGAAACACAAAACAACAGGAACACAGGAGTTAGATACTGAGGAACAAACAACAGCGTGGGAACAGGCACAAGAAAAGGGTAAGCAGAAAATCACTGGAACAGGCTTGTCAGAGCATTACCGCAGGGTTCACAACGTCGAAGCCCAGAGAGACGTTCTGGGAGCTTCTGGTAGAGGGCTGCCTGATTGCCGCAGGTGTGCCTGATGGATGATGGCAAACACCTGGTGCAGCGCAGCGCTCGTCTCCTCAGAGCGCGAACCGAGCGCTCGGATGTTTCCGGCACGTCCGAGCTGGGAGAGTGGCTTGAACGTGCCGGGAAGGGAGCTCGGGGCGGTGTAGCCACAACAGGACCCCCCCCCCCCACGGGAGACACCGGGCGACCGTCCGATGGCGTTGGGTGGGCCCGATAGAACTCCTTCAGGAGTGCAGGGTCGGCAAGGTAGGATCGGGGCACCCAGCTGCAATCCTCGGGCCTGTAACCAACCCAACCACCAGGTATAACCCCGGCGGCGAACGGCGAGTAGTCGGTTGACGTCCCAGACCAAATCATCACCGTGGAGGACCATGGGAGGCGGAGGAGCTTGGACAGAGGGAGACAGGGGGCTGGAGGCTACTGGTTTTAGGTGAGAGACATGAAACACAGGATGGATCTTAAGTGAGGCAGGGAGGAGGAGACGTACCGCGGAGGGGTTGATGATGCGGTCAATGGTGTAGGGACAGACGTAGCGCGGTCCCCGTGCGGCGCCAACCGGCGGAGAGTGCGAGCCCCGGCCTGTCGTCCGGGCCAGAGGGTGCAACTACTGGCCCGGGACCTCCCACTCCCGAAACTCTCCCGGATGCTGGCACGTCGGCTCTGTAGCCCGCAACATGGCGGCACGGGCAGTCTTCCAGATGCGACGGCACCGCCAGAGATGGGCCCTGGTGTACGGGACCGCCACCTCCAACTCCTGACAGGGAAACAGAGGGGGTTGGTAACCAAGGGAGCACTCAAAGGGGACAAACCGGTAGCAGAACTCTCCATGATGTTCAGGGAATACTCCACCCAGGGTAGGTGCTTGCTACAGGAGGCGGGGTTGCTGGTGGTGACTCAACGCAAGTCAGCCTCCAGGGCTTGTGGTTGGCCCGCTCCGCCTGCCCATTGGTCTGGGGGTGGTATCCGGAGGATAGACTGACCGTGGCCCTAATCCCCTTACAGAAGGCCTTCCACACATTAGAAGTGAACTGGGAGCCGCTCTGGTGGCCGAGCGGAGTAAACCGCCGTTCTTGCAACCCGCTCGTCATGTGGCTGGGAGGTTCGTATCCCAGACTCGTCGTAACCGGTCACGGCCAGAGCGTCTACGGGGTAAGGCATTCATTAGGCCACCCTTACCCGAAGGATAGTGGGTGTAGATCGGTGTAGTGTTCGGGGACTTGTCGTTCTCCGGCGACCCCTCTGACCCACCCGGGCGCCTGCAGCCAAGCAACTAAATGCATTCTCCGTACGCCTCCTTCGCGGCCTGAAGGTGATGCAATCCATGCGAGGCTTCAGTGTGTAAAATAGCGAGAGCAGCCGACACGAGTTTGAAGGAAGCTGGTGTAACGACTATCTCCTTCCTGTGGAAACGTGAGCCAGGGGAGTTATTCGACAAGAGTTCCAGCCATATGCCATTGGGTTAATATGGTGGGATAAGGGGAAAGCTAGAAATAAATTTATTAAAAAAAAAGAAGTGAACTGGGGACCACGGTTGGAGACTATGTCATGAGGGATCCCATGGAGATGGATAACATGGGAGATGAGGAGTTCCGCCATCTCAGCCGCAGAGGGGAGCTTGTGAAGGACGAAAAAATGGACAGCCTTAGAGAACCGGACAACAATGATCGAGATAGTATAATTACCTTGGGACACGGGGAGGCCAGCCACGAAGTCCAAGGCAATGTGTGACCAAGGTCGACGGGGGACAGGGAGAGGGTGCAGGAGACCCGCCAGTTGGCAATGGGTAGCCTTACTGCGGGCACAGGTGGGGCAGGCGGCCACGAACTCTTTCGTGTCCGCCTCCATAGTGCGCTACCAGGAGCGTCTGTGGATGAGCGCCACCGTCCGGTGGACGCCAGGATGACAGGCGAACCGGCTGGAGTGCCCCCACTCCAGCACCTGGGACAGTTGACGGCACAAATAGGCGATTCCGGGGTCCGTTGCCTGGGTTGGGCTGGGCGCGCTGAGCTCCTCTCAATCCGATTCGATAGCCCAGGTGACGGCAACCACCACCCGGGCTGGGGGAAGGATGGTGTCAGAGGTGTCCGGTGCGTCAGGGGACCCCTCTGGAAACAGGCGGGAGAGGGCGTCTGCCCTGACGTTCTTGGAACCCAGGCGGTAGGTGAGGGTGAAGTCGAACTGGCTGAAAAAGAGAGCCCAGCGCGCCTGCCAGGGGTTAAGCCTCTTCGCCGTTCGCATGTAGGTCAGATTCTTGTGGTCTGACCACACAATGAACGGTTGCTTCTCTCCCTCCAACCAGTGTCTCCACTCTTCAAGGGTGGAATGGACCGCCAGCAACTCCCTGTTGCCGATGTCATAATTCCTCTCTGTTGGGCTGAAACGCCGGGAGAGGAAGGCGCACGGGTGGACTATCTGGTCCTCCTCCGACCGCTGGGAGAGGATGGCCACCTCCACGATGAACTGCTTGGACGGGTCAGGGTGAGTGAGCACCGGAGCTGTCGTAAACAGTCCCTTCAAGGCCAAGAAAACGGCCTCCGCCTCCGGGGTCCAAGAGAAGGGGCAGACGGTGAAAGTTAGTGACGTTGAGGGGGGCGGCCACTCAGCTGAACCCCCTGAAAAATTGGCGAAACCGAGGAAGCGCCGGAGTTACGCCCTGTCGGTAGGCCGTACCCACTCCTCCACCGCTCGGAATTTCCTGGGGTCGGTGCGGGTGTGCCCCTTCTCCACAATGGCAGAGTGGAACATGCACTTCTCGGCCTTCACGAACAGCCTGTTCTCCGGCAGCCGTTGGAGGACCAGGCGGACGTGCTGGTGGTGTTCCTCATTTGTCCTGGAGAACACGAGGATGTTGTCCAGGTATACCCCCACAAACATGTTTAGCATGTCCCGCAACACGTCATTGACCAGTGCTTGGAAGACAGCCGGGGCATTGGTGAGACCAAAGGGCATGACGAGGTACTTGAAATGCCCTAGGTGCGTGTTGAAGGCCGTCTTCCATTCATCACCCTCCCGAATACGCACCAAATGGTACGCACTGCGTAGGTCCAATTTAGTGAACACCGTGGCGTGAGTGAGTGGCTCAAAAGTGGAACTCATGAGGGGAAGTGAATACTTATTTTTAACAGTGATGTCATTTAACTGACGATAATCTATACAGGGCCTCAGGCTGCCATCCTTCTCCACCACAAAAAAAGAAGCCCGCTGCAGCCGGGGACGACGAGGGACTCATGATTCCTGAAGCCAGGGACTCTGTGATGTAATTGTGCATAGACTCCTTCTCCGGGGCCGAGAGGTTATACAGCTGACCGGTGGGAAGGGCGGCCCCGGGAAGGAGGTCTATGGTGCAATCACAGGGATGGTGAGGGGGAGAGCACTGTCTTTGCTAAACACGGGAGCTAAATCGTGATAGACAGAGGGTACATAAGTGAGATCCGGGGGAGAAAGCACAGGGCTGGAGCCACTTGGTTGGAGAGAGAGCGGAGCGAAGGTAGTTGGCAATGCTGCAACCCAATATCCGCCCACTGGACCATGAGATGTGGGGATCGTGCCTCTCCAACCACGGTCTACCTAACACTAGGGGCACTGCCGGGACGGGCGAAACCAAAAAATGCGCAGTCTCTACGTGATTACCCGAAAGAGTGAGTGTGATAGAAGCTGTGCTGTGCGTAATCCTACCGAGTGGACGACCACCTAAGGCTTGGGCTGTGAGGGGAGTGTCAAGGGGGACGAGTGGAATGCCGGCTTGCGATGTCAATCAAACACTCGTCTGCCCCCGAATCTAACAGTGCGCTGATAGAAAGTGATTTCTTATCACAGGTGAGTGACAGGACACAACAACCGGTTGTGTTCCTTTTTGGACTGGGGTAGGGTGGTCAGGTTCATTTGGACACCCCCCACTAGTGAGTCTGGTCTTTGTGGACGAGTCGGGCAGGCTCGGATGTAATGGCCCGACTTCCCACAGTAGAGGCAGAGTCGGTCACGCATCCTCTGCTCCCGTTCCTTCAGTGGAGGCCGTGACCGACCCAACTGCATAGGCTCCATCTGGGTGTAGATGATACCGGGGGTAGCATGGAGTAATGAGAGGGCGGAGAGTGGCTGCGGGATGCTGGAACAGGGGACCCGCTGGGAGCGCACTCCAGACGCCGCTCCGGCAACCGTTTGTCCATCCGGAGAGCGAGATTGAGGAGCTCGTTGAAGGAAGAGGGCCGGTCTCTAACAATGAGATCCTTGATGGAATCGCTGAGCCCCCTCCTGTACGCGCTCTTGAGCGCTGTGTTGCCCCACCCACTGTTAGCCGCCAGTATCCTAACCTCCAGGGTGTAGTCTGCCACTGACCTAGCTCCCTGCTGGATAGAATGGAGGTGGCCAGCTGCATCCTCCCCGTCCACTGGGTGGTCGAACACTAAACGAAATTCGCGGCGGAAGGCATCATAGTTGGTGGAGAGCGGTTCGTAATGGCCAACCGCCGCCATTGCCCAAATGAGGGCTCTGCCAGTCAACGGGGCTATAACCAGGGTTACCTTAGCCTCCTCCGTCCTATACCTGGCTGGCTGGTGTTTGAACAGGAGCTTACACTGACCGAAGAAACTTCTGCACTGCTCGAACTCCCCACCGAAGGCTTTAGGACAGCAGAGGTTAGGCTCAACACGGGGCTCATGATACAGTTGACCGGAGGGAGGCTGAGAGAAGGATGATAGCTGATCTTGGACACTGCCACTATCAGAGCAGCGATCTGCGCGGAGAATGAAGCAAGGGTGTTCGCCGAGGTACGCGAGTTAGCCTGGAGCCCGCTGATTTCTCCAGTGATCTGGGAGAAGGCAATGCTAAGCTCAGAATAGAGTTGGGTGAGTTGAGTGCTGTGGTCCTTCACCACTGCCTCGAGAGATATAGATTTCTGGGGCATAGGAGCTATAGCTGCCTGAGCGACGGCCTGCCCCTCGGGTTTGCTTTGGCACATTTTGGCTTCGATTTTCTATTAAGTATCACGAATCACCAGAGGCCAGTGTAGCGAAACCCAAAGGCCAGACAGACACAGAGCACCACGAAAACCCGAAGGCGATATTGATGCAGGAAAATAAACAACACTGCCGCAGGGATGATAACAGGGGGATCTCAGGTGGGGGTTGTTGTCAAAACCGCAGGGTTCAGTACGTCGAAGCCCATGGAGGCGTTCTGGGAGGCTCCTGGTAGAGGGCTGCCTGACTGCCTGCCGCAGGTGTGCCTGATGTATGATGGCAAACACCTGGTGCAGAGCAGCGCTCGTCTCCTCAGAGCGCGAACCGAGCGTTCAGATGTTTCCGGCACGTCCGAGCTGGGGGAGTGGCTTGAACGTGCCGGGGAGGCACCTCGGGGCGGTGAAACCCCAACAAACAGTATATTATTATAGGCAGATACCTCGTATAAGCCCCTTAGGGTTTCTTTTCACAACCTGCACCATTTACTGCTTACTATTTGCCTCATCTTCTTTGCTGTTTTTTTAAATTGTCCAAATAAACTAAAACTAATGCTCTCAAAGCCATTATTGGTTATTGTAGTGTTATTTATAAGTTTTTATAATTTTTCATACTAGTAATGTGATGATAAATGTGTGTACGGGTGGGGAAAAGGGGGAGAAAGGCCTGAGACCCATGCATCAAGTGCTAAGGGGTCCTTAACGGCAGGAAAATGCTCTTAGAGGTAGGCCTGTTACAAAAATGTAAATGGCCTTGTCTTGCCCCCCCCCCCATAAAAACAGCCTTGAGAATACAGTTGAGGAAAAAGTAGGAGGTGTGCAGTGCAGTCCACAATGCTGTCCTCTCAGAAGTCCCCAGCATCAACCAGTCCACTGCAGCTGACTCTTCAGGCCACTGGTATGGTACACCTGCTGCCATTGCTGGAGCGTTAGTATGGAGTATTAATAATTTATGGAACCTTGTAGAATTCATGTGTGTTATTCTGTTTGGAGTTTTACAATCAACTTAAGTAAACTGTATACTCTATTCAATTCAACTTTATTTATATAGCTCTACCAGTCAAAAGTTTGAGTACACCTGCAAAACCCGGTTTTTCATGATTATCTAGGCTTCAAACTGTGTACGCTTGTCTATAAATGCTTAATATTTCATTATTATTTATAGACGCGTTTGTGCAATTTCAAGCATAGAGAATCATGAATAACCTGGTTTCAAGCAGGTGATCTCAAGCTTTTGACTGGTACTGTACATCCTGCGCTGGATCCTACACTGAAGTCTGTAAGCCACAAAGGGATTTAGAACATAGGCAGAACTAAATGAGAATTTGAATTATAGGCTTTCTGGTAGCCTAATTTTGCGTTCGAACTGGTGTGTGTGTGTGTGTGTGTGTGTGTGTGTGTGTGTGTGTGTGTGTGTGTGTGTGAGTGTGATATATTAAAAAAAAGAAAATTTCTGGGAATGACTGGCCATCACCGACGTTGGTCCCCCCCACCTTTCAGACCAAATTTGCACCCCTGGTTGTACATGCTAGCATAGAAATGTATACCTATACATAAATCCTTATCTAAGGAAAATGCTGTTCTTCTGATGGTATGCTTTGCTGTTCTGGCTGTATGCCACTTGACTGCAGCATCACACCACGCACTGAAGTAATGCAATAAGAATTATAAATGAGATGCCCACAGTTTTAGCACATCTTTAAAGGGAAATGCTGTTGTCAAAAAATAAAGTGGGGAGTGATGAGATGGGGGAGGGCTATCAGCTGTATTTAAGAATTCTCATCTGACTCTAGAGTTTTTGATAGAAAGGATTAATGCCTCCCTGAAGTAATTCTGAAACGGAGAGAGAGAGAGAGAAAGATATTGTATGAGACAGAGAAAGAATATGAGATTTTTTTCTTTTTTTTGCAAAACCACACGTCAACCACTTGGCCTGTCTTGACTTGACTTGACTTCCATACCTCCTCAAAATGAATTCTCTTCACGCCCTGTCAGCGAGGCTAGACACTCTCTGTTCTTCACTAGCCTCCTCCATTAACAATTTCTGCCCTCTAGCATCCAACCCTGCTCGTAATGCCCCCCTAGTCCATGGCTCACTGAGGTCATCAGAGAGCAAAGGGTGGGGCTCAGAGAGGAAGAAACTTGCATAACACCAGAGTCCGCTGACCTCAGTGACTACCAGTGTCTCCTAGCATCATTCTCCTCCAGCTTAAAAACAGCTAAGACCATGTACTATCAGAACAAGATCTGCAGGGCCAACGATGCTCGAAAAAATGTTTTTGCTTTTAAGTCACTCCTCAATCCGCCTCCTCCTACGACCTCCACTCTGCTCACTCCAGACATGTTCGCCTCATACTTTACTGATAAGGTTTCTGCCATCGGTAATCAGTTCACTGAGCCTGACCAACGTTGTCTGCCAGCTAACAGTGCCTCACTCACCTCATTTTCCCCCTGACCGAGAGAGAAGTCTCCAAGCTTCTGTTGGACTCTTGTCCCACTACCTGTTCACTGGACCTGATACCATGCAACCTCCTACAGACTATGTGCTGGCCCTTTAAGAGAAGGTGAATGTTGACTGTTGTGCTGCGCTGTTTGTTCATTTGGCCTTGCCGTACTTTCCATTACACGGAAGAAGGCCTTGAAGCAAACCGCTGTTTTTTACTCCTCATTTGTTCATTTTTCTCTGCTGAACCCTAAAGACCATATATCTGTAAGTAATACTTACCTATTTATGTTAAGCTTACTTGTTATGGTCTTCTGAAACAGGTAATAGATGTGTGGTAAACTTAAAAACGCGAGCCATGCTAACGCGTTAGCCTGTCTATAGCATTTTCAATGTTAAAGTTAACATTAAGCTAATCGCTAGTTAGCTGTAGTGGCTAATCCATGATAATTTCAGCACATGTTTGTGTATATTTGTGTTGTGCATAATAATTAATGACTCAGCGTTTGTCGATATAAAGAAAGAGTCAAATACATTACAAATTGTAACATTTTATTCATTTATGTTTTATCTTTGTATTGCAGTTTGACAGTGCTTCTGAAAGTAAACATCTAAACTTACCTGCTGACTCCTGGATGTTTATTGAGGAATCGTGTTAGCTATCTGCCAAGCAGAAATCAGCTATATCCTAGTAAGGGCAGAATAGACTATTTCCCCCGCACTTAACCACGCAGTCACACACAGCATAAACTTCTCGCTTACAACGGGTGTGTTCCCCACCACATTTAAGCAAGCTCGGGTCACCCCGCTGCTCAAAAAATCTACACTCAACTCAGCCCAGGTTGAAAACTACAGACCGGTTTCACTCCTACCTT
The DNA here is from genome assembly GCF_029633865.1 of Lampris incognitus. NCBI lineage: Eukaryota > Metazoa > Chordata > Actinopteri > Lampriformes > Lampridae > Lampris > Lampris incognitus. The sequence continues at coordinate 5,914,844 of NC_079225.1, read as the reverse complement.
TTCTATCAAAAATACTTGAGTGCACGATCTTTAACCAAGTCTCTGAATTACCTTCTGAGAACAATCTGTACGGTCCAAGTCAGTCTGGCTTTATGCGTGGTTACTCTACTAAGACTGCACTCCTGTCGGTAATGGAACCACTGCGTTTGGCTAGAGCTGCTGGTCAGTCCTCAGCTTTATTGCTGCTAGATCTTTCAGCTGCCTTTGACCAGGTTAACCACGAAATCCTCCTCTTCACACTCAGTGAGTTGGTATCTCAGGGTATGCCCTCCGCTGGTTCATGTCCTAACTCTCAGGGAGATATTTTTGAGTATCTTGGAGGGGACAAGTGTCCAAACTGCGCAGCTTATCCACAGGGGTGCCTCAAGGGTCAGTGCTCGGTCCTCTTCTTTTCTCAATATACACCACCTCACTTGGCGCAATCATACGCTCCCATGGTTTCGCATACTATTGCTACACTGACGATACCCAGCTCTTCCTATCATTGCCGCCAGATGACCTCAAAGTGTCGGTTATCGTCATGCCTTGCTGATATCTCTGCATGGATGAAAGAACACCACCTTCAGCTTAACCTATCTAAGACTGAGCTCCTTGTCATCCCTGCCAGTCCATCCTTAAAACAACAGATCAATATCCAGCTCGGATCAACCCAACTCATGCCCACAAAGTCTGCCCAAAACCTGGGGGTCATGATTGATGACCAATTAACCTTTAAGATTCACATGACCGCGATTGTTTAGTCGTGCTGATTTGCGCTGTACAACATCAGGAAAATTAGACCCTACCTGTCAGCACAACTCCTGGTACAGGCTGCTGTAATTTTACGCATTGACTACTGAAACTCCTTACTGGCAGGTCTCCTTGCATACACTTTCAAACATCAAACCTGCCACTGTCCTGCCGGCTCCTGGGCAACGGTAGGTACTTTAAGCGGAGACGCGTTTAAGCAGTGAACTGCCGGTAGCAGTGACGTCACGGGCTCCTGCACAGCGCGAGAGAACTTGTGCACTTCCAGCAGAGCCGTTTCCAACTGCTTCCCAATCATTGTAGCGTCAGATAATGTCATGGAGTCTGGTTCGAGTACCAGTCTTTCCCTCAGCCGAGCACAAGACGTTTTCTCTATTAGCTGATCAACTATAAGTCCATCCTCCAAAGCCCCGAAGTCACAATGCTTTGCTGGCCCACGTAAGGCAGAGACAAACTGGCCCACTGACTCACCAGACTTCTGGGCTCTCTGACGAAACTCAAACCGGTGCATGCGTCGGCTCCTTCCTGAGCTGAAATGGGACTGTAGTGCGTTGGTAGCCGCAGCGTAGGTGTCATCCGCCACCGAGAGTGTAGTGAAAATACGTTGCCCCTCCTGGCCGAGGCAGTGCCGCAACAGCGCACACTTCCTAGCTGCTGCTAAATCCGAATGCCCCAGAGCCAGTAAATAGTCATCAAACGACGATATCCATCGGTCCCAGGGAACAGCTGCATAAATTATGCATAAATATGCAAAATATGCATTTTTCTAAAAATGGCTAAAAACCACTTTTCTCGGCATTTCAGATGATTCTGAGCATCTTTGATTTTTTTCACCTATATAAAAAAAATGTTCTGGGACTTAGAAATGTTTTGGCATTATGCAAAATAAATGCATTTTTGCAAAAATGCACTTATGATCCTAATTTTTTTTTGGAGGTGGTAGGTATTGTTCCAGAGAGGACCAGAAAAATAGCAGAAAATTAAAATAATTATAATAATTATGCAAAATATGCAATTTCTAAAAATGGTTAAAAACCACTTTTCTCTGCATTTCAAATGATTCTGAAGATTTGGGGGGAGGGAATTGGAGTGGGGGGGGTTTAGGGGCAGGGGGAAGGCGGTTAGCTGGTAGGATGAAGAGGAGGGAGATTTAGACGGGTGGATAACCAAACCGCTACATTGTAGCGGGGTTCTTCTAGTAATCTTCATAATCCTAAAACAACAGAAGTAATGCCGTTAATTATCTAAGATTCCGTGCAAAGGTCTGCAATGACAAAAAGCCTATTTCTTCGTTTCCTTTTCCTTTTTAATCAGTGACCGATTTCACTTTTAAAGTGTTTTGTTGTGGCTGTAGGTCGTTTGACTAAATGATTGTACTGTTTGTCCACCACGAGCCACCGTACTGCTATATATATATATATATATATATATATATATATATATATATATATATATATATATATATATACACACACACACACACACACACACACACTTATATGTATATGTATATATATATATATATATATATATATATATATATATATATATAACACGTATATGTATATGTATATATATATAACACGTGTATATATATATATATATATATTGTGTGTGTGTGTGTGTGTGTGTGTGTGTGTGTGTGTCTATTGATGTGCTCTGTGGTCTACTAGTTGGTCCTTACCAGGCAGACTAAGCAAGATTACGGGTCTCGTGTGAACACGCTGTCTGGTGTTAATAAACCAACGGGTTTGGGTACAAGGCAGTGTGGTCATGCACTCACACACACACACACACACACACACACACACACACACCAGAACAAATACCTGCGTGGGGTCAGAGGACAGCACGGACGTCTCGCCAGTGAGGAACGTGTTTTCCGTCGGACCTGCTGCCTCAGTGAGTGCTAACTGACTAGCATGTGCTAACTAGCCAGAGACACACTGGTTGCTGGACATTATGGCGGATGGATTTCGCAGACCCGACCCTGTTGTTTTTGATGAAAATGTCGCCGAGAATTGGCGACATTTTTGAACGGGAGTATGATGTTTTTATCGCCGCAGCACACTCAGATAAGCCCGCAAAGACGAAGGCTCACATCCTCCTCAACATCGCTGGACCTGAAGCCTTTGTACCGGAGCGTTCATTGTATATGCAGCTGAAGTGCGCATGCCCGGGGAAAACGGAGCGGCGATGTCCCCTGCGGAGTCCAGAGAGGATCCGGACTGCCTGGAGAGGAAGTTCAGGGAAATGCGCAACCCCCAAAGCAACAGCACCACGGAAAGACACAGGTTTCATTCAAGAAATCAGAAACAAGCTGAGCGTATAGAATCCTTCATCAGTGACTTGAAGATCAAAGCTAAAAATGGCCAATTTGGAGATTTAAGTGACGAGCTTATCTGTGACCGCATCGTGTGCGGCATCACCGGTGACTCTCTGAGAAAATCTCTGTTGGGAGATAGTGAATTAACACTTGCCAAAGCCACCTCAGTCTGTTGTATTCACAGGATGACAAAGGAAGGAAAACAGCAAAACACTAGCCACACAGGTCACCGGTGTTGATGTGTAATACCCCTGCAACAGGGGAAGAAATGAATACCGGACAGCTGCGGCTCTTCATCAACTGTATTAATCACCCAAAATACAAACTCCAACCTAAAACAATACTATTTAGTTACCGCGCCTGCAAATATAACACATAAATTCAGACACGCACGCAAGCATACATTCACACGCGTGCGCACAAGTGGCGAGAGCGAAGGTGCACACTGCGCATGTCTCGATCCCGCGCCAACCTCATGCACACACCATGTATTCTGCACGACCAGCAGCCACGGTCACGCGCTCATGTCATGCACACATCATGCACTCGGCGCCAGAAATATACACTTCCCAATACTGTGCTCAACAAAACACACCTCGACATAGTAATAACTACACACCGTCTTCTGAGAATATACCAAAGCCAACAAACAATCACCGCCGCTTCACATCGGTCACACACTCAACTCGCCTTGGCTCGCAGCTAACCCCTATGCTAGCGAACCAGCCCTGCACGCACTCGACTCCGTTCCAAACTAAACATCCTTATTTGCGGTAAGCTAATGAATCCATAGTGGTCCATAACCATTTATACACTGATAATGAACTGTAATCATTTATACTTTTCATCCTTACCTGGAACAGGGGAAGAAATGAATACAGGACAGCTGCTGGCTCTTCATCAACTGTATTAATGACGAGAGCCCCCAGCGTGCCCTCTAGTCACACTCTCCTCAGACATGAGCAATTGAAAACTGATTCAGTCCTAACTAATCGATTTCAGTGTGAACATATTTCACCCGATTACAGATGCAGTGAGGCCAGTTTCTAACAAAAAGCATCAATCTAAACCCCAGTCATTCTCACAGACCATAACGAAGTGCAGCAATTGTGGGGGTAGTCATGCAGCTAAAAGGGAAACGTGCCCTACCTTTGGACAACAGTGTCATAATTGTAAAAAGACGAACCACTACAAAAGCTGCTGCAAGTCTAAACCACGGAGTCAAAGCAACCCACACAGAAAGGCTTTCAGACAGTCTGTGCATGAAGTAACAGTGATCAGCCCACAACATGTGAAGATGGCACATTTTATGTGGATGGTGCCGATATTGACAATCATGTTGACAGTATCAATTCTCAAGCCAATGAGAAGGACGAAGGATTTGTCACAATATACATAAACGGCAAGTCTACTGAAATGAAAGTTGACACAGGAGCAAAATGCAATGTGATGTCACAAGAGACTTTGAAACGAGTGGCTAATGATGAGCAACTCACACAACAACAGAAGAAAGCTGCAAACCTCGTTGCTTACGGAGGCACCAGAATCGAGAAAAAGGGCTCGGCCACATTGTCATGCTATTTAAAGGAGCAGCATCACACTGCCTTTCTTCATAGTGGACAGAGACGTGCAGCCACTACTTGATTTCGTGCATGCATGGACATGGGAATTGTCAGAATGAGCCCCGATGTCCACCAAATCACCATGGACAGCAACACAGACTTCAGTACACAAATTCTCACACAGTACAAAGATGTGTTCATTGATGAGCTTGGTGAACTTCCAGTCACATATTCCATGACGCTGGATCCCAGCATACAGTCTGTGATCCGGCCAGCCCACTGCATCCCCGTAGCGATGCAAGGAAGAGTTAAAGTGGAACTCGAACGCATGCAAAGCATAGGTGTCATAACACCTGTCTCTGAGCCTACAGACTGGGTTTCCTCCATGGTAGCAGCGCACAAGAAGGACAAGCAAGAAATAGGACTGTGCATCAATCCAAAAGACCTCAACACAGCATTGTAAAGGCCCCATCACCCCGTGTGTAGTGTTGAAGAGGTAGCAGCACAGATGTCAGGGGCAACAGTGTTTTCTGTCCTGGATGCGAAGAACTCTTTCAGGCAGATACGTCTTGACAAAAAGTCCTCAATGTTTACAACATTAAGTACTCCATTCGGGCGCTACAGATTTCTACGAATGCCTTTTGGTATTAACTCTGCAAGCGAGGTGTTTCGCCGCTCAATGGAACAGCTGTTCACGGGCTATCCATGCTAAGTCATTGTCGATGACATCACCATCGGAGGCCATGCTGAACACGATGCCAACCTGAGAAAAGTGCTCGAATGAGTGAGAGAGGTCAACCTCAGGCTAAATCCAGTCAAGTACAAGTTTCGCCTGGACCAAGTAGGCTATGTAGGCCACATCTTCACAAGGGAGGGCCTGAAAGCCGACCCCTCTAAAACTGCAGCTATCACTGACATGCCAGTCCCCACAGATATCACTTCACTACAGCGTTTTCTTGGAATGGTAAATTACCTTGCCAAGTACATTCCGAACTTCAGTGACATTGCAGCACCTCTAAGGAAACTGACCCACAAGGAGACAAGCGTGGTGCTGGTTCCAGCAGCATCAGGAGGCATTTGACTGCCTCAAGTCATGCCTATCCAGCCCACCGGTATTGGCGTTCTACAATGTCAAAGAGCCAGTCACACTCACCTGTAACACATCATGCCGTGTGGACTCGGAACAGCATGCATGCAAAACAGCAGGCCAGTAGCATTGCATCACGTACCCTCACAAATACGCAGACACGATATGCCCAAATAGAAAAAGAACTTCTAGCTGTTGTGTTTGCCTGCACAAAATTCAATAACTATGTTTACAGAAATTCCACAATTGTGGAAACCGACCATCAACCTCTGGTGACAATCCTAAAGAAGCCCATTCACACCGCCCCTGCCCGTCTCCAGAGAATGCTACTCCGCCTACAGAGCTATGACATCAGCTTGGTATACAAAAAGGGCAAGCACATGTACCTGGCTGACACTCTCTCAAGAGCTCCAAATGCACAAGTCTCCCCGAGCCCTGCTGAAAACGATGCTTATGAAGTCATGTCGGTGAGTTACATCTTCACAGCTCGTCTAGAAGAACTCAGACAGCACACAGCAGAGGACGAAGTGCTACAAACCCTCAATGCAGTCATTCAAAGAGGATGGCCCACCAGAGAAAGCCAGCTCAAGCCTGCTGTCATTCCTTTCTTCCCCTACAGAGACGAACTCACAGTGGAGGAAGGGATCATCATGAAAGGCCACAAAACAGTCATTCCCCAGTTTCTGTGCAGAGAGTACTTCAACATCATGCACAAAGGCCACCCAGGTGTTGAAGCAACCAAGCGCAGCGCTAGAGGCATCAGATTTTGGCCGGCAATGTCAAACGACATCACTGAAGAGCTACTCACATGTGCAGTATGTAAGAGCACCAAGTCCCACCAGCAAACGGAACCTCTGCAACTCCAACCAGTTCCAGATCTCCCATGGTCCATAGTAGCCACAGACATGTTCGAATGGCATGGCAAACACTACCAAGTGCTTGTAGATTCATATTCTGGCTGGTTCGAAATTGACCTTCTCCGTGACCTAACATCATCAGCTGTGATATCCAAATTGAAAAGACACTTTTTGGTCCATGGCATACTGCACACACTCTTCTCTGGCAATGCTAGGCAATACACCAGTCAGCGTTTCAAGAACTTTGCCAAACAATGGGATTTTGTCCATACCACCAGCAGTCCCGAATTCCCACAGTTCAACGGGCTCGCAGAGAGAGCGGTCCGCAGTGCCAAGCAGCTGATGGAGAAATCTCATAGAGATGGATCTGACATCTTCTTCAATCTCCTGAATCTCAGAAACATCCCCCGCAATTCAACACTGGGCTCCCCTGCTGAACGTCTGATGTGATGGCAGACACTCACAGCCATTCCAGTGTGTACCAAACTACTGGAACTGGTTCCGAAGGACACCCAGCAAGTCAGCGCCTAGCTCCTCAACAAAAGGCTCACTCTAAACCACCAGTACGACAACTCAAGTCGCCCACTACAGCCTTTAACAGAGGGACAGGTGGTTCATATGCAGACCCCCAAAGGATACAACCAACTTGGGATTGTAAAGGAGAGGAGCAAGGAGCCACACTCTTATGTCATCCAGTCCAACGGGAAGACATACAGGAGGAATCGCCGCCACATCCTTCCTGTTGCAGAGCCGCCACCACCACAGTTCCATGCAGAGGACCCAGACTCGGAGAACATCAGCCCCTCTACAGTAAACAGTGTACCCCTCACACCACATACACCAGAGCAAAACACCATTCAGTCAAAACACACATCCCCTCCCCGGGGGGCCAAAACACACACAGCACACTTACCCACTGAGAACAGTAATGCGTACTATGCAACACGTTCAGGCCGCATCTGCAGACCAAACCCGAAATATATGCAGTGAAAAGGAAGCTATAAAAAAAAACCTTTCCTGTGTATAACATGGTTCATGTGATAGTTACCAATGTGCAGTATGTTATGTAATGTTAATTGAATATTTGCATTAAGTCGTTTCACTTATGGTGATTTCATATTTTATGACTATGCCATGTAATGTCCGTAGACGCCTTGTCTAACTGACATAAGAATAATTCATGAGCCGACTTCGTAGGTTCTTAACTGTGTAGCTTTTACTAGCGTCCGTTCAACATACAACCTTAATAGCATGAGTGTCTAACTTCCTGTATACGTCACACGCACTGCACGTACACCCGTGAGTAGGTCAAGTTAAAACACGTGACAGGACCTTCAAAATAATAACCATCTTTCATTCATTACATCTCCCCCTCTAAGATGATTTTCTAAACATTTCTCTGAACATTTACTGCCAACAATTTTAACCTGTATATCACCCCCCTTGTCACCCCCTGCTGACAAAGGTGAGTGTTTTGGGTGTGGCCAACAGGTGGCGCCTGTTCCTTCTGTAATGTTCACCTTGAGCTGTCTCCACTATGTAGGATCTGGGAGTGGAGCTCTGACTGTGAACAACTGCTGGCATTGTCCATGTTTTCTGTCCATCAAGTTTGGTGAGTACTGCGTCACCCGAGTTCAGTGGGCGCAGTGTCCGCACGCCGTTCCTGCGGTTGTAGTAGAAAGCCTGCCTCGATTTGGCTGCGGCGTCAGCGGTTTTGATCAGTTCCTCTTTAGGCCAGGCCGGTTTCAGGTTATGCTGCAATGTGGGTAAGGTGGTTCTGATTCTCCTACCCATGAGCAATTCTGCTGGACTGGCTCCACTGGAAGAAGAGGGTGTAGCTCTGTATGTCAACAGGGCAAGGAGAGGGTCTTCCTGCCTTAATATGCTTTTGGCTATCTGAACAGCCCTCTCTGCCTGTCCATTACTCTGGGGGTAGTGTGGGCTTGAAGTCACATGGATGAAATCATAATCCTCACTGAACCTCCTCATCTCTTCTGAAACTAGCTGTGGCCCATTATCGCTAACTACAATTTCAGGGATACCAAAATATGCAAATGTAGCCTTCAGCCTAGCTACAACCTGACTGCTAGTAGTTGTTGGTAGACTTAGGATCTCCAAAAACCTGGAATAATAGTCAGACACTATCAAGTAGTTTTGCTTTTTGTACTCACACAGGTCTATGCCAACTTTCTGCCATGGTCTGGATGGGAGCTCACTTGACATTAAAGGCTCTTTTCTCTGTGTGTTCTTGTGTTCTCTGCAGAATTGACATTGCTGTATCTTTGTTGTAATGTGCTCTGTCATTTTGGGCCACCACACTGACTGGCTAGCTCTCTCTCTGCACTTAACTATCCCCTGGTGCCCGTCGTGTATTCTGTCTAAGATCACCTCCCTCATCTCTGTGGGAATGACGGTACGACTGCCTCTGATGACTAAACCATCTACCTCAGATAACTCCCCTCTCACCTGATAAAAGTCTCTGACTGTCTCCGGCACTTTATCGACATACTCAGGCCAGCCGTGTCTGATGAAGCCCAACACTGTCTGGAGCTGCAGATCCCCATCCGTGCTCTGTTTTATCTCCTGCATCCTTTGAGGTGTGGCAGGCACCTGGCCCACGATGGCATCAATGTGTGCCGCAACATCATCATGAGAAGCACCATCTCCGTAGCGCTGCTCTGGGCCTCTGGAGAGTGCGTCAGCCACAGCTAACGTTTTGCCTGGTGCGTATTCAGCCACTGCATTGAAACACATCAGCCTCATTAACAGTCTCTGGCACCTAATGGGCACATTATCCAAGTCTTTGCTGTTCATGAGAGGCACTAGTGGTTTATGATCGGTGACAAGTCTGAAATTGTCAAGCCCAAACAAGTACTTCTCGAACCTTTCACATGCCCAGACGCTGGCTAAGCACTCTTTCTCGATCTGTGCGTACCTTGTCTCTGCGTCACTCAGCCATCGGGGGCAGTAGGCCACGGGCTTCCAGTGTTCCCCGTGCTGCTGGAGCAGAACGCCTCCCAGCCCGTAGCTGCTGGCATCTGCTGACACCACCGTAGCCTTAGTGACGTCGTAAAAGGTGAGTACCGGGGCGGTGGCGAGTGCTGCTTTAAGGTCTTGGAATGCTGTGTTCTGTGCAGGTCCCCACAGCCACTCTGTCGTTGCTTTAAGCAGTCCATAAAGCGGCTGACCTACAGTGGACAGCTCTGGGACGTATTTTGCCAAATAGTTCACCATCCCGAGGAACCTCTTGAGTTCCGTCACGTTCTGGGGCTGAGGAAAGTTCTCTATTCCGGCCACTTTATCCAGGTCAGGTCTGATGCCTGCCTCGTCGATGATTTGACCAAGGAAGCGGAGTTGTTTCTGTTTGAACTTGCATTTCGCTTGGTTCAGTTTGAGACCTGCTGTTTCAATGACCCCCAGCGCCTCTGCTAGGCGCCGGTCATGGATTTCCTCAGTCTCTCCATGTATAAGGATGTCATCCATGTACACCTCTGTGCCCTCTAGCCCAGTCAGAGTTTCCACCATCTTTCTCTGGAAAATCTCTGGAGCACTCGTTATACCAAATGGAAGGCGGCTGAAAGCATACCTTCCAAATGGGGTGATGAAAGTGGTGAGCCCCCTGCTGTTTTCATGCAAGGGGATCTGGTAAAACCCACTTGCTGGGTTTTACCAGTTGTGAAGAACTTTGACCCTGCAAGCCTTGGCATTATTTCCTCCATAGTGGGCAGCACGTATTTCTCACGTTTCACCGCTCGATTCAGCCTCCTGAGGTCAGCGCAGCAGCGAACCTCTTTCTTGTTCGGTTTCAGCACCGGCACCATAGCGGCGCACCATTCTGTGGGCTGAGTCACTTTTTCAATAATGCCCTCATTTTCCATGCGCTGCAGTTCTTTCTTAACCAGTGGTACAAGTGGCAGCGGTATCCGTCTGGCTGTATGCACCGCGTATGGCTGGGCACCCTCCACCAGAGCTATTTTCACTGGGTCTGTTTTCAGCAGTCCACTTGAACCGAAAACTCCACTGACCTCATTCATCCGCTTCACTAGACCCATCTCCACTGCCTCTGGACGACTCAGCAGACAGCTGCCTCTCCCCTTGATCACATACACTGGAAAGGAGTATTGTTTCTCCTTGTATTTGGTTGGGGCCTGAAACTGTCCTATGCAGCTGATGTTTCCACCTGGGCTTATGAAGCATGTGTCAGGAGGTCCCAGTTTTATGTTTGGCTTCAGCTTTTTAAATGTCCCTTGGTTGATAACAGTAGCGTCAGCCCCCATGTCAATTTTAAAGGTTATTGGTACATCACTTATTGTTAAACTAACAGTCCAATCTTCCTGACTGCTCTCTTTGCCAACTTCTCCCAGAAAGTACAGCTGTTTAACCTCTTTAGTGACTTCTCTCACCGCTTTAGAGTGACATACACGTTCCCAATGTCCCTTTTTATGACACTTGTTGCACTTACTGTTCGTTGCAGGGCACTTCCGCTCATCGGTGTGCTGCGTCTTGCCGCACCCCCCGCATTCATCTACTTTGTTGGTTGCAGGTTGTTGCAAGTGTAGGTGCATATGAATAACAGACAGAGTCGGGCTGTGTCGCTTAGTAACATGTATTCACCGGCTGTGCCCATAACAGAACTGAGGCATGTTACACAGGGCAAGTATACATCCATCAGTGCCCCCAGGGGGAGCTGTTGGCTGCACAACATTACCCTACAACATCTCCCTTCCTTTCGTAGAATACAATACTAAGTAATATAATGGATAGTATTAGCCATTAGAACATTAGTGCTCATATCCCAATATTAAAGTAGTGCATTGGAAATAGTGCATCAAGAAGGAACAGCAAGTCAATATCAACCAAAACCTCTGCAGAACAATAACGACAAAATGGTAGCATCAGAACATCCACAAGACCACTGAATAAGAACATTAGAAGTGAACATCAGTTTTTGTTTCGTTTTTTTTTTTTTTTTTTTAATGTCCACAGTCCAGTGTGTGTGTGTGTGTGTGTGTGTGTGTGTGTGTGTGTGTGTGTGTGTGTGTGTGTGTGTGCGCGTGTGAGCGTGTGTGTGTCAATCTCAGTACAGTGTATGACCTAGAGGTCAAGTCTTTCTGGAGGCTTAATCTGCCTCCCACTCCGGGAGAAGGCCCGGCCCTGTAACTCACAGCATGGTGTGGTCACAGCCTGTGGGGGAGATGGCGGCGACCTCGGGGTGACGACCTTGGAGACATTACAGGGCTGCTGACGACTTCCTCCATGCTGCCCCCGCCCACATGGCCCCTTCAGCTGCACACGCGCCCACAGGCTGCTCCGGTGGCCGTTCTGTGTGGGCTGACGGCTGTGGAGGGGCAACCTCCGCTGGTCGGAGATCAACCCTGTTGCGACGGTATGTGGTTCCCTCCACGTTGACGAGATAGGACCGCGGTCCCACCTGCTGCAGGCATACTCCTCTCCTCCATCGGCCCGTCCTGTCACCCGGGATTGGTTTCATCCTGACAGGCTGGCCGACGTTTAGCTCTGGTAGATCCCTCGCAGTTCTGTCATATGTCAGCTTCGCTGCCTGATGCTTCACCCTCAGCTTGTCTGTGACCCCAGTGATGATCTGAGGTGCTAGCAGCTGGTCGGCCACAGGGAGAAGAGTTCTCAGCCTCCGTGACATCAGCCGTTGTGCTGGGCTGCAGCGCATGTCCTCAGTGGGCGTGTTTCTCCAGTGTAGAAAAGCCTTCCAGGGGTCCTCGTCGGCCCGGTCTGCTTTTCTGCATAGGCCTTTCACAATCTTCACTGCAGACTCTGCTTTGCCGTTAGCTTTTGGGTGTCTCGGGGAGGACATGACATGTTCGAAGCCCCACTCCCTCGCAAACGCCCGAAACTCTCCACAATCAAACTGACCTCCGCAGTCGGAAATGACCCGGTCAGGGGTACCGTACCGTGCAAACTGCGCCTTGCACCTTCGGATGGTCGTTTCTGCCGACAGGTCTGGGAGTAGATCAATCTCCCAGAAGTCTGAATAGTGATCCACCATGAGCAGGAAGTCCTGCCTTGCGTAGCTGAACAAGTCCATGCTCACCAGCTGCCAGGGACGTGTGGGGAGCGGGTGTGACATCATAGTCTCTTTTTGTTGCTCGTGTGCATACTCGTTACACACTGAGCACTGCTGCACATAGTCTTTGATTTCCCCCTGCATATTTGGCCAGTAGAGAGTATCCCGGGCCTGTCTATAACAAGCCTCACCCCCCACGTGGTTGTAGTGGATCCGTTTCAACATCCCAGGACGCATAGCTTTCGGAATGATGACACGCTGGCTCCTAAAAAGCACACCGTCCTGTGCGCTTATTTCATCTCTGATGGCCCAGTATTCTCTGACGGCTATGGGGCTCTCCTCTTTGTGTTCTGGCCATCCCTCCAGCACGACCGACTTGAGTGTTTGAAGACACACATCCTCCTCTGTGTGTTTTCGAATCTGTGCGAGGCGTTGGCTGGTGACGTTTAGATAGTCTGCTTGCTGAATGGCTGCCGTGTCGTACTGCACCTGTTGCATGCTGCAGACCATTTCACGTCTGTACTGAGTGTCCGTACTCTGTGGCGGGGTGGTGGCTCTGCTGAGCGTGTCACTGATGTACATTTCAGAGCCTGGCTTGTACATCACCGTGAGGCAGTAGTTCTGAAGTGTGAGGAGCATGCTTTGAAGGCGCTTTGGTGCACTGAGAAGGGGCTTAGTGAAGATTGACACCAGCGGGCGGTGGTCGGTCTCTGCAGTCACATCACCCCTCCCATATAGGTAGTAGTGGAAGCGTTGACAAGCGAATACAATGCTCAGGCACTCCTTCTCAATCTGTGCATAGTTTTGCTCCGTCTGGTTCAGCGCGCGGGAGGCGAACGTGACCGGCTGTCCCCCCTGAAGCAAGCAGCAGCCCAAACCGGTCTGACTGGAGTCGCTCTGTATGGTGACTGGCTTGCTGACATCATAGTAACGTAGTACTGGCACCGCCGTGACCAGCGTCTTGATTTCTTTCATAGCAGCATCATGTTTGGGCAACCAGTGCCACAGCACACCTTTGTCCAGCAACCTTCTCAGCGGTTCACACACCTCTGACAAGCGGGGCATGAACCTCGATAAATAGTTAACGAAGCCGACACACCGCTGAACGCCTTTTGCATCCGTGGGGTTTGGCATGTCCAGGACTGCCCTGACCTTCTCGGGATCAGCTTTGAGGCCCTCCACCGACAGTATGTGGCCGTGGAAGCGGACCTCCCTCACACGAAACTGTAGCTTTTTTATGCTCAGCCTCAGCTTCACTTCCCTGCATCTGTCCATCAGAGCAATGAGGTTTGCGTCGTGGTTGCGAACGGCCTCCTCCTCCGTGTCCCCACAGCCGACTATGAGGATGTCATCGGCTATGGGCTCAATTCCTTTCAAACCGGCCAGCAGCTCATGTTGTTTCCTCTGGTACAGCTCTGGTGCGACTGACACGCCAAAAGGGAGCTTCAGCCATCGCTTTCTACCCCACGGCGTCCAGAACGTTGTCATCAGGCTGCTCTCCTCATCAAGGCGACACTGCAAGAATGCGTCGCGCGCATCCACTAGGGTGAAGATACGTGCCTTAGGCAGCTTGTACAGCACGTCATCTAAAGTGGGCATGAGGTAATGGGACCTTTTCAGGGCTCGGTTAAGTGGCTTGGGGTCGATGCAAAGCCTCAATTTGTCTGGCTTCTTCACTATGACCAGATTGCTAATCCAGTCTGTGGGCTGAGTGACTGTGGTTAAGTGTCCATCCTTTTCATATTGGTCCAGCTGCGCCTTAACAGCTGCCTTGAGGGCCACCGGGACATTTCTTGGTGCGCACTGGACAGGGGCCACAGTGCTATCCAACTCGAAGTGAACATCACCCGGCAGTGACTCGACTGGGCTGGTGAACACGTCATTGTAAGTGTTAATGAGACAGCCTTTGGTTAGCTCACCTGTCTTGCAGTGCTCCACTTTATTCAGCTCTTCGGGAATGGTGAAGCGTATCAAGCCAAGTCTCTCGCATGTCTCCCCTGAAAGCAAGGGCTTCTGGCTGGTGCGCACGACCTCAAAGTCCAGTCTGTGCGTCTTGCCCCTGATGACACACCGTGTGCTGTACACGCCCATTGAGCTCATCCACTCACTGTTGTAGAGTCTCAGCCTGGTGAGACTTTTCTGAAGAGGCACTCTAGGCGCCAGTCTCATCTTGTCTTTCAAGCTCATCACGTTGCAGGTGGCTCCAGAGTCAAGCTGGCACCTCTGGACCCCTCTGTGCAGTGGCAGGTTTACAAACCACTTTTTCCCTTGAGTGTTCACAGCCCCCACGCTCTCAGCCGTGTACACATCCCTCTCATCGCGGTCGCTGTCCTCCGGGTCCCCTAGCGGCGGGTCATCCACAGCGTTCAACTGACGTGCTTGCTGGCCTCTTTTCATGCGTACTTTGGCAAAGTGATTAGCAGTGCCACACAAGCGACATGACTTTCCAAATGCGGGGCACAGGTCTCGCCCCCGTCTGTGCGGTGTGCCACAGTACTTGCATTCACCTGTGCCTCTCTGTGGCTGTGCAGATGTGTTGGTGGGCTCGGATGGCCTGCTGGTAGGTCTCCGTCCTGGTCGCTGTCCATGTGCTACATTGATGCTCTCCGCAGTCACAGAGCTGCTAAGTGACATGGATTTTAACTTATTGTCCAACACCTCCGCTGCACGGCAAATGTCAATAGCTCCCTCCAACTTAAGCTCCTTTTCTCTTAGCATGCGTCGTCTGGCGCCCTCATCAGTTGTTCCAAGAACAAGCCTGTCCCTTATAAGCTCGTCTCTTATAGCTCCATATTCACATGTGGCAGCCTTTTCTCTCAGTCTCGTGACAAAAGCATCCACAGGTTCTCCTTCCTCTTGTTTAAGGTTGCCAAAAACATACCTCTCAAAGATGACGTTTTTGGTAGGTGTAAAGTATTCCCCCAGTTTGTCGAGTATCGCTCCGGCGTCTTTCTGCTCTTCCGCTGTGAGTCCCAGGTTATGCACGTAAACATGGAGGCATTCCTTCCCCATTAGCCTCCGGAGCGTCGCTGCCTGCACCGGCTTCTCTGCCTTGTCGATCCCGGTCGCAAGCACATAATCCTCAAACTCTGATGGAAAGCTAGCCCAGTTGCTGTGAAGATCCCCAGTCATCTTCATGGGCTCCGGCGGCGGAATATTGGAAGCCATCGTCTTGGCTCGATGCTAATGCTAGCGAGCTAACTGAAACGTCTAGCTACGCTTAGTAAAAAAATAAACGCTCGCTGTTCAAGCAACAGGCAACGTAAGACTCATGTTGGGTTCCAATACAGCTTCTGACACCATGTTGCAAGTGTAGGTGCATATGAATAACAGACAGAGTCGGGCTGTGTCGCTTAGTAACATGTATTCACCGGCTGTGCCCATAACAGAACTGAGGCATGTTACACAGGGCAAGTATACATCCATCAGTGCCCCCAGGGGGAGCTGTTGGCTGCACAACATTACCCTACAACACAGGTCTGCTGCCACCATGACGCTGTCCGCCCTTTTTCTTTTGGCGTCCGTCCCGCCGTCGGACAACATTGACGTTAGCCAGCTGGGCCTCTGGTTGGTTAGCTTGGAGGCTGAGCTGCTTTGTTATTGCCTCCGCCTGGCGCACTTGTTCAATGACTTTCACCAGAGTAAGGTCCGCTGTGAGCTGGAACTGACGGGAGAGCACTTTGTCTTTTATGCCCACTACCAGACGATCTCTGATATGTTCCTCCCTCTTGTCCCCAAACTCACAGTGTTCAGACAGCTCATACAATGTCCGGATGTACATCTCCGCTGTTTCTCCTGGCTGCTGGCTACGTTGATAGAAGCACGCCCTCTCATGTATGATGTTACGGCGGGGAATAAAGTAGTCGTCGAACTTTTTCAGTACGATATCATAGTCCACTTTTTTACCCTCCGCCGCGAAGTCAAACGAGCTGAATATCTTTTCAGCAACGCTTCCCATTGCGTAAATCAGCGAACTCACTTGAATCTCCCCGTCGTCTTTATCCAGCTTTGTCACGAGCCTGAAGCGCGAAAACCGTTGTTTCCACTCCGGCCATTCAACGGGGCAGTCAAACTTGAATTCACTCGGCGGATTAAACTTCGGCATGACCGCTCGTGTTCAGATACACAGACTATTCTGACACCATGTAATGTCCGTAGACGCCTTGTCTAACTGACATAAGAATAATTCAAGAATGAGCCGACTTCGTAGGTTCTTAACTGTGTAGCTTTTACTAGCGTCCGTTCAACATACAACCTTCGTAACATGAGTGTCTAACTTCCTGTATACGTCACACGCACTGCACGTACACGCGTGAGTAGGTAAAGTTAAACACGTGTCAGGACCTTCAAAATAATAACCATCTTTCATTCATTACAATGCCTACTTCTTAAAGTGATATATTCATCCACCTTGATTTACAGTTGGATCGTTTTAAGTTTACCCAGGAGTAGCCTCATTGGGTTGTTTACTGAAATCGTAAACCATATAGAAATGTTTTGTAATGTTTACACTTACCCAGTGTTACTGTGTTTTATATAAGAGATGTGAACTAAAGGAAAGGGATGTAGATCATTTGACTAAATGATTGTACTGTTTGTCCACCACGAGCCACCGTACCTCTAGGTTGTGTGTGTGTGTGTGTGTGTGTGTGTGTGTGTGTGTGTGTGTGTGTGTGTGTGTGTGTGTGTGTGTGTGTGTTGATGTGCTCTGTGATCTACTAGTTCGTCCTTACCAAGCAGACTAAGCAAGATTACCGGTCTCATGTGAACACGCTATTTGGTGTTAATAAACCAACAGTTTTGGTACAAGTCAGTGTGGTCATTGACTCACACACACACAACAGAACAAATATCTACAGTGGCAGTTTCTCTAACAACGTTGTTGAGAATCAGAACCCAGTTCTGCAGCAATCTGTCTTTTCATAAAGTTTTATTCAACCATATCTGGGTCACCCCCTAGAAGGAATGATCCACTATCTTTGTCTTCAGTGACTTTTATACTTGGCATGAGTACACAAATATGCTTTGAGTGGACAAGTTCAGAGTGAGGTGAGGTTTTGTCCTTGACTAGGTTCTCTATGTTCTAGGTTCTAGTTATCTCAGACTGTCTGTTCTCAGAAAGAGTTGGTTTCTACTTGGCCTTGATGTCACAGAAGCGCAGTGGATATTTACTGCTATCGTTGCATTAGTACACATGCAACATTACTATTTATTATGAATAATCAGTTTTGCCCTTATAATTCCCCTTTGATCATTTATTGATCACAAAACAAAATAGTAAAATTGATGTATAAAAATCACAGCTAATACACAATGTAACATGTTGAAAGTGCCGTTGCTGTGGGTGGAAACCCTATACGCCCATTTCACGCCGCGGCCATCTTGGATTTTTAAAAAACCAAGTGGTGGGAACTTAGCCACGCCCCCTTCTTACTCAATCGGAAATCAATGCAGCCGGGGCAGAGACCGAAGAGGACTGTGCAGACACAGGCCATGATGAGAGGAATTGAGTTGGAGCCCGTTGCAGCTATACAGTATGAGGAAGTAACTGGACACTCGGTCTCCACTTGCGGTTTCGCCATCAACCCCAGCGCCCCACCTAACCGAAAGGTGGTGGATGACTCCGGTCAGCTTCAGGGACTGCTGGAAATCAAGTGTCCTCCTGATGTGGACAGCTTTGTGGAGTGCAAGTACCTTTCTCTAAGACCAGATAGATTTTGCTCTCAAACACAGCCATGGCTACTACATCAGATGATGGGACAAATGGGAATCACAGGGATGATGTGGTGGGACTTTTTTGTGAAGTGCCGAGATGACTACCACCTGGAGCGAAGCTACTTTGATGCGGAGGAATGGGAGAATTTGAAAACTAAGCTGGATCTTTTCTTCTTCGAGTACTTTCTGCCTCTCCTCTGCCAGTGAGGAGACACACACACACACGGGGCTGTATTCAAAGAAGCTGTTTAATCACAATAAAATAAAAAATAAGCTACATTTCATTTTTATACTGTACATTCAATATTTATACATTAGATTGTCCCATCTACAATATTTTCATTCTTTGTACTTTGACTTTAACAAAACTGTTGGTTCATTTTAAACTAAAATATGTTGGGTCAACTGTCATTCTGTTGTAGCAATAAACTGGAACTGGCTACCAACTCAAATCATCAATTGTTTACTAAACTAAGATAGTGATTGCTCATCTCAAGGTGTGGGCTAAAAAATGGGACTGTACTGAAATGAAGTTAAATATGTTTCAATCTATCTAAGGTTTGTGTGCTGTATTTTCTTGTCAGCTGAATTTAACAAAGGTTTAAAACAGTGGTCCCTGAAAATTTGTTAGGAGAGCACACACAGTCCACATTTGGTTGACTGTTCCACTTAGTGAAAGGGGTATGACACCATCAAAAATGTGGTACCCCTTTATGCGTCTTATTGACCGTTCGACGTGTATTCTCAAGCCAGCAATAATCTGTGTGTCTGTGAGCTCATCACAGCTAAACTGTCCACTTGGGCCTAAAAATGCAGGGATGACAAGTTTTACATCTATTTCATCGAGCAGGTCTTTGATAAGGAAGCCCTTATCGGCCATGACCTCATCACCTGACTCTAAGAGGTCCAGAACACCTGACCTCTTAGTTATCTCCTTATCAGAAATACATCCTGTGTATAGATTACTTACCAGGCTAACTGACCCCGAGGGAGTGATCCCAATTAGGGATTTCAGTGTAGTGTTACTTTTATAATGGGAGTATGTCATGGTGTTCAAAACCTTCGAACTAGCTGTCTCGATGCGGATCTCTGTGCAGTCTAGTATCACTCTTGTGTTTGGGTAGAATTCTCTGAATACTGGTGGCATTAGCTCGTCTACTGCTGCTCTACTAGGCCATATTGGGAGGGTCTCTAACATAAAGAGCAAATAGTTGGCCCACGTCGTACAGTTCCTGCTGACTGTGGCTGGCGACACATTGAATCGTACAGATAAATCCAGAGCAAAAGAGCCCTGCCTCACACGGCACAAGAACAGGAAAAACTGATCAATCAGCGCTAAATGCTCTGCATGGAAGCCAGACACAGAAATGTGTTCTAGGTTATGGCTTTGCATTTGAGTCCATCGCACCATGGACTCTGCAGTAGGCTGTAAAGCTAGGAAGAGTGCTTTGAGGGTGTGGCAATCCTTAAAACCAGTGTAAACCCTGATCAGATTGGGCGTACACTGGGAGCGTTCTAGACCAAAACGCTCACTTTTCAGCTTTTTATTTTCGTCCTCCAGGAAAGCGATGCGTTTCTTTACTGCGTCAAGCTAGTCTTCCACAGAGAGGGGCTTCACGTCATTGTCATGATCAGGTAGAGTTGCCCAAACCTCACTGGACACGAGGATATGTCATACATGTGGGAAGCAATATAAATCCACGAATTTTCCTGTTATCAAGATGATGTGTCAGAACAGAGCTATCCACTATTGAAAGATTTGTGAATATATATATATATACATATTATACAATGCAGTAATCTACATGTTTGAAAAATTGTATTGTACTGACAGTACAATACAACTGCTGGTACACAGCAGTACGACATGTCGCTTCCAGCAGTGTTTTCAATGAAGTAAGAAGGGGGCGTGGCTAAGTTCCCACCGCTTGGTTTTTTTAAAATCCAAGACGGCCGCGGCGTGAAATGGGCGTATGTATAGTGAGTATTGTAGTGATGTAATGCTATGTATATCCATTGGAACTACACTAGGTGTTATGTACTACCCGGACTGTTATTATGGTTACACCACTACCATGTATGGTTATTACGTCTGCCTACTGAGCCACGATTAAACCTGAGTTCTATAACCCGGTGTGGTCATTGATCCTCTACCAATACTACCCCAAGTATTACTTCATGGTGGCAGCGGTAAAGTACTAAAGAATGAAGATAGACTGATAAAATTGTCCGTGGATAATTTCTGTCATCATTCAAGCAAGAGTGCGCCGGAGCTGAGCTAGCCGCAAAGCTAACTAGCTAGCTAGCAACAGGAGACGTCATGGCATCGCATCTACCGACGATGAAAAGGTCAGACCCGGACCTGGGTGAGGCAATTTCACTGTATAAACAGAAAATGACTCTGTATTTAGAAGATGAAGAAATAAATGGCGCAGCTAAACAAGCTAGGAAATGAAGGAGATGAAGGATTAAAAAGACTGAACGCCAGTGGTCTCACCGATGATGAAAAGAAAAAGCCTGCCAAACTATGGGACTTCTTTGAAAAACAGCTAAAGTTGAACGTAAATTTCAGAATCCATAGACTGCAACTGATGCAACACAGACAGAAACCAGATGAGAATATTGATGATTTTGTGACCAGAGCCAGAACACTAGCACAGAAATGTCAGTTTTCAGATGAAGAGCTTAACGAGCGTATGATTGAGCTTATTATTGCGAGCACTCCCCACGATGCCCTGAGGAATGATCTATACGGCAAACCAGATGGATATTCCTTAGCAGAGGTTCTGGCCGAGGGACGAAAATATGAAGCCCTGACAGCAGGCAATGAACAGTTAGACAAACTTAGCCTGTCACACAATGAGAGAATCCACGCTGTGGACAGGGACCGCATATGTCGTAACTGTGGGAGAAGCCACAAACCCCGTCGATGTCCTGCATATGATGATGAATGCAATGCGTGTGGTGCAAAAGGTCACTGGGAGCGGTGCTGCAGCAAGGCCAAACGAGAGTGCCAGGAACACTCCAGCCAGAGCAGGAGTGGGGGAAGTAAGTCCCACACACCACAAGACAAACAGCACAAGCGCAAAACCTATAAAGACAAAAAGCAACAGAGCAGGACTCGCATACATGCTGTAGAGAGTAGCAGTGAAACGGACAGTGAGAACGAAAGTACTTACCAGAAACAGTTCCACTCCATAACTATCAGTGAAAAGTGCATGCATAGCATAGACAGCAAGCCGGCCAGAGAGGAGGCGTACACAGTCCTGAAAGTGACACCACCTGACCTACCTGGTCGTGGATACACACTACGTCTGAAGATAGACACAGGTGCATCAGGCAACACACTCCCATTACGTACCTTCAAGCAGATGTACGGTGAAAATGCATGCACCCAGAAACGACTGAAAAAAACCAACAGGAGGCTATCTGCATACAGTGGTCACGCCATCCCCTGCCTAGGCACCATTGACCTTCCATGCCAGTACAAAGAATCCAAATGGATCAATGCAAAGTTCTACGTTGTAGACGTACCAGGGCCAGCCATAGTTGGGCTGCCAACATGTGAACTGTTAAACCTAGTGACTGTCAATGTAGATGCAGTGACCGAGAAAGGACATGCAAACCAGAAAAAAGTCAACACAAGACAGACAAAACCCAAAATGACCATATCTAACAGTGCAGACCTAAAGAGAGCATACTCAGACCAGTTTGACAAAATTGGCGACTTCAGTGGAAAGGCCAAGCTCTTCCTGAAAAAGGATGCTGAACCATTCATAGACCCACCACGTAAGTGCAGCATTCACATCAAAGACAAACTGAAAAATGAACTGAATAACCTAGTCAAACAAGATGTGTTAAGAAAAGTAGAACAGCACACAGACTGGTGCTCGAGTCTGCCATACAGCACAAAGAAAGACGGTTCCGTTCGTATATGCTTAGACCCCCAAAAGCTTAATGCCAGCCTTAGGAGATGCCCACACAAGATTCCTACTGTGGAGGAACTGAACCAGAAGTTTGCAAATGCAAAAATATTCAGCAAACTTGACGCAAAAGCTGGATATTGGTCAATAAACCTAGAGGAAGAGTCACAACTGCTAACCACATTCCGAACTCCATTTGGTAGATACTGCTGGAAACGTTTGCCATTTGGTCTCACTGTCTCTCAAGATCTCTTCTAGGCAAAGATGGACCAAATCCTAGAGGGGCTCGATGGTGTCGTCAGCATAGCCGATGATATCGCAGTCTGCGGAGCAAGCAAAGAGGCGCATGACAGGAACCTGACCAACCTGATGGAGAGAGCAGCCAAGACAGGTATTGTGTTCAACAGTGACAAGTGCACAATCAAACAGACAAGCATCTCATTCTTTGGCAACCTGTACACAGACAAAGGTATCAAACCTGACACAGCCAAAATCAGGGACATCCAGAAAATGCCGACACCCCAGAGCAAAGATGAACTGAGCAGATTCTTGGGGATGCTGACCTACCTGTCACCCTAAATCCCAAAGTTCACAGACAAAGCACGCACACTGAGGGCGCTGCTGAAAAGTGACGTGCCTTGGACATGGGACACTGACCACCAAAAGAGCTTTGAGGACCTGAAATCAGTTATTAACGAACATGACTGCCTGAAGTACTATGAGCCAAGCACACCTCTGATACTTGAGGTCGATGCATCACAGAAAGGACTGGGCGTGGCATTAGTGCAGAACAACAGACCCATAGCTTTTGGCTCAAAGACATTGGACGACTGCCAATCCAGGTACAGCAACATAGAGCTAGAAATGCTGACCATAGTCTATGGAATGCAGCGATACCATACCTACCTGTATGGGAAGTCATTCATTGTAGTTACAGACCACAAACCCCTCGTTACCATATGCACAAAGCCACTGCATGCCGCCCCGCCATGGCTTCAGCGAATGCTAATAAAAACACAAGCATACAACTACGAGGTCACGTATCAGCCAGGAAACCAGATGGTCCTGGCAGACACACTCAGCCGACTACCCAACCCTGAGAACAACAGCAACATCGAGCTGGACGAGCGCATTGATGGAATAGAGGCAGAAGTCGAGGATCCAGAGATGCTCAACTGTTGCAATGATAAACTTCTCTCCTGAGAAACAGGACGCACTCCGCACGGAAACCACCAGCGACCCCAGACTCAATGCACTGAAAGAGCTGATCCACCAGGGATGGCCAGACAACATCAAAGCTCTACCAAGACAACTACGTGAGTACTGGTCATTCAGAGATGAGCTCGCAGTTGAAGCAGGAGTCATATTCAAAGGCAGACAGGTGCTCATCCCAGACTCCATGACTATACTCGAACAGCTGCATGTAGGACACCAGGGCATCGAAAAGACACGGCAACTGGCGAGAGAAAGTGTCTACTGGATCAGAATGAACGATGACATCGAAATAGTCTGCAGGTCATGTAGCGTATGTGTGGAACATCAGGATGCAAATCCAAAGCAACCTCTCAAACCACACAACACACCGTCAAAACCATGGCAATCCCTAGCTTCTGATCTATTCGAGATCGATGGACATCAGTATTTACTGATTGTGGACAGATATTCTAAGTTCCCTCTAGTGGATGAAATGCCCACGATGCCCATGACTGTGTCCAGCCGGGCAGTTGCACAAAAAATGGAAATGTACATGTCTCTTTTTGGAAGGCCTGACGAGATACTTACAGATAATGGACCCCAGTACACAGGGCACGCGTTCCAGAAATTCACGGCTGACTGGGGAATCAGGCACGTGACAAGCTCGCCCCACTATCCAAAAAGCAATGGATTCATTGAGAGGCATGTGCGACACATCAAATCCATTGTGAAGAAAACCATGAGACAAGGCGGTAACATCCAAGTGGCCTTACTACAGGTCAGAGCAACACCCATCGACAGTAAACTACCATCACCAGCAGAGCTGATCTTCGGAAGGCCAGTCACCACCCTACTGCCGAGTCGAGGGGACCCAGGCAAGGAGGTAAACCGACTCCACCTGGAGCAGAGAACAGCAGACATGAAAGAACATCATGACCGCAGCAGCGGCAGAGAACTACCTCCGCTCGGTCCCGGACAGCACGTATCTGTCCTAAACAAGGAAAAAGGGACTTGGTATCCAGCCACCGTCGTACAAAAGTGCGATGAGCCAAGGAGCTACATTGTGCAAACATCAAATGGGAACAAACTCAGACGTGGCAGGAGCCACCTGCGGGAAATTCGCCACCCCCATGCACTGAGGAGCACAAGAACCCGCTTCACAGAACCTCAACGGGACACTCATGCAGCTGGAACTTCTTCCAGCCAAACCTGTGAAACACACAAGACAGTACGCACAAGATATGGAAGAATTGTTTCCAAACCAGCTCACTACAAGGACTATGAGTACAAACAATCACACACAAAAGGATGGCTCTGAATATGTTTATTGTTTTGTGAGATGGACAATTCTGAGTGTGTTGTCTAACAAACAAAAAAAAGAGAAGGCAACCTCTGTGTAATGACTGTACAATGCTGATCAATGATTGTACCACATTGGAATTGTGTGATATGTTGGTTTATATAACCGAATGTTCTAGAGTATTTTGATACTGAAAAAATTGAAAACTAAACAGGGGGGTGTAATGACCTACTTTTCACTCTCACAGATGATAACACCGTTTTTGAATTAGCCGTGGAACTTGGGCATGTTTATCTCGCTCCATGCATAACGTGCACATAATCCGACTGACCCTCGTCTACCTTCCCGCTCCCGTGGCTGCTCTGTTTACTATCCCATAACTCCCTGTGTCCTTAAAGGTGTATTCCCCTAATAATGAACATCACATCCCTCCAACATTCCCAAGAAAGTAAACATTACATTCCTGCTATAGGATAGGGGCTGAAGTTTAAACATCACATTCCTGCTATAGGATAGGGGTTGAAGTTTCTTTGTAACAAATCCCACTAGAGGTATCCTGAAAAGTAGGTCATTACAGGGGGATGTAGTGATATAATGCTATGTATATCCACTGGAACTACACTAGGTGTTATGTAGTACATGGACTGTTATTATGGTTACACCACTACCATGTATGGTTATTACGTCTGCCTACTGAGCCACGATTAAACCTGAGTTCTATAACCCGGTGTGGTCATTGATCCTCTACCTACAGTGGTGTGAAAAAGTGTTTGCCCCCTTCCTGATTTCTTATTTTTTTGCATGTTTGTCACACTTAAATGTTTCAGATCATCAAACAAATTTAAATATTAGACAAAGATAACACAAGTAAACACAAAATGCAGTTTTTAAATGAAGGTTTTTATTATTAAGGGAGAAAAAAATCCAAAGCTACATGGCCCTGTGTGAAAAAGTGATTGCCCCCTAAACCTAATAACTGGTTGGGCCACCCTTAGCAGCAACAACTGCAATCAAGCGTTTGCAATAACTGGCAATGAGTGTTTTACAGCACTGTGGAGGAATTTTGGCACACTCATCTTTGCAGAATTGTTGTAATTCAGCCATATTGGAGTGTTTTCGAGCATGAACCGCCTTTTTAAGGTCATGCCACAGCATCTCAATTGGATTCAGGTCAGGACTTTGACTAGGCCACTCCAAAGTCTTCATTTTGTTTTTCTTAAGCCATTCAGAGGTGGACTTGCTGGTGTGTTTTGGATCATTGTCCTGCTGCAGAACCCAAGTGCGCTTCAGCTTGAGGTCACGAACAGATGGCTGGACATTCTCCTTCAGGATTTTTTGGTAGACAGCAGAATTCATGGTTCCATTTACCAAAGCTAGTCTTCCAGGTCCAGAAGCAGCAAAACAGCCCCAGACCATCACACTACCACCACCATATTTTACTGTTGGTATGATGTTCCTTTTCTGAAATGTTGTTACTTTTACGCCAGATGTAATGGGACACACACCTTCCAAAAAGTTCAACTTTTGTCTCGTCAGTCCACAGAGTATTTTCCCAAAAGTCTTGGGGATCATCAAGATGCTTTCTGACAAAACTGAGATGAGCCTTTATGTTCTGTTTGCTCAGCAGTGGTTTTCGTCTTGGAACTCTGCCATGCGGGCCATTTTTGCCCAGTCTCTTTCTTATGGTGGAGTCATGAACACTGACCTTAACTAAGACAAGTGAGGCCTGCAGTTCTTTGGATGTTGTTGTGGGGTCTTTTGTGACCTCTTGGATGAGTCGTCGCTGCGCTCTTGGGGTGATTTTGGTCGGCCGGCCACTCCTGGGAAGGTTCACCACTGTTCCATGTTTTCGCCATTTGTGGATAATGGCTCTCACTGTGGTTCACTGGAGTCCCAAAGCTTTAGAAATGGCTTTATAACCTTTTCCAGACTGATAGATTTCAATTACTTTGTTTCTCATTTGTTCCTGAATTTCTTTGGATCGCAGCATGATATCTAGCTTTTGAGGATCTTTTGGTCTACTTCACTTTGTCAGGCAGGTCCTATTTAAGTGATTTCTTGATTGAGAAGAGGTGTGGCAGTAATCAGGCCTGGGTATGGCTAGAGAAATTGAACTCAGCTTTCCAAAGATGTGATAAACCACACTTAATTTATGTTTTAACAGGGGGGGGGGGCAATCACTTTTTCACACAGGGCCATGTAGGTTTGGATTTTTCTTTTCCCTTAATAATAAAAACCTTCATTAAAAACTGCATTTTGTGTTTACTTGTGTTATCTTTGTCTAATATTTAAATTTGTTTGATGATCTGAAACATTTAAGTGTGACAAACATGCAAAAAAATAAGAAATCAGGAAGGGGGCAAACACTTTTTCACACCACTGTATACTACCCCAAGTATTACTTCAAGTAGCAAGCGGACACGCATAGGTAAGAAGATAAAATGATAAAAATAAGATTGTCTGGTCAAAGTTAGGCTGGATGTTGTTTTACTTCGGCTTAAGTGAGGTTACCACACCTGGCCATCAACCTTAAGAACACCAGGTAACTGCAGTGCCGGGCTGATGTTGTGAGTCCCAAACTGTTGTGGCACATCCTCTTCACACGTAGTTGCAAACCCTCTTCGTTTCTACTTCCAGCAGTATGAAGGCTCACTCCTTGTCATCTGTTGAGATGTCAGTGTGCAGCAATGCAAGGCTGTCGTCTGTCTTGTCAGTAGAGTCTGGAACTGTGGTCAGGACTGTGATAACGTGTTCTTTCTGAAAAGATTTAGTTTCACCGGATTCGGGTTTACCGATTTTATTCGGTCTCACGGAACAGCGTACAGATTCACTTGTTGTCGTTTCAGTTATCACTACTTACTCTGTGTATGTCTCAACTCATCAACTTGATAACCCCAACTGTACCTCCTTAGGGTGTGGGGTGGTACTGCAGGTAAGTATAATATGAACAGGTAGTCAGTACACCACAAGGACATACTGTCCTACTGCTGTGGAGACATGACCAGATTAGCGGAATCAGGAATCAGGAACGATTTGAAACTACATTTCGTTTCCCCCAGCCCACAGCAGTGCAACACAAAAACACATACCCAAAACCTCCAAAAACAACACCACCAAAGACATACAAAAGCAGAGAGAACAAAGCAACAACAAAAAAAGAAAAAAAAAGCCAACAACACTCCACCCCATGCAACGCAGTCCAAAAGCTCCACCATCCAGAGAACGACCGTCTGCCAGGATGACTGTCAGAACTGCGTGGGCTAGCAGTTAGCTTAGCCTGCCCCCCCGTCCCGAGGACCGCCCTCGGTGTTTCCCCCTCAGTCACAGCTCCAGGTAGGGTCGTGGTCCCTGGGCCTATCGGATGCAGCAGACCTGGCCAGCTCTTCCGGCTAGACACCCTCGACACACCTCCCCCGCACTTCACACGACGACGCAAACACAGACGCAGACAAAAACACTGCACAGTCGACGCTAGGCGAGGCCGCCGCCAGACCGCCTCTGTGTTTCCTCTCGGGCAGGGCCGTGGGCTAGCAGTTAGCTTAGCCTGCCTTGCTTCCGCGTCCTGTCAGACCGCCCTCGGTGTTTCCTCTTCGGGCCCACAGGCAGACCAAGCTCTCTCAGCCGATCCAGCGCCAGCTCTCCCAGTCAAGCGAAATCGATGATCAAAATAAAAACTTAACACGATGATACAAACTTGGACGTGGACAAAGACACTGGGTAATTGGTACTGGGTGAGGCCGCTGCAAACGCGAGTCCGTGCCGCCATCTTCCCACACCGGAAGCGGTGGTATCACACAAAAGGCAATAATCGTCATTATCAGTAAGGCTATGATGACGGCGATGAGAATTCTCATGAGTATGCCTTGCCAGCCGGTGAAAAGGGCACTGTTAGTTGTGTCAACCTCTAATTTGGTCAGGTCCTCTCTAACTTTGGTCATGTTCTATAGGCTTTCTTATATTTGTTGACAAGCCATGTCATTGTCAGGGATGTATGTACAACAAGTGGTTCCAATTAAAACACAAACCCTCCTTGTACGAAAGCCCTTGTTAAGAACATGAGTTTAGTTTAGTATTACTGGTATTGTGAACTGCACTCACTTGAGTTTACTGGTAAGGTTACTGGCCCTTTAAGAGATGCAGAGACTTTCCGGTTCTGACCAGGGGATTTCCAACCGGTTCTAACCAGCTTTTCTCATTCTGTTTGTCTGCTAGTGCGTGACAGTTTGCCTTTTCCATTGCGAGGAAATTGTGTGTCAGTGACAGATGTAAGTAGATTATGTATGTCTTCATTTGTGCCTGTTTCATTCACTGCAACGTACTTTGGAAATGTGTTTATATGAATCCGTTTTCTGTCGCTGTTGTTTCTCTCTGCTAGTGAGACGCTGTTAGCTATGTCATGCTGGTTAGCTTAGCTGGGCGCTAGCTATGTTCCGTCCGCCGCCGAGCCTCACACCGACGCATGTGTTGTGTTATGTTTATGTGTGTGCATGTGGATTATGATCGCTCATGTGTTACTATTGTTCATTAATATAGATGTTGTGTTGTATTTCCCCGTAGACAACCACATTCTACTCCGAATAAATAGGCTCCAGCATTCCCGCGACCCTGAGAGCAGGATAAGTGTTGTGTTCAGTAATCTAGTTACCCTATATTACATTGAGTTCTATACTGACAACCGCTAGAGGGCGCTGTATTCTTAGGTCACTAGTAACAGTAGGTTAGGTTGACTTTGAATGTTGTTGTGAGTTGCTGCTGAGAACCTGTCGGAGCATGTTGGAAGCTAACGGTGTGCCTTGCAATGTTTCAGTAAAGTTTATTAAGCAATACGCCGTGCTGCGGTTATTCTACCAAAGAATATAACAAATTGGCGACGAGACGGACCTGCATACTTTAAAACGGACAAGATGGCCTATGCACCGGTTCCAGACCTTTTTTTTGCCGTGTCCGGGAGAACCGGCGATACTTTTCAAAACGTGGGTGAAGATGTTCGAGAATTACCTTCTCGTAATGCAACTGGAAACGCGTGGCCTGAGGGAAGGAAAAGAGCACTACTTCTGCGTTGTTTGGGCTCGGAAGGACAGCGGATCTTCCATACATTGCCGGACACAGGTCAGGATTTAGCATCCGCCATTACGGCATTACAGGGCCATTTTACGCCGACGGCGAACATAGTTGTGGAGCGGCATGCTTTCAGAAAAAGAGTGCAGGGAGCACAATAATCCATAGTGCAATACATTGCTGCATTAAGAGAACTGGCTGCAACGTGTGAATTTCCAAACACGGATGACGTGATTCGAGATCAGCTCGTGGAGCATGCAGCAAACCTGTTAGGGTTTGTGGAAGACCCCAAGTGCACGACACCAGACAGAGATGGGGTTAGCCGAAACTGGCGTACTTTATTACTTGCTCGTACAACGGTCAAACACAGGAGGGCAATGAGCGACAAGAAAACGGGAAGTCCAAGGGGAAAAAAACTCACGGGTTATCCAAACTGGGAACACGGCAGGATACTTCCACGGGGCAACTTTGCAAGGGAAACCATAAACCAAGGGCTGGGTTGAGCTCGGAGAGAAAAGCACCGTAAGGGAAGAGTAGCCACTACTGCGAGGAGGTTACGGCACGAACTGACAATGGGCGCTGGGAGACCACCAAACTTAAGCCCAGCCCTGACGGCTAAACCCGGCCCTGACGAGCTGATTGGCTGCCGGCGCGGGGTGGGCGGGCCACGGCGCGGGGTGGGTGAGCCGTAACATTACACCCCCCCCCCTCCACGGGAGCCTTTAGGCGACTTGCCCGGCTTGTCGGGATGGGAATGATGGAACTCAGTGAGCAGTCCAGGGTCCAGGATGAGCTGGCGGGAGACCCAGCTACGTTCCTCCGGACCGTAGCCTTCCCAGTCCAACAAATACTGGAACCCCCGTCCTCGGCGCCGGACGTCCAGCAGCCGGCGGACCTTCCACTGGGGGTGCCCATCCACGATCTCAGGGGGAGGCGGAGCCGGGGCCGGAGGCATCAGAGGACTGTGGGAGGCAGGCTTAACCCGAGACACATGAAAAACGGGTTGGATCTTCAAGGAAGCCG
This sequence comes from Lampris incognitus, assembly GCF_029633865.1. Classification (NCBI taxonomy): domain Eukaryota; kingdom Metazoa; phylum Chordata; class Actinopteri; order Lampriformes; family Lampridae; genus Lampris; species Lampris incognitus. Next base: position 5,884,012 of record NC_079225.1, on the reverse strand, counting down.
GAAGCTTCAGACTCACCGCCGCGAGGCTGAGCACCTTCCTCATCTCAAAGGGCCCGACAAACCGGGGTTTCAGCTTCTTCGCAGCGGACTGAAGCGGAAGGTCCTTCGAGGACAGCCACACCCTTTGGCCTGGTTGGTACGTAGGTGCTGGGGACCGGCGTCGGTTGGCTCCCCGACTGGCGTGCTCAGCTGCCCGGAGCAGAGCAGCTCTGGTCACCTCCCAGACGCGACGACACCGGTTCAGATGGGCCTGCACGGAGGGAACTGCTACTTCCGACTCCTGCGCAGCAAAGAGAGGCGGCTGGTAGCCCAGGGACACCTCAAAAGGTGAGAGGCCGGTGGCAGAGCTGACCAGGGAGTTGATGGCATACTCGACTCAGGTGAGGAACCGGCTCCAGGAGCTGGGCTTCTTGGCGGCCACGCACCGGAGGGCAGACTCCACGCTCTGGTTCATCCTCTCCGTCTGCCCGGCAGTCTGTGGGTGATATCCAGAGGAGAGATTAACAGAGGCACCCAACCCCTTACAAAAGGCCCGCCATACCTGGGAGACGAACTGGTGCCCTCGGTCCGAGACGACGTCCAGGGGAAGGCCGTGCAGACGGAACACGTGGCTCGTCAGGAGGTCCGCCATCTCAGAAGCCGATGGGAGTTTGGGGAGGGCCACCAGGTGCACTCCCTTACTAAAGCGGTCCACCACTGTCAGGATCACAGTGTTACCCTGGGAGGGAGGAAGTCCGGAGACAAAATCCAACGCCACATGGGACCAGGGCCGGCTTGGAGTTGGGACGGGCTGCAAGCAAACCCGCGGGTGCCTGGTGAGAGGCCTTGCTGCGAGCACAGATGGAGCAGGCCTTTACGAAGTCCCTGACGTCGTTCTGCATGGTGGGCCACCAGAAACGCCGAGCCAGGAAGGTGAAGGTGTGGTGGACACCTGGGTGGCAAGCAAACTGACTGGCATCGCCCCACTGAAGAACCCGGGACCGGACTGAGTCCGGGACGAACAGGTGGCGTGGAGGCACGTGGCTCGGGGTGGGATGGGAGCGCAACGCCTGCCTGACCATGATCTCGATGCCCCAGGTAACCACGCCAACCACCCTGGCCTCAGGAAGGATGGGAGTCTGCTCCTCTGTAGTTGGCTCCCTCCTCGGGTGTTGTCGGGACAGGGAGTCTACCTTCGTGTTGCGGGACCCGGGACGATAAGTCAGCGTGAAGTCAAACCGACTGAGGAAGCTGGCCCACCGTGCCTGCCGACCATTTAGGCGCTTGGTTGCCCGGATGAACGTCAAGTTCTTATGATCCATCCAGATGGTGAACGGCTGTTCCGCCCCCTCCAGCCAATGGCGCCACTCCTCCAGAGCAGCCACCCCTGCCAGCAGCTCCCGGTTCCCGACATAGTAGTTCTCCTCGGCGGGGAGGAACCGTCGAGAGAAGAAGGTGCATGGATCGACCTTCTGGTCAGACGCTGACTGCTGGGAGAGGACAGCCCCCAACCCGGTGTCCGAAGCGTCCACCTCCACGATGAACTGCCTCTTTGGGTCGGGGTGGAGGAGGACCGGGGCGCTGGTGAACCTCTCCTTGAGGGACTCGAATGCAGAGCGGGCAGCCGGGGACCAGGTGGACGGCTGGGAGGGGGAGGTCAGCCTGGTGAGAGGTTCTGCCACGCGGCTGTAGTTCCTGATGAACCTCCGATAGAAGTTCGCAAACCTGAGGAAGCTCTGTAATTCTTTCCGGGATGTGGGATCGTGCCAGTCCACCACAGCCTGGATCTTGCGGGGGTCGGCCCGGGTCTGTCCCCTCTCAACGACGAAGCCCAGGTAGTCAACGGAAGGGGAATGGAACCGGCACTTCTCTGCCTTGACGAAGAGCCGGTTCCGGAGGAGACGTTCGAGTACCCGGCGGACATGCTGGACATGTTCCTCGAGGGTCCTGGAGAAGGATGTCATCGAGGTAGACCACCACAAACTCATCGAGCATGTCGCGGAGAATGTCATTCATGAGAGCCTGGAATACCACCGGGGCGTTGGTGAGGCCGAACGGCATGACCAGGTACTCATAATGACCCCGGGGCGTCTTAAAGGCTGTCTTCCACTCGTCCCCCTTCCGGATCCAGACCAGATGATAGGCACACTGGAGATCCAGCTTAGTGAAGACTGTAGCCTGGGTGAGGGGCTCAAGGGTGGAACTCATGAGAGGAAGGGGGTACTTGTCCTTGACGGTTATCTCATTGAGTTGGCGATAGTCAATGCAGGGTTGGAGGCCGCCGTCCTTCGTCTTCACGAAAAAGAATCCAGCTGCCACCTGGGAGGACGAGGGCCGAATGAGCCCCGCTGCCAAGGACTCGGAGATGTACTTGTCCATCGCAGCCTTCTCAGGGATGGTCAGACTGTACAGACGACTGCTGGGAAGGGGTGCCCCAGAGTGGAGGTCGATAGCACAGTCATAAGGCCGATGAGGAAGAAGAGATTGGGCCCGGGTCTTGCTGAAAACTTCACCTAGCTCATGGTACTCAGGGGGAACAGAGGAGAGGTCGGGAGGCGGGGCACTAGGGGCACGTCGGGGGGATGGGGCGGGAGCAGCCTGGAGACATTGGGCATGACAGGAGGAGCTCCACTCCATGATGGTACCGAAGGCCCAGGCGATGTGTGGCTCATACTGCACGAATCAGGGGCGCCCTAGGATCACAGGGACTAACGGGGACTGGATGATGTAGAACCGAAGTCTCTCCACATGGTTCCCTGCTATGGTGAGAGAGACAGGGTGGGTGCGTTGGGTGACGTTGGCCAGGCAGCACTCGTCCAGCGTGAAGGCCTCCATGGGTTTCTCCAGCGTCTCTAGCGGGATGTCAGCCTGGGCAGCAAACTCTGAGTCCAGGAAACACTCATCAGCCCCCGAGTTGAGGAGTGCCCCCACCGTGAGCCGCTGGTCAGCCCAGGCCAGGGTAACGCTAACCAGATGGTTCTGTGGGGCAGGACGGCAGGAACAGGAAAGGTGGCTCACTAGGATCTCCTGGGGCCCCAGTGAGCCTAGTCTTTTGGCCGGGTGGGGCAACCGCTGATCAGATGTCCCTTCTGGCCACAGTAGAGGCATTGACCCGCCTTGAACCGGGCCTCCCGTTCGGCCGGACAAAGGCGCGTGCGCCCCGTCTGCATAGGTTCCTCCCCCGTTGTGGTCTGGGGCGTGGAGGGAGAAACGGCCACAGGGAAAGTGGGGCGAGCAGGAGTAGGGGTCCTGTCCGGATTGCTGGACGACTGGGGAATGGACGGGGATCCACGCAGGGCTCGCTCGCGCCTCCTCTCCTGGAGGCGTCCATCGATGCGGATGGCAAGTTTGATCAGGTCATCGAGGGAGGTGGGCTCCTCCCGGGTGGGTAGCTGGTTCTTGACAGCCTCGCTGAGACGTCTCCGGAAGGTGATTCGAAGTGACTGGTCGTTCCAGCCGCTCTCAGCTGCGGCCAGCCTGAACTCCACCGAGTAGTCTGTGACACTGCCATTGCCCCGCTGGATACTGCACCAGGGTCCTGGCCACCGACTGGCCAGGATGTAAGCCAAAGTCGCTTACATCATGGGTCTTCTCCAGGGAAGCGCTCTGGATTGGGCTACAGCGGTGTGGGAGATGCGGGCCCCCACTTCCTCATCCTACGCTGAGTTCACCACTGCTTTTCGCCAGGTTTTTGATCATCCCGTGCGGGGAAAGGATGGTCCAAAAAGACTGACCTCTCTCCGCCAGGGTTCCCGCAGCGTCGCTGACTACTCAGTTGAGTTCCGTACGCTATCAACGGAGAGCGTATGGAACAACGAGTCCCTCCAGGCCGGGTTTTCCAACGGTCTAAGCGTATCCATAAAGGACGAATTGGTTTCCTACCCCGAGCCTGGAGGGTTGGAGGAATTGGTTACCCTGGCCGTTCGTGTGGACAACCGTCTCCGGGAGCGGAGGAGAGAGAGGACGCGCCGCTTTCCTGGTCACAACAACTTTCCACGGGCCACACCTCCAAACTCTGGGGGCCGAGCTCGCTCGACTGAGGCTGACGTCCTCCGAGAAAGCCCGAGGCGTGATTCTTCCCCAGCTTCGGAGCTGATGCAACTCGGCCGCTTCCGGCTCGACCCGGAGGAGCGTCAACGCCGCATCACCGAGAACAGCTGCTTGTATTGTGGTCAGCCTGGTTCACTTTCTCGCCTCCTGCCCTCAGCGTCCATCAAAATATCAGGCTCACGAGGGAGGGGGAGGATCCTCGCGAGCCCAACTCTCTGCCCTCTTTCTCCTCGTCCACGTACCCAGTTGCAAGCTACCATCAGTTTTAAAGGTCAGTCCACTAAACTTTTGGCTTTAATTGACTCTGGAGCTGATGAAAGCTTTTTGGATGGAAGTGTTGTGAAGCAGTTAGGTCTTGCCACTGTGAGTCTGGACCAGCCTCTTGAAGCTAATGCCCTGGATGGATGTCTCCTGGCCCGGATAACCTCTAAGACCGAGCCTGTGCACCTCCTGTTGTCGGGGAAACCATCAAGAGGAGTTTTTTTTTTTGTTATCAATCCTCCATTTGTTCCCATTATACTTGGTCATCCCTGGCTGGTTAAGCATAGTCCCCATATTGATTGGTCATCGGCCGGAATTTCAAGTTGGAGTCCCGTCTGTCATGCCATATGCCTCCAGTCTGCTCTGCCTCAGTCTGTCCCCTGTCAGGTGTCAAGCCGTGAGACCTCTGACCTGTCACTGGTGCCTCCAGAGTACCATGACCTCCAAGCCGTGTTCAACAAACAGCAAGCTCTCTCCCTGCCTCCTCATCGCCCCTATGATTGCGCTATTGACCTGCTGCCGGGCGCTCCCCTCCCCAGCAGCCGTCTATATAGCCTCTCCAAGCCTGAGCGGGAGTCCATGGAGAGGTACATCAAGGACTCCTTGGCTGCTGGTCTTATTCGCCCTTCATCGTCACCCCTTGGTGCGGGGTTCTTTTTTGTGGCCAAGAAGGACAAGACCCTCTGGCCGTGTATTGACTATAGAGGCCTCAATAACATCTCGGTCAAGAATAAGTATGCTCTGCCCCTCATGACTTCTGCTTTTGATTCTCTCCAGGGAGCCACAGTGTTCACTAAACTAGACCTCCGCAATGCTTACCACTTGGTCCGGGTTCGAGACGGAGATGAATGGAAAACTGCCTTCAACACCCCCCTGGGAAATTTTGAATATCTGGTGATGCCGTTTGGTCTCACTAATGCCCCAGCTGTCTTCCAGAGTCTGGTCAATGACATCCTACGTGACATGTTGGATCGTTTCTTTTTTGTTTACCTGGATGATATCCTGATTTTTTCCAGAGACCTGTCAGAGCATGTCATGCACGTCCGCCAAGTCCTTCAATGGCTTCTGGAGAACCGCCTTTTTGTAAAAGCAGAGAAGTGCGAATTCCATGCTCCTTCAGTCACCTTCCTGGGCTACATCGTGGCCGATGGGCAGGTGAGAATGGACCCCGCCAAGGTCAGAGCGGTTCTTGAGTGGCCAAGCCCGACCAGCCGTAAGCAGCTTCAGAGGTTCCTCGGTTTTGCCAACTTCTACAGACGGTTCATCCGCAATTACAGCCGTGTTGCGGCCCCACTAACCGTTCTTACCTCCACCTCCAGACAGTTCCTGTGGACCCCTGTAGCAGAGGCAGCTTTCCAAGCCTTCAAGCACCGCTTCACCACAGCTCCTATCCTCATACAGCCAGACCCAACCAAGCAGTTCGTTGTAGAAATGGACGCCTCTGAGATTGGGGTGGGGGCGGTCCTTTCTCAGCGATCCAGTGAGGATGGCAAGACACACCCCTGTGCCTTCCTGTCTCACCGTCTCTCCCCAGCTGAAAGGAACTACGATGTGGGGAATCGTGAGCTCCTGGCAGTGAAATTGGCACTGGAGGAATGGCGACATTTTCTGGAGGGGTCTGAGCTTCCTTTTATAGTGTGGACTGACCATAAGAACCTGGAATACATCCAGTCAGCAAAGCGACTCACCGCGCGCCAAGCCAGGTGGGCGCTCTTTTTTGGTCGTTTTCATTTTTCTTTGACTTACAGACCTGGCTCCAGGAATGCCAAGCCCGATGCTCTGTCTCGTGTGCATGGAAAGGAGTCTGAGCCCAAGCTCCAACCTGACACCATTGTTCCCTCTACCTGTGTGGTTGCGGCTGCGGCTGTCACCTGGAACATTGAAAGGGAGGTCATGGCAGCACAACAGACTCAGCCCGACCCAGTTAACGGTCCCCCTGGGCGCTTGTTTGTTCCAGATGCTGTTAAGTCTAGTGTGTTGCAGTGGGCTCACTCTTCCAAACTTAACTGCCATCCTGGAGTAACCCGTACCCTAGCCTTCCTCCATAGGTGGTTCTGGTGGCCTTCCATGACGGAGGATACTGGGTCTTTTGTTTCTGCCTGTCCTGTTTGTGCCCAGAATAAGCCCTCCACTCGGGCCAGTGCCGGTCTGCTGTGCCCCCTGCCTGTTCCACACCGTCCCTGGTCTCATCTGTCTTTGGATTTCGTCTCTGGTCTGCCCGCCTCCGACAGTAACACCGTTGTACTGACTGTTGTTGATTGCTTCAGTAAATTTGTTCATTTTTTGCCCTTGTCTAAACTGCCTTCGGCCCGAGAGACTGCGGATCTGCTGGTCAGGGAGGTTTTCTGGGTCCACGGTCTTCCCCATGATATAATGTCTGACCATGGTCCCCAGTTAACTTCTGCTGTCTGGAAGGCTTTCTGCTCTGCCATCAGTGCCACTGTCAGCCTGTCATCGGGTTCCATCCTCAGACCAACGGCCAGGCCAAGAGGGCCAACCAGGTATTGGAGACTGTTCTCCACTGTCTGGTGTCTGCCAACCCATCCTCTTGGTCCTCACAACTTCCCTGGGTAGAATATGCCCCATAACACCTTGCCATCGTCTGCTACTGGGTTGTCCCCTATTTCAATGCCTTTATGGCTATCAGCCTCCCCTTTTTCCTTCTCAGGAGGTAGACATTCCGGTTCCATCTGACCAGGCCCATGTCCGTCGGTGCCGTCGGACCTGGCGGCGAACCCGTGCTGCACTGCTCAGGGCCTCCGGCCGTTACCAGCGCTTGGCGGATCGTCATCGCACCCCTGCCCCTGACTCCTCCCGCGGTGACCAGGTATGGCTCTCTACCAAGGATCTACCCTTGAAATCGAATGCTAAAAAACTGTCCCCCAGGTATATTGGTCCCTTTTCCATTGTCAAAGTCATTAACCCCTCTGTGGTCCGTCTGAAGCTGCCCCGCACTCTCCTGGTTCATCCTTCCTTCCATGTGTCCTGCCTCAAACCTGTCTCTAAACAGCCCTCTAGTTCCTCTGGCCCCCCGCCCCCACCTCATCGTATGATCAAGGATCATCCTGCTTACACTGTTCATCGTCTCCTGGACTCTCGTCGCCGCGGTCGCGGCCTGCAGTATCTCGTTGACTGGGAGGGATATGGCCCGGAGGAAAGGTGTTGGGTCCCTCGTCGCCTTGTCCTGGACGCGGACCTCGAACCTTTCCACAGGACGCACCCTGACGGGCCTGGTGGGTCACCCGGTGGCGCCCCTCGGAGGGGGGGTACTGTCACAGCCCCTCGCCCTTGACACCTGCTCACCTCTCCTTCACCCCGGCACACCTGCTGGCCATCAAGCAATCACCTGTCACAGCCCCTCGCCCTTGACACCTGCTCACCTCTCCTTCACCCTGGCACACCTGCCCGTGGTTTCAATCGGCACACCTGCTGGCCATCAAGCAATCACCCCCTCTCCCTTGACACCTGCTCACCCCTCCTTCACCCCAGCACACCTGCTGGCCATCAAGCAATCACTCCCTCTCCCTTGACACCTGCTAACCCCTCCTTCACCCCGGCACACCTGCTGGCCATCAAGCAATCGCCCTCACCCTTAAGAAGCCTCCACTGTGGACCAGTCTTCACTGGAACGTTGCCATTCATGGTTTGTTGCCTAAAGGACTTCAGCCTGCCAGTCTACCTGCCACTGAGCCAACTCCTGCTCTAACCCTGGGATCGGCCACTTCAATAAAGACTTGATTTCTTCCCTTACCTGGTTGTCCCGTCTGTTTTTGGGTTTTTCCAGATACGTAACAGACCTGAATGAATGAGAACATTCACAGACATTTCATCACTCATTTCTTCATTTAGAGGGATCTCACGCCCTATGTGACTGTTAGCCCCATGTTCATGGGTCTACTATGAAGGATCTCACAAGCAGACAACCCTGTTGTTGTAGCTCTATCCCTCATATTCATTAACACCAAAGGCAGTGCTTTTACCCAGTTGAGGCCTGTATCCTCACGTACTTTCCTGAGTTTATTTTTTAGAGTGCCGTTTCTCTCTCCACTGCTCCACCACTTTGTGGGTGATAGGCACAGTGTGTCTTCAGATCAATACCCAAGTATTCCAAGATAGCTTTAATACAAGCATTAACAAAACATGTCCTGTTATCACTGGACAGTTTTCGTTGGATTCCCCATCTGGGAATGACTTCTTTCAGCAAAACTTTCGCTACTGCGTCAGCATCTGCTTTGCCTGTGGGGAAAAAAAACTTCAGCCCATTTAGAAAACATATCAGCAAGTACAAGGCAGAATTTATTTTTTTCCACACGGGCTTAGTTCAATAAAGTCCATCATCAAATGCTTAAATGGAAGTGTTGGTGGTGGGTGTGATGATGTGGGCATATTCTGTCATGACCCTGCATTATTTTTCAAGCAGATGTGGTATGCAGAGCAACATTTCTGAAAGTAATTTGTGAAGCTTTTTGTGAACCAATATCTGTTTGCTGTCTATACCATCCCCCCATTTGACACATGCTCCTTTCAATGTGACAGTTTAGCTTGGAAAGGCCTTTAGGAAAGCTAGTGTTACTATTAGGGCCATACCAGACCCCATCTGTTTCATACGCTCCTGCTATTTTCCGCAGTTGAACTTCAGCTGGACTAACTTTTCCTTGTGCTTGCAAAACGTCTGAAAATGAAATAGTAGGAGTTAGTATTTGTGGCATCTGCAGTGTGGCATGTGTGGTTTCAAGAAAGGCCTTTTTAGCAGCTGTGTCCACTGCTGCATGCCCTTGAGAGGCTACATCTTTTGAGCATGTGTGTGCTGCACATTTACACACAGCGACCTGTGGATGGAGAAATACAGAGTTTAGTAGGGTGTTTACAAGCTTATGATGTGTGATGGGCTTCCCTGTGGAAGCGAGAACGCCTCCCATTTTCCAAAGCATATCAAATGCATGCACAACCCCCCAAGCATATCGACTATCTGTATAGTTAGTTTTTGGCATTTAGCCAGTTTTTGTACTCTGTGTGTAGCACCCACCCCCTACTCTGTGTCTCTAGACGCCGTGAAAGGGAATAAACTAGGAAGGTGGGGCTACGGGTTCGTATACTAATACTATTCTGAATAAGAGTTAACGATACCCAGCAAAATTAAGCTTAATGAAATCAATTTATTATTCAGAATGAAATAACTGGACCAGACAACCTCCTTATATAAACAGGTAATGTATTGAATTTAGGAATGTGAATAAAGTAAAGTTGTGACAGCAGCAATGCAAAAAGGCGCACAATTATCAATTATGTCAAATGCCACAAAACAGAAAATGCAAATAAAGAATAATATGACTCCAGTCAATAGTTGCACAACCAAAACCTTCGTACATCATATACCAGTGCTTTTGAGATGGGAAAATTATCTAATATATATATATATCTAATATATATATATATCTAATATATATATATATATATATATATATATATATATATGAATGTAATAGAATAGATTGGGAAAGAATGTGTATAAAGCGAGACCAGGATTAAGATAGTAGTATTATATCTATTTAGTGGACAATATGACACTAGCTGTGAGTATACCCCCAAATAAAGCAAACTATTTATAGCTTTTAAATAGATTGGGCCTAATTACTTTGACTGTAAGCAGTACTATAGCAGATACTCTGCTTTAAATGGACCCCTAGGAATGTATTGGCTGTACCATAACAGAGTAATTCACCTGGTGCTTTAAAAAAAAGGTGCACGTACCTTCGCGGTACAATAATATACCCCAAGTAAAAACAAAACACAAAATACCTGTTGCTCAACATCACAAATGTAACAATAGTGGTGGGCCCACACACTTTATCAGACAAATAAAATAACCCCAAAAGCCGCATAAACAAATAAACGTTGCGGGCCTGGTCGTTGATTGGGTGCGTGGTGACCCGCGCTCTACTTACAATGGGCCCCTTCACTCAACAGAGCCGAATGAGACGGGACTTACGAAGGTCCGCGGGTGGTCAAGTGGGACAAGTAGTGCTGCCTTGTGGCCAGGAGAGCTCTGTACGCGCTCACGTAGCACAGAGCGGGAACGATGATGTGTGTGTGTGTGAGTGTGTGTGTGTGTGTGTATGTGTGTGTGTGCGCGCGCGCAGATGTGCGTGCACGTGTGTGCTTTACTTGCACAGCAGCCAGTCTAGTCTACATGGACAATGTGTTTGCTCCCTCCCATATCCTGGGTTAGATGAGGACATGATGGATGAAATATGTAGGCTACAAGTAGCATATTAGCCAGGTGAGGGAGGAGGGAGGGGATCGGGCACATTTTGGTCTTTTTTGGTGGTTGTGTAAAAGTGCATGTGAAAGGTGTGGCCTGTTCATTCATGTGTCTTGCCTGATTGGCAGACAGGAAGTGCATGTGGACATATGTTGTTGCTGCTTCTGCTCCTACATACTGGGCTTATAAAACGGATGTGGTTCTGGTTTCATATCATCTAGTCTTAGTGTTTCCCCCGCCAGTACCCCTCTTCCATAAAGTGTTATTTACCAGTCTGTCCACGGAGTGGCGCCATTTGGGATTGGTTGAATTACGCATGTCTCTGGTGAGAGTAGGCTGTAGCAGCCTGATGGGAGATGGCCGACACTGATATTTCTTTTCACCCTTGTCAAATGTGTAGGCTACTCATTCATATCAGGGATCAGATAGAGAGCGAGGAGGAGGAGGCCTCATGTGTGTGTTCTTTGATGCTAATAGTCTCGTTATACAAGTGGGGGAACGTTGATCTAAAGACAGAATGATATCGCCAATGTCTGTTCTTTCATTTACCACAACTTGAGATTCCTCACATGGCCTCACTTCATGAGTCATTAGGCTAAAGGCCTGCTGCTGATTTACATATCAACATATCCTAAAAAGATGAGTTGCAGGTTCCTTCCATCCACATTAACCATCAAAACGGGTGGTGTGCAGATAACCCGGTTAATGTGGATAATGTGGTTCGTTCCATCCACATTAACCGCCCAAGCGGGTAGTGTGCAGACTACCCGGTTAATGTGCAGATAACCCGTTCTGGGGGTAATGTGCACATTAACCGCCCCGTTGGGTAATCTGCACATTAACCGGGTAGTTTGCACATTAACCGTTTTTTCACATTACCCCTAACATATATACAAGAATTGGCTTATACAGGTGAAATTAGAGGTGATAAAGTGCAATGTTGCAGAGACCATATCAGAGATGCTGAAATAGATGTTAGCAGGTTACTTACATACATGCCTGAGTATACCAGTGTATGTACAATGTGCAGTACAGTATATACAACATGGTTGGATTTATTTGACAGCGTTAAGTGTTGATTTGAATTACAACCTATGGAAAGAAACTGTTTGTGTATCTGGTTGTTTCGGGGTACAGTGCTTGTAGCGCCTACTATAGAAGGAGGAGTTGGAACATGTGGTGACCAGGGTGTGATGGGTCTGCAATGATGTTGCCTGCCTGTTTCCTGACTCTGGAGATGTAAAAGTCCTGAATGGAGGGCAGGTTGGTGCCAATGATTTTCTCTTCAGACTTAACTGTCCATTGTAATCTGTCCCTGTCCTGTTTGGTGGCCCCTCCAAACCAGGCAGTGATGGATGCACAGAGGACAGACCGGATTATTGCAGTGTAGAACTGAATCAGCAGTTGCTGAGGCAGGTTGAACTTGAGCTGGCAGAGAAAGTACATCCTCTTCTGGGCCTTTTTGTTGATTGTGTCTATGTTGTCCTTAGGTCCTGGGAGATTGTAGAACCCAGAAATCTGTAGGTTTTCACCGCAGACACTGTACTGTTGAGTATAGTGAGGGGGTAGGGTGTTGGGGGGCTCCTCCTGAAGTCCATTGTCATCTCCACTGTTTTGAGCGTGTTCGGCTCCTGGTTGTTAGGGCCACATCAGAGGGCTAGCTGATCAACCTCCCGTCTATATGCAGACTCATCACCATCCCGGATAAGGCCAGTGATGGTTGTGTCATCCACAAACTTCAGGAGTTTAACAGAAGGGTCACTTGAAGTGCAGTCATTTCTGTAGAGGGAGAAGAGTAGAGGGGAGAGCACATATTCCTGGGGGGCGCCAGTGCTGATTGTCTGGGTGCTGGAAGTAATTTTGCCTAGCCTCACCAGCTGCCTCCTGTCTGTTGGGAAGGTTTTAATCCACTGGCAGATGGGTGCTGGTACAGTGAGCCGGGTGAGTTTGGAGTGGAAGATATCTGGAACGATGGTGTTGAACGCTGAGCTGAAGTCCACAAACAGGACCCTTGCATATGTCCCTGGGGAGTCGAGGTGTTAGAAGCTGTAATGCAATCCCATGTGGACTGCATCCTCCACTTACCTCTGTTTGCTCGGTAGACAAACTGAAGGGGGTTGAGCAGGGGGTCTTTGATTTCCTGCATGTTGTCCAACACCAGTCTCTCGAAGGATTTCATGACCACGGACATTAAAGCAATGGGCCTGTAGTCATTTAATCCTGTGATACAGGGTTTCTTGGGGACTGGGATGATAGTGGAGCTCTTGACGTGGGAGGGGACTTCACACAGCTCCAGTGATCTGTTGAAGATCAGTGTGAAAATGGGGGCCCGTTGGTCAGCACAGACTTTCAAACAGGAGGGTAACACGTCATCCGGGCCTGGTGCCTTTCCTGGTCTTCTGTCTCTGGAAGAGCTGGCACACGTCCTCAAAACAGATCCTGAATGCGGTGGGGTTCGCTGGGGAGGGGAGAGTGGCTGGCAGGGAGTGCAGTCTTTGGTGTGTTGTGGCCGGAGAGGGTGAGAGGTTAGGGATATGAAAGTTTGTTTTCCAAACCTGCAGTAAGACCCATTTAGATCATCAGCCAGTTGATGGTTCTGTGCGGGGGGTGGGGGGTGGCCTCCTGTAGTGTGTAATGTCTTTCAAACCTCTCCAGACTGATGCAGAAACCCTGTTTTTCAACTTTTCAGAGTAGTCCCTTTTATGCCACTCTGATCTCCTTTGTGAGTGTATTTCTGGCTTTGTTGTACAGGATCCTAAATCCACTCCTGTAGTCTTCCTCTTTGGTCTGGTGAAGCTGCCTGTGTTTTGCTGTGAGTTTTCTGGCTCCAACAACTACCAAGATGGCAGTGAGCATAAAGCCTATCTTTAGGCTTGAAAGTGCCTCTTCAGAAACCAATAGGTGATGTCACAGGCTCCACCTCTATCTTTAGCTGTGACCAGCAGCTCTGTAGCTCGCTCTGTCGGTCAGTTGGTCGGTCCACAAAAAATGTTCCACCCTTTGGTGGCTAGTTTTCGCCTTAGGAGGCTGAAATTTGGAATGGAGGTCGTGTGTGTGTGTGTGTGTGTGTGTGTGTGTGTGTTCATGCCAACTGGCTAAAAGAGGGCGTGGCAAATGGTAAATGGATTGCATTTATATAGCACCTTTCTAGGTAGAGCAGCCAGTCAAAGTGCTTTACAGTCAATGAGTGCCTCACATCCACCCACGCATACACACACACACGCATGCATGCATGGTGTCAGCCATGCAAGGCGCCAACCAGCTCGTTGGGAGCAGTTAGGGATTAGGTGTCTTGCTCAAGGAGACCTTGACATTTTTGTAAGGAGGAGCTGAGGAACGAACCAGCAACCCTCCAGTTACCAGATAACCTGCTCTAACGCCGAGCCACTGTCGCCCCCAATGGGATGGCATTGGGAGTTGCCCATCGCAAAAAGGCGCATAACTTCCAAATGGATTCAGACATGCACAAGATGTCGTGGAAAGGTTGGTCATGAGCGAAGACAGCTGATTAACTGTTTGTGCCAATTGGCAAAAAGGGGCGTGACAGTGGGAGTGGCCTATAACAAAAAGAAGCATAACTTCTAAACGGATTCACGTAACATGGCCAAGCTTTGTAGAAACACACACACACACACACACACACACACACACACACACACACACACACACACACACACACAGAGTTAACAATTTTGGTAAATGTATCTGAAAGTTTTTATTAAAAGATGATGAATTTTGGTAGTGATGTGAAGTTGGACCGTCCTCTCAAGTAACGCCACTTATTTGCAGGCCATCATTACTGGCCACCTGTGTTCTCCGTGAGGGATGAAAAAGGAGATGGCAACCATTTGTTCTGATGAAGAGCAGCTTGGTGATGATATTTCATTTTTGTTTGGAAATTCTAGACAGCTGTCAGATGATGTGGCCTTTGTTTTCAATGTACTTCTGCCTGCTGAACCAGTTAGCTCCATTTGTGCAATGCTATGAATACATGTTTTATTATTCTGTTTATACAAACCCCAATTCCAATGAAGTTGGGACGTTGTGTAAAACGTGAATAAAAACACAATACAATGATTTGCAAATCCTTTTCCACCTATATTCAATTGAATACACTACAAAGACAAGATATTTAATGTTCAAACTGATAAACCTTAATGTTTTTTGCAAATATTCCCTCATTTTGAATGTGATGCCTGCAACACATTCCAAAGAAGCTGGGACAGGGGCAACAAAAGACTGGGAAAGTTGAGGAATGCTCAAAAAACACCTGTCTGGAACATCCCACATGTGAACAGGTTAACTGGAAACAGGGGAGTGTCCTGATTGGGTACAAAAGGAGCATCCCCGAAAGGCTCAGTTGTTCACAAGCAAGGATGGGCGAGGTTCACCACTTTGTGAACAACTGCGTGAGCAAATAGTCCAACAGTTTAAGAACAACGTTTCTCAACGTACAACTGCAAGGAATTTAGGGATTTCATCATCTCCAGTCCATAATATCGTCACAAGATTCAGAGAATCCGGAGAAATCTCTGCACGTGAACGGCAAGGCCCAAAACCAACACTGAATGCCCGTGACCTTCGACCCCTCAGGCTGCACCGCATTAAAAACCGACATCATTGTGTAAAGGATATTATCATGTGGGCTCAGGAGCACTTGGGGAAACCATTGTCAGTTAACACAGTTCGTCGCTACATCTACAAGTGCAAGTTAAAACTCTACCATGCAAAGCCAAAGCCAGATATCAACACCACCCAGAAACACCGCCGGCTTCTCTGGGCCCGAGCTCATCTGAGATGGACTGACGCCAAGTGGACAAGTGTGCTGTGGTCTGACGAGTCCACATTTCACATTGTTTTTGGAAATCATGGACGTCGTGTCCTCCGGGCTAAAGAGGAAAAGGACCATCCAGATTGTTATGAGCCCAAAGTCCAGAAGCCAGCATCTGTGATGGTATGGGGGGTGTTAGGGCCCATGGCATCATGGGTAACTTGCACATCTGTGAAGGCACCATTAATGCTGAAAGGTCCATACAGGTTTTGGATCAACACACGTATGCTGCCATCCAAGCGACGTCTTTTTCAGGGACGTCCCTGCTTATTTCAGTAAGACAATGCCAAGCCACATTCTGCACATGTTCCAACAGCGTGGCTTCGTAGTAAAAGAGTGCGGGTACTGGACTGGCCTGCCTGCAGTCCAGACCTGTCCCCCATTGAACATGTGTGGCGCATTATGAAGCACAAAATACGACAACGGAGACCCCGGACTGTTGAGCAACTGAAGTCGTACATCAAGCAAGAATGGGAAAGAATTCCACCTACAAAGCTTCAACAATTAGTGTCCTCAGTTCCCAAACGCTTATTGAGTGTTGTTAAAAGGAAAGGTGGTGTAACACAGTGGTGAACATGCCCCTGTCCCAGCTTCTTTGGAACGTGTTGCAGGCATCAAATTCAAAATGAGGTAATATTTGCAAAAAACAATAAAGTTTATCAGTTTGAACATTAAATATCTTGTCTTTGTAGTGTATTCAATTGAATATAGGTGGAAAAGGATTTGCAAATCATTGTATTGTTTTTATTCACGTTTTACACAACGTCCCAACTTCATTGGAATTGGGGTTTGTAGAAATGCTCTACATTTCTCTGGAAAGTGAAAAATAAATATTATTATGTAGAGTGATGCAAGTCAATTCACCAGTTACCATAGTAGCAGTCAACACAACATGGTATTAATCACATCAGTATATGTTTTATATGTTTCTATATTTTATATTTCTGGTATCTAGAGTCACATAATAAGCACTACATTTATATAGCGCTTTTCTAGACACCCAAAGATGACGTCAAGTCAGCCGTTACAAAAAAAAATGTGTTTAAACTCTAGTCAAAGCATCACAGTCTCAAGACAGCAACGTTTTTAATCGTTTTAAACAGGCATACCAGCTGCGAACCGAAGGCTAATGTTTTACAATCATCCATCCAACCATGATCTGAACCGCTTATCCTGCTCTCAGGGTCGCGGGAATGCTGGGACCTATCCCAGCAGTCACTGGGCGGCAGGCGGGGAGACACCCTGGACAGACCGCCAGGCCATCACAGGCCCCCCCCCCCCTACCCACACATTCATACCTAGGGACAATTTAGTACAGCCAAGTCACCTGACCTACATGTCTTTGGACTGTGGGAGGAACCCGGAGCCCCCGGAGGGAACCCACACAGACACGGGGAGAACATGCAAACTCCACACAGAGGATGACCTGGGATGACCCAAGGTTGGACTACTCTGGGGCTCGAACCCAGGACTTTCTTGCTGTGAAGCGACCGCACTAACCACTGTGCCAACCTGTTTTACAATAATGATCTTGTAAATATTTGTCGTTCGCCTACTGTATCATCACAACCTCTTTGGTTGAATCATGAAGCATAAAGCAATAATGTCTGCAAAGCAATGGCAATCCCTTCAGTATGGGCCTGAAGCATACAAACCCAATGGCTGGAGTGTGAGTTGTTTGTGTACCTCCCCCCTCCTCACTGGGGTTAGTGCTGTTGCCTCACAGCAAAAAAGTCCTGGGTTCAAACCCCAGGTCATCACTCGTGTAAATGACCTCTTCAGTCTGACTGAAGATTGAAGAGGTCACTTACACGAGTGATGAAATGTATGACAATAAACGGTGTCCAGATGAACTGATTCAACCTTCTTTGATGCAGGAATTAAGTTTTATTTCTATTTCACGTAAAACCTTGGGAAATATATACAAAAATTCTTTACAAACTGCAAAAACATCAGTAAGCTTTTTGTGGGAAAGGTTGTTATTGCAGTGTATTAATCCTAAAGTATAGCACTTGCACAAGAATATCAATGCTTTAAGTTACCAGAAACTGATAAGAACTTTCCCCCTCCCCCAAAATTGGGGAAGATTATCTCCAAGTCATTACAATTATTTTGCCATCAGTTAAATAACCGTGTCAATGCAAAACAAACAACCTGCAAAAATGAATGTGCAATCACTAGCCAAACACTGCTGTTCAGTGAAATAGGTCCGACTTGCACATTCATGCAAAACTACAGTTGGTGGGACCTTAAAAGCATGAAAAATACCTGATACTTAGTAACTTGGCAAGTAGTCATATGGAATACTTTGGAGGGGCCAACTGAGTATTAGTTATACAAAACTACCACACAATCAGCAAAACCTTAAAATGTGTACTTCACCAGCTCCAAGTCTCTGTCCTTATTTGTCAAAGGAAACAAAGTCATACCCGACTGGGATATGATGAGAACACAACAAAAGATGTATGACAACAGGAATGTTTTATTAGAAAAATCAAATGTTAAGTCTTGAAAGAAAGAAAAAGCCCACAATAGTCTTTAGCTAATCCGAGACAAAATCTCCTCCCCTTTAAACTCTCCTCAAATGAGGAAGACGATATCATCAGCCACCATGACTTGGTTGTCATCCTGCATGTGAGCCAGTGCTGCACGGACCTCAGCATCCTGAAACGGTGTTGGCTGCTCCTTATTGATCTCATCCATCATCTTCTTCATTCCCACTGACTGGGCATGGGCCGAGTGGAACACCTCAAACAGAGAGGTCTTGAACTCTTTCAGCCTTGTAGAGAGAAGTAGGAAGAAGAAAGTGAGCCCTTAACATTTTGTTGAGAAAAACCAATAAAATTCTAGAACAGCAGTCTTTAATTGTCCTACAACTACACACTGAACACACGCGCGCACACGCACGCGCGCGCGCACACACACGTGCATGCAGGGAGTGGTGGATGAAGAAATGTTGCTTCTGCATTTTCCCATCCTCACTGTCCTTCCTCCAGGGGCAGCCAGAAGCAGTGGGCAGTCCTTTCCTTCGGTGCCCAGGGACCAGTTCCAGGATGATATACATATCGTGGGCGGGAACCAGTTCCAGATGGATATCCATATCGTGGTATCCAAATCGTGGTCAGGGACCAGTTCCAGATGGATATGCATATCGTGGTCAGGGACCAGTTCCAGATGGATATCCATATCGCGGTCAGGGACCAGTTCCAGATGGATATGCATATCGCGGTCAGGGACCAGTTCCAGATGGATATCCATATCGCGGTCAGGGACAGGACAGGACAGCATTCTGCATACTTTTTATCGGGGTTCTTTTTATGTTGGAAGAAACCCTTGTAAGCACGGGGAGAACATGCAAACTCCACACAGAAAGGCTCCTAATCGGGATGTAGCCCGATAAAGATAAATATAAACAATTATCTCCCTCAAAAACTCAAAAGGCATTGCAACCACTCATCACTTTCAATTCACATTACTCTCAAATCACAGACCGTGTAATTGAAAGCAAGGAGACAATGGACTGAATATTGTATTGCATTCAATCCCAGAACAGATTCCAACCAAGACTAAAGACTATAAGACTAGTCTGCTTTAATAGTCAAGTTAAAACCCTGAAACAGACTTTAACATTTACAATTATCTACAACAAAGAGGAACTATTAGCAGTGCTGGCTCCACTGATGCTGTAGAAACCAACCTGTCTGCTGACAATTCTGGAAGGACATCTTGTGAAGGAGGGACTCTCGTGTGCCCTTCGCGCTGTTCAGTGGGTTTTGGGGTACCAGCTTGAACTATGGGGACAAGTAAGTACAAAAAAAGCATGTTAAGATCTCTGCTAGATACAGTAATAGGAAAGAATTGTACTAATTGTATTGACAGTGTGCACCCACCATTTTACATTCTGCTCTTAAAATGGACACAAACCATGTACATGTTCTCAGCTAGCAGATGCCTTTGTCCAATGACTTATAATAGCCAGCAATTAGATAAACTTGTGTAAACCTACAGGTGTTTTAGATGTGGCGATGTTATCGATGTTACAGAAAATCAACATTGTGGAACCGTTGCATACAGACTGATGAAATCTGTGATATATTAGATTGCCTGTTACCTTTGGTCTAAGGTTTCTATTTTATAAATAAGGGTGGGAAATATTTTATGCCGAGTTGACGGATGCTACACTGCCTTGTTTATAGTTTGAGAAAATCAGTGGTCAATTTCTAGCTGTTTCCTACGTAAAAATGTTGTTTTTTTTCCTCCCCCCTTTTTCTTCCCAGTTGTACTTGGCCAATTATCCCACTCTTTCGAGCTGTCCCAGTCTCTGCTCCACCCCCTCTGCTGATCTGGGGAGGGCTGCAGACTACCACATGCCTCGCCAGCCACCTCTTTTCACCTGACAGTGAGGAGTTTCACCAGGGGGACGTAGCACGTGGGAGGATCACGCTATTCCCCTGGTTCCTATCCCCCCCGAACAGGTGCCCTGACCGACCAGAGGAGGCGCTAGTGCAGCGACCAGGACGCATACCCACATCCGGCTTCCCACCCGCACACACAGCCAATTGTGTCTGTAGGGATGCCCAACCAAGCCGGAGGTAACACGGGGATTCGAACTGGTGAGCCCCGTGTTGGTAGGCAATCGAATAGACAACTACACCACCCGGACTAGATTATAGAGTATTATTAACTATTGTAAACTGTTCTCTTCTCTCTCATCTTTTCGCTCAATGAATGTCTTCTCCTTTCTCTTCTGTGTATCTGAATGGTGTGATGCGAGTCTACACTTTATGTACGTCTAGTCTGTCCTCCTCTCAGGTCTCCATGGTCACGGTGGTCAAGTCAATTTTATTTACGTATATAACCCAATATCACACATTATACATTTTCCTCAAGGGGCTTTACAGCAACACAACATCCTGTCCTTAGACCCTCACATCGGATAAGGAACAACTCCGGTCGCCACATGGACACTGCTCGGTATACCCGTCACCATTTTTCTTTATATATATATATATATATCTCTTATAAATCCATATAATTCTGGTATCCTGTTTCAATGTTATATCCTTCTCTCACTCGAATGTGCGACTAATGTTTTTCTCTTGTCTCCACTCCTGTGTATGTGACTGGTGTGATGTAGTCTCTCTTGTGTGCAGGTGTAGTCTGTCCTGTCAGGTCTACATAGTGATGGTGGTCACGTGGCTCAGGTCCTAAGCTGTTCTGGTGGTGTTTGGACACTGCTTGGCATACTCATCATATTCTTCATATATCTTATATTCCATTATAATTCTGTTATCCTCTTGCAGTGTTGTATTTTGTAAGTTGTGTAAACACAACATCATTGCACATTGTCCATCTTGGGAGAGATATACCCCTCTGTTGCTCTCCCTGAGCTTTCTTCCTATTGTTTCTCCCTGGTAAAGGTTTTTTTTTTAGGGCATTGTTCCTTACCCGATGTGAGGGTCTAAGGACAGGACGTTGTGTTGCTGTAAAGCCCCCTGAGCACATTTGTAATTTGTGATGCTGGGCTGTACAAATAAAACTGACTTGAACTGACTTGGTTCATCGCATTGCTGAGCTACTTCCTGGTTCAACTTGACTGAACGACCATCTTACTCAGCTTTCTGATGGTTACTACTGGCTATGCTGACCAGCCGATGCAACTGAGAAGTCGTAGATAACAGGAAGTCATGTACGCAGTCTAACTGAGGCACTGTATGTTTTGCTGTTGAAAGGACAGGTTTTGGCACCAATGCCCTGAAACAAGTTGTAAATTTTTGTCCAGCGGTTGTCCCATGTCCAAAATGAAGCCAGTGAATAAGTTGATGTCATAACTGATATGCAGGATGGCAAAATCACGAAAATAAGACAAGTTGTAAAAAAACAAAAAACTGAATTACCATTTAAGTCACACTACCAGAATGCCACAGTAACCATAACTGAGAAGGGCTGAGAAGTGTCGTCAGTACAACAGAGCAGAGAAACCAGTCAGTCCAATAAAAATGGGGTCGCCAGTAAAATGTTGATTGTAAAACAGCTGATAAGCCACTGAAACAACATTATGTAGTGTGAAGGGTAAATGACAGCAGATGCTTACTATCAGGTATGACATGCTCTCCATCAAAGTCATACGGGCAGTATGGCTCAGTGCTCTGGGAACCGCGGCGACTCCTGATGAACACACGGATTACACAGAATGAGAGGTTTAGCTGGACGGACTACAACCCAGGGCTGTTTAAATCCAAGGGTTCAAGTGGTAAGAGAATGTTTAAGTGAATGAATTACAGGAACATATTTTTGACTTATGGCATTTATGGCAAATAATGTCATTTCATTTCATGTACGCAAGTACATGAAATGAAACGACAAAGTGTTCCTGATTCCTGATTTAATGAGCAGCAACAGTAATGGCAGAACTAAGTTAGAAGCCCTTTAAACATGAGGAACTTTTGCTTATTTGCAATGAGTAATATACTTTTATATT
Organism: Lampris incognitus; assembly: GCF_029633865.1. Lineage (NCBI taxonomy): Eukaryota > Metazoa > Chordata > Actinopteri > Lampriformes > Lampridae > Lampris > Lampris incognitus. The sequence continues at coordinate 5,862,148 of NC_079225.1, read as the reverse complement.
ACTCATTGCAAATAAGCATGCCCTCCATGATGCCAGTTTGTACCTTTTAAACTGAGAGCGGGGCGTGCCCTGTGTAGCGGTCTCCTCTTCCTCGGAGCCAGAGTCATCCTCCTGTCTGGATCGTTTCTTCTCCTTTTCCAAGACCTGTGAAGAAAAAAAACCAAAAAAATCAAAATGTAACTTGTTGTCCAGTTCCATGTAGTAGTAAAATATGTCTGGAGGAACTACCGACCTTTTTAAAGTATGCAAACTGGACCAACTCCACGGCCACCTCAGAGTCTTCCAGCTCAACAGCTTTGCTCATGCGGACTTTGGCATGTGCTGTGGCCAGGCGGATGAGGGTCTCCAATGTCCGGGCAGTCACTGGAGAGGTCTTTAGTGGAAGGAAGGAAGAGGGTAAGTGAGGGCAAGCTCATCTGGTCTAAAAGAAAAATGAGTCGGAGTACATGTATTATGCAACAAGGGTTTACGCGTTACACCATGGGCTGTTTCCACATTTTGCCAGTTTATTATTTTACATTTAACCAAGATGGTCAACATTTCCATTTAAAATTGTGATCCAGCAATCAGAAATTAAAAAGAAGGGTGTCTGGGTGGCGTAGCAGTCTATTCGATTGCCTACCAACACGGGGATCGGCAGTTCGAATCCCCATGTTACCTCCGGCTTGGTCGGGCATCCCTACAGACACAATTGGATGTGTAGGTGTCCTGTCGCTGCGCCTCCTCTGGTCGATCGGGGCGCCTATTCGGGGGGGGGGGGGGGGACAGCGTGATCCTACCACACGCTACGCCCCCCTGGTGAAACTCCCCACTGTCAGGTGAAAAGAACCGGCTGGTGACTCCACATGTATCGGAGGAGGCATGTGGTAGTTTGCAGCCCTCCCCGGATCGGCAGAGGGGGTGGAGCAGCAACAAAGATGGCTCGGAAGAGTGGGGTAGTTGGCCAAGTATAATTGCGGAGAAAAGACAAAAAGAAAGGAAAAAAAAAAAAAAGGAAAAAATCAGAGAGAAAACTTGTTAATGTGCACGGTGTTCTGGATAACTGCAAAATGAACTTAAGGCTGATGGAATCATTTGCTTGTTTTCATTATGCTTTCCTCAAAAAGAGATTACAGAGAACTTCCCTTAGGACATTATCTACTCAAGTTACTGGGGCTGGCCAATCTATGTGGGATTAAAAGTGTTTCTATAATTAGCAATTCATTAACAAATTACCGTTGTAAATTATTAATGCAGTTTGTGAGTGCATCCCTGTAAAAAGAGGACTTCTTTCAAGGTTATATTTTGTCGAGTATACTTTAGTTTGTGTTTTCATGCATGCTTGAGCTCACTCTCGCTATGTCGGTGCCTAGCTGCTGCTGGTTTCTCAGCCGGGCATACTCTTCTGCTATGTGATTGGCTGCCTCTTGGGTCAACATTGGGGTCACACCTTTGGCAATGTGGATATATTTCCTCATGAACTCCTTGCTCACAATTTTATCCCTGAAACAAGAGAAATACAGGGTTGTTGTTTGTTCCTGCTGATACCAGACAAGTCTCCTTTTGCTTAATCCACATGTATGTACAGCATGAGTGTACCTGCGTCTCCTGCTCCCATGGAGTAGGTTGTTGTGTTTTTCATAGACCTGTAGCTCTTCCTGCTCTTCCTGCACTGCATCCGGGTCCTCTGTAGCCAGTATATCCACCGTCCCACCCAATGCCAGGGCTTTAAAAAAAAAAAAAATAGAAATGACCATGCACACAACATAAAAATTGTAATCTTAACTTAAATCATACCAACATCAGGTTTGTACCCAAAATTTGCCTGTCAAAGTGGCCGTTTACTAGTCAAGTGCCAGGTGATATAAACTCACTAGCTAAGTTTTAATTATTGGATGCCAATAACACATTTCCACCCCAGTTATAAATTAACATCAATTAACCCCATAAATAATTCCAGCCTGAGCCCTGAGTCTTACCTTCCTCTCGTAATCTAACGGTTAACGGCATCTACCACATTACCTGTTCCTTCCTGTTCACGGGGGTCACGGTAACGGTGCATCCTCAGCACATGGTCCGAGATCTCACGGTCCTGCTCAGGGTCCATCTGGTCCAGCATGATAAAGAGGAGGTCGAAACGTGACAGCAAGGAGTCCTGGAGGCCAATGTTCTCCATGGGAGTCTTATACTGGTCATACTGTGAGAAGGTAAGGGGGGGGGATTCATGTTACAGGGTAGGACTCCTCAAACACTCCAAAACTAAAGGAACTATTAGGGAACTAGCGATCTCCATGACAGTACAGGTTTATGAGGGTACTGGTTAGCACCTGCTAAGTCAATTGAAAAAGCCACCATCCAACTACCCTTGAGCATGACATTTAACTCAAACACCTACAGTTGTAAAGGTTGTAACTTTACTCTCAATAACTATGCAAGTGACTACTTTGCATGTGCTTAATTTTTCTCTTGCAACAAACGTAACGGCACCTTTTGTCATATGTATTGTATGCTGACATACTCGTGACATCAGGCTGCCAAAAATAAAAAAAATATGAAGGCGGGGAGGGCTTAATTTGGTGACAATTCAACCATTCCATTTGAACACACACACACACACACTCACCCTGCCGTAAACAGGATTGGCAGCAGCCAGGACAGAGCAGCGGGCGTTGAGGCGGGCGTGGATGCCGGCCTTGGCAATGGTGACACGTCCCTGCTCCATCACCTCATGGATAGCTGTGCGGTCCATGTCAGACATCTTATCGAACTCATCAATGCAGACCACGCCACGGTCTGCCAGCACCATGGCACCCGCCTCCAGACGACGCTCACCTTGGGGACATTTGAGATGCGAGTTTGTTTAACTTAATAATAATCACAACGACTGCTAAAAGGATGCGAACACAAAACCGTTGTAGGATTCAAATGCTGGTATCAATTCTACAGACAACGTGGACAATTATCTAAATACATCCACAAGAGGCATGGCAATGGAAGGCTGTGCTTTTAGAGTCAGTATGCTGTAAAAATTAGTCAAGGGCACCAAAATTCTACCCAATAACACTTGGTCACTCGGGATGAGTTATTGGCATGAATATTTTCATCAACTAATGGATCTGTCTGATCAGGACTGGATAGAACCAAATGATAAAACCAGCGCGTTTAATGTGTGGTCATAATGAGAAGCTGCACAAGGTGGAAACTGTACTAGGCTAGGAAGCCCTGGTGTTGGAGAGTGAATGCCAAGGATGTTGTGCCAAGGATTATGTGTCATACCAGTCTCTTGATCAGTGGTGACTGCAGCAGTGAGACCCACTCCAGAAGAGCCTCGTCCGGTAGTGGGGATGGCTCTTGGGGCTGTGTGCAGCACGTAGCGCAGCAGCTGAGACTTGGCTACTGATGGGTCACCTGGATCCAAAACAAGAGTTGGTCTCTTATCCAAATTTTTACAACTGTTAACAAATCAAAGATTTTATTGTCAAATTAGCAGGTAGCTGGCTGCAATGGGTCACCTGCAAAAACAGGGTGCATGGAGGTGCACAAGTGAGTCATTGTACATACAAGACGTGATGCAAATATAATAAAGCAGTACTTCTGATTAAAAGTGCTTGTCATTTGTTGCTCCAACTATGAGTGCGGTGTGCTCTCTGCACATAATGGATTGTAAATAAATCAGTGCGGATGATCAGCACATCTGAGAGAAGTTGACTACAAATTAATTTTGTTGATTGCAAAGTTGGGCTGAAACCCTGAACATAGTGTGGAACTGTGAATCACTGTGTAACTGAAATGTCCAAGAGAAGGGAAGAGCACACGTGTTCTGCATACACAGGCTGCTCAGGCAGGTTTAGGCCGCTCAGGATAAATTATCCATCTGAAAACAGCTTGAGTATCTTAAACCTGACCTGCCCGCAGACCTGCTCCATCTTCAACAAGATCTTTTTTTGTTCCCCTCTGCTGATCCGGGGAGGGCTGCAGACTACGTCTCCTCCGATACATGTGGAGTCACCAGCCGCTCCTTTTCACCTGACAGTGAAGAGTTTCACCAGGGACATAGTGCGTTGAAGGATCACGCTATCCCCCACCCCCAGTTCCCCCGAACAGGCCCCCCGACCGACCAGAGGAGGCGCTAGTGCAGCGACCAGGACACATACCCACATCCGGCTTCCCACCTGCAGACGCAGTCAATTATGTCTGTAGGGACACCCAACCAAGCCGGAAGCAACACGGGGATTCGAACCGCCAATCCCCGTGTTGGTAGGCAACGGAATAGACCGCTATGCCACTTGGACGCCCAAACAGGACCCCCCAACTCATACCCACAGGTGCCATGAGTAAACCACAGGTCCCGCATACTTTTGAGTCAGCCTGTGCATCACTATCTGTACACCCCAACACTGCACCAACTGTCACACACATTTAGTACAGCAGATGGGACTCGCCTATTCTCAGGTTGATAAGAACGCCTAGCTGGAGGAGGAATGAAGAAAAGCAGGCATGGCAAAATGAATGTGAGTGATGTATAAAATGGTGCATGGAGTGGGAAGAAAGGATGAAGGAAGGCAAGACGAAAGGGATTGTGAATTTTAAAGCACATCAGTTGCTGTGTCCAACTAGGAGCAAAGCAGAGTATGATGGATCAGAGGAAAACACAAATTAACCTTTTAAGAGCAAAGTAAGGTAAGATCACAATCAACCAGGCTCCCGTACCAATGAGCAGGACGTTAATGTCTCCTCGGATGCGCGAGCCATTTTCCAGAACCTTCTCCACACCTCCCAGTAACATGCAGAGAATGGCCTTCTTGATATATTCATGACCATGGATACTGGGGGCCAGGGAGCGAGCCAGCTGGTTAAACACATCCTACATAAACAGAGACAGAATATGAACTATGCAAAGCCTTGGTTCACGGTTGTGCTTTAATTTCATTTAAATGACATCTCTGCTCATTTCAAATGATCCGTTTCTTACCTTGGACTGAGACTCACTGAACTTCCTGATCTTGGCCACATCACCAGCTGAGAAGTATGGAGACACCTCCTTGCTCATCTGTTTGACCTGGCAGGCTATCATGATGGTCCTAGAAGGAGAATCAATAGTTTAAGGAGCACCTACAACTCTTTGGGTAGATAAATTTAGTATACAGTAGTGATACTGTATCTAAGATGGATCAGGGGGCCCTTTTCCTGCTCTCCTTGTTTCTATGTGAAAGGTTTTTATTAAAAAAAAAAAAAATTTGTTCCTGGAAAAAACAAAACAGAGACGATAGACAATGTCAAGCTGAACACAAAAATAATTTCAGCTTTGCTGTATCACGTAGGACTGTGGAGAAACATTAAAATAACTTATTTTATGTTTAATTGCATAATGATGCTGACACATGGTGTTAGTTCAACTGAGCTTCAGATGTTCTGCAGTTGATTTTGGTTTGTACTCAGCATCTGGTGCCTCTCATGTCAGTATCCAACAATAGTCGGCTAGCATTGATGGATTCCAGTTGCCACGATACCTCTTTTCCATGGTCACAATGTCCTGGTGAAACCTTTCACCATGTTCCTCACTGACTGACCAAGGCCAGCAGGGAATAAGTCCAAGTGTGATGCACAACATGAATTTTCAATGACGTGTTGCACTTCATGGTTTTGTGTGCTTTAAGCATGTTGTGTCAAGCAGCTCAGTGTGGTTTGGTGCTCTGTAGTTGCCAAGAAAATTCTCAACAACATCCTTAAATGCCTTCCATGCCATTTTCTCTGGCCCACTAGCAGATCTTCTACCTCCGTGTCATCGATGACCTGTCTGATTTGTGGACCAACAAAAATGCCTACCTTCATCTTGGCATCAGTTATTAACATCTGTCTCAAATAGTGAAATTCATCACCTTCTTTGTTCATTGCTGTCACAAAATGTTTCATCAGTTTTATATGAAGAAGAGGCAGAAATATCTTTGTTGGGGTGACAAGTGGTTTATGCTCCACACTTTTCTGCCCTGGAATGAAATGCTTACAGAGCAGCCAGTTCTTTCTAATGCAATGTGGCTCTTTAGCACGGCTATCCCATTCACACAGGAAACAACAGTATTTTGTATATCCGAGCTGCGTTCCTAGTAGCAGTGTCAGTACTTGTACATCACCACTCATGTTCCAGTTATAATTGTTGTACTGTATGTGTTCCAACACTTCCACGGTATTGTAGGTTTCTTTCATGTGTATTGCATAGCCAGTGGGTACTGAAGGGTGGACATTGCCACTGTGTAACAGGACAGCTTTCAGGCTTAACTTTGACGAATCTATAAAAAAACGCCATTGTTGTGGTTCATGCACACAACCCAAAGCCATGAACAATCCATCAATGTCAATGCAGAAACAGAGTTGTCCACCTGCGTAAAGAAGTTTGTCAAATGTTCTTGACGGTTCTGAAAGACAGAAATTTTTGTACCTGGTGACAGCAAACCCCATCCTTGCAATCTTGAACCAAGTAGTTCTGCTTTAGCGATTGTCAAATCTAAGTCCCTGACCAGGTCATTTAATCCTGGCTGTGTTATCAGATGAGGATAACCAGACATAAAGGGTTCAACATCTGGATCAGTGTCGTTCTCCACATCTGGTTAATGCATTGTGGCATTTTCATCTGCCTCATCTAGCCTCCATGTCTCTGGTGGCTTCGGTACTGGCAAACTGTCATCATGTGGCACCGGTCTCATGGCTGAAGGCAGATTGGGGTATTCAATAGATTTCTTATTTTTAGCAGAGAACCCAGATACATTGGTCAGACAGAAGTAACAGTCGGTCACGTGGTCCTTCTGTTGTCGCCATATCATTGGGACTAAAAATGGCATGATGAAGCGCCCCGGGGTAGTCCAACCTTGAGGGTTGTACCGGGTTTTCTCTGTGTGGAGTTTGCATGTTCTCCCTGTGTCTGCTGCATGGGTTTCCTCCGGGTGCTCCGGTTTCCTCCCACAGTCCAGACATGTAGATCAGGTGAATCGGCGATACTAAAAACTACTGGAACAACCATGGGCAATCAAAATGACAGCCCATGGTCATTCTAGTGTTAACAAGGCAACGTATTTGGCTAAAATTGCATATTGTATGGACTCCGAGATAAAGGAGCTCCTTAACATTAAGGTGGGTGAGGAGCTGAGTTGGCAGTTCACATCTAACCCTCTTGTCACAAGACTTAAATGCAATTTTAGGGAAAGGGCAACACAGTATTTTAGTGGTACTGGTGGTATGTGAAGAGCCACAGCACTTTAAAATAAGCTAACGTGTTGATTGAGCAAACAGCTGCTGCCTTTACCAGAAAATCACCAGCAATTTATTCTGCTAATTTATATCTGAAAGTGCATTTTGTATCAAGGCAAAGTCCTACTCAACGATATGTCCCCAGATAAAATGTTTGGAAACTTTATGATGAAAGATCATAACACCTATACTATAGTATCCAACTGACAAAACAGGTCAAAGAAGGCCATGGGAAGTTCACTTTGTTCAAGCCTTCCTCATTCATCTCGTCTTACCGAAAAGTGCCAGATGTGAAGCCCCCCTTCTTGCCAGGCAGGCAACGGTATGTCCCAATGACCTGGATCCTATCCCCTGGTTTGACAACATCAACAAGGTCATTGTCTAGGATGATATCCACAGAACGGGGTAGCTGACCAGCAGGGGCCTTCTCAGGCATCTCCTGCACTGTGATGGTCTGGTGGTCCTTGTAAATGGACAGCCCGAACTCAGTTTCCAGGGGGTTGTTTTCCTCATCCTGGGGAAGGGATAAATAGTAGAGTGCTCAGGAAAACTGATAATAAATAAATAAATGGGGAAAAAAAAAAGGAAATGCAAGGTGAAAAGATGTAAAAACCAGGACTATTTATAAGCTGAGCTGGAATGGCCTGGAATCATAGGGACAGGCTAAAGGTTGAAGACATCAGGTACAGACCCCTAAAAGTACTAACCTCCCCCTTTACTTTGTAAACATTGCTACATTTCCAAATTCTAATGCATTAAAATATTTTGTCTCTCTTCACCACCAATAAATTTTGCACATTTATAAAGCAAAGATATACGAATATTTTTTCCAGGATGAAAGATTGATTTCTTAATTAAAAAAGCATTCACACCCCGGAGTCCAAATTGTATGTATAGGCCTTAGGCAGCAATTGCAGTTGCGAGGTTTCTTAGGCATATCTGTATAAGCTTTGCAAATTCTTAAATGTAAATTTATTCCAAATAAGTTAATCTGTTTTAGCCCCTCCTCAACTAAATTATAATCACATCTAAAACTAAATCACTGTCCTGTTGGAACATGAATTTTCACCCTTAGTGAAACATTCCAGCTGACTAAAACAAGTTCTCCTAAAGTGACTGCCTTGATTTGGCTCTGTCCATCTTGCCCTTGATGGTCACAAGCTTTCCATTCCCTTCTACCAAACAGCAGCCCTACAGCATAATGTTGCCACCACAATGCTCGACAGTAAGGGTTGGCACTTCCTGGGTGTTGGCCGGTGTTTGATTTAAGCAAAACATAGCACTTTTAGGCTAAAGAGCTCAACTTTAGTCTAATCAGATCACAAAAATCATCTTTCAGAAAAGGTCCCAGATTTTATTACATGGCTTCCATCAAACTCCTGGTGGAGCTTAGACAGTTTCTCACATTCAGCGAAGGAGCTTTGCAGGTCCTTGAACGTTGTACCTAGTCTGGTTCAATGCTTTGCCAATCTTCTCAGAACTTTCTCCAGCTTTTTGCCTCCTAACAACTTCATCTCACAGAATTGGTCTTCATGACAGCAGGACTGCCATGTCATCTACCATTTCAGGTGTGAGACCTCAAGAAAACAATGTTTTCAGTTGTTAAAACAAAAGGGGTTAAATACTCAAGTAGCTTTCATGTTTTAATTACACTATTGAAGCCCTGTGATGGTCTGGTGCCCTGTCCAGGGTGTCTCCCCGCCTGCTGCCCAATGACTGCTGGGATAGGCTCCAGCTTCCCGTGACCCATATTGGAATAAGTGGCTTGGATAGTAGATGCTCAAAAGATCTAAATATTTGAATTAATTTCGACATTAAAGATAATTACTACACGAGAAGAAAGAAAATGTCATTTGAATATTTAAATTTTGCAACATGGCAAAACTAAAAATAAACAATTGGTCATCTGGGTAGCGTAGCGGTCTATTCCATTGCCTACCAACACAGGGGTCGCCGGTTCAAATCCCTGTGTTACCACCGGCTTGGTTGGGCGTTCCTACAGACACAATTGGCCATGTCTGTTGGTGGGAAGCCGGATGTGGGTATGTGTCCTGGTCGCCGCACTAGCGCCTCCTTTGGTTGGTCGGGGAGCCTGCTCAGGGGGGAGGGGGAACTAGGGGGAATAGCGTAATCCTCCCATGCGCTACGTCCCCCTGGTGAAACTCCTAACTGTAAGGTGAAAAGAAGCGGCTGGTGACTCCACATGTATTGGAGGAGACATATGGTAGTCTGCAGCCCTCCCCGGCTCAGCAGAGGGGGTGGAGCAGTGACCGGGATGGCTTGAAGGAGTTGGCCAAATACAATTGGGGAGGGAAAAAAAAAGAAGGGGGGGGTCCCCGCCCCCCAAAAAAACTGAAATAATCAATTGGCTGGTGAATACTTTGAGACCAGTGTGGTTTGAGTTTACTAAACAGGCACTTTTGAAACTATGTCCATCTACCATTCATGTTTTCCTGAGTGTAAGATGAGGAAATACGGAAGGAAACACAGCTGTATATGGCACAGCTCAATATAGCGGTGCTAGAATTACAGAATGACACTTAAAGCCCTTTGCTCACTCAGGTTAAATGTAACTTCTGTTGAAATTAGAATTACTAGATCGTGGACAGTCATCTAAATGACTAAACTATAAATCTATACAAACCTTAACCATTGTTTTTAAATATTACCTTGGTGGGGTAGATAGCAGAGGAAGGGAAGGCATCCAAAGAAGTCATGTCAGTGTACTTCCTCTCAGTGGTCTTCTTGGTAACTGGACAGTAGTGGACACTACGAACCACCTTGGGACGCACCAGAGAGCCTGCAGCAAGAATATTGGGGACCGAGATAGAGAAGACAACCTTCATTCATCCCCGAAAGGAAATTCAGGTGTAGACAGCAGGACACTTTGAACAGAATGAAACATTCCTACCAACTAAAAAAAGACAGTGTTTACTATACAAGTCTGCACTGATAAGGTTTGCAATACTGACAAGCAGCATTTACACTGGTTACTATCTTGACTTATTTCAAAAGTAAAAGCATGGTAAATATAGTTTAGAATATGACAGACTAACAACTCATGCTAATGACTGTAAATAAAGCTCTCATACAGCTCATAACGGACAATTTCATGAAAGCCCTTTGAAACTTAACCACGCCAAGAAATTTCTGCATCACCTGTAAATTCTCTGACATCACATACGCTCTCCGCACACTGTATGAACTGAAGCAGTTGGATTGCAGGTCATTACAGCAAGCTTTTTTTCATTTTCCTTTTCTAAACAACAATGCTGGTCTTATTTATACTTGCTGCCACCCAAGTCACTCTGCAGCATCTTGTGTGTAAAGGTGCTTTTGGCTTACACATTTTGCCCCTTCTGTACTGAAGATGACGTCTGTGATTTCTTAGCATTGAACCTAAGTGACAGCACATATTGCTTTTCCAGTAGACTGCATGGCAGCCTCCCAATGGCATTAGGACAGGAACACAAAAACCTTCATAACTTTTTCTTACATGGTCACACATGCCTGAAACGCTTTCTTACGAGCTCTCAATATTACAAGCTACCAACCCATGCAGGTACTCATGTTGCATTTTCTATCCTTTTAACTTGACATAAGTTGACGGTCAACTCAAATTATGAATCAGAATTTGGTTTACTAGCCATGTAATTTGTAAATTTTCACATACAAGGAAACTGACTTTGTAGGTAGCTGACACAAAACACTAACAAAGTCGACTACCTATGAGTATGGAGTGGAAATGTAAAAAATTAGTGAGACAATCTAAAAAGTTCAAATAGTAAAAGAAATGCTATGATGGGTTTCTCCTATAGATCCACTAGCTTTGTTGTGGGAAATTGGCTAGTGTTGTGGTCAAAGCAACTGAGCTTGCAATCAAGATCATTCTAAGAAAACTGAAAATAATTGTAATAGAAAAACAGTAAAGCAGGTAACTGAACTTGAAATTAATGTGAGAGTATTATGTACAAAACAATTAATACCCTCAAAGCAGTTATTCCCCCGTCTTTAAATATTGCTGTCTTAGGAACTCACACTTTGTGACGATGCCCTCCACACAGACCACACTGCCCAGCAGACGCG